>NC_037345.1:52570567-52876134 GCF_002263795.3 Bos taurus
GAATTTCTGGAGTAGGAAATGGCAACCCACTCCAGTATTATTGCTTGGAAAATCCCATGGACAGAGGAGCCTGGTGGACTACAGTCCATTGGGCCACAGAAAGCCGGACACGACCGAGTGTCTGAGCACTAGGGAATTTAGCTTCTGTCATGAGATCTATATTTGAAGCTTCTCATTTTCTCCCAGCTTTTCTTTTCCCTACATTAAATGCCTCAGCCACTTCACACCTACCCCAGGCTGCTGGCATATTTGTCTTGAATTTTCCCAGTACGTTTAGGCTTACGGTTTTCTATTTTAGGAATAATCAGTGTCAAAGTTGTACTCAAATCAAGATAAGATCTTTTAATATGCATGTAATTTAATCCTCAGTTCTGATATGTTTTGTTTTATTAAAAAATATTTACAAATGTTAAAAAAAAAAAAGACTTGATGGGAAAAAAATGGGTCATGTGGAGGAGAGAAGGCCAAGGTTGGAGGGGTAGTCAGAGAAGGAGCGCCCAATACCTCCCAGGTTATCCATTAACCCTGGGCTCAGACGTCAGCTCTGGAGGCAGGTGGTCGAAGTGGGCCTGTATTTTGTTTTTTTGTTGTTGTTATTGTTGTTTTAAGTGTTTGTTTTATTTATTTAATTTGGCCACACCAGGTCTTCACTGTGGCATGTGGGGTCTAGATCCCCGCCCGGCCCCCCTGCATTGGGAGCACAAAGTCTTAGCCACTGGACCACCAGGGGAGCCCCGTGGGCATGTACTTTGGAGTCAGACTCCTAGATCTGGGCTCAAGGGCCCAGATGAGAGAGTGGAGAGCTCGTGGAGCTGGGGAAAAGTTGGCATTCTCTGCTGACAATTGTCCATTCACGTCTGCCCTCCTCAAAAGCCCTGGGGATCCCCTAACTGATCGAGTGAGGGTCCGGGGAAGGTGACATTCTGCTCCCCCCACTCCAGACCTGGACTCCCTGGAGCTCAGCGCAGGGGAGGAGCTTTCCTTACCTCTGCACAACAGCACAACCGTGACCTGCTCTGCGCGAGGCCTGCCCACCCCGACCCTATACTGGACCAAGGTGAGAGGGAAAGGTGTCCCTCCCCAGCACGGGACCCTCCCCTTTCCATCAACCCCTCCCTGCCTCTCACAGCCAGCTGGTGCCTGCTCTTTCTCTCCCCACCCAGGACTCAGCACCCATGGGGGAGGACCCCACACTCTCCCTCCACTCCGTCACCTTCGATTCAGCCGGCACCTACACATGTGAGGCCTACATGCCCAGGATCCCCCTCCTGAGTCGCACCCGGAGCTTCAGGCTGCTGGTTCAAGGTTTGGGGTGTGGGCAGGCTGGGATGGAGATAGCATGGGGGGATGTGGGGCGCCAGGACAAATGAGACGGGTCCACGGCTGGTCCTTCTCTCCTCTTTTTCTCTCCCTCCTCTCCTTTTCCCAGGTGCCTACATCTCACCCCCTTTCCCGCCCCACCACCCACAGGGACACCAGAGTTAAAGGCAAAGGAGACTCAGCCCAAGGCCGAAGGCAGCTGGACCGAAGGAGATGAAGTCACCCTGATCTGCTACGCCCGCGGCTACCCGAAGCCCAAACTCACCTGGAGCCAGTTGGGCGGCAGCGTAAGGGACCCCCCTGACCCTCCCCAAATCCCAGCCGGCTCAGTGGTCCACGGATCATGTCCTCCCCACCCTCCACCTCCACTGACCGCTTCCTTTTCAACTCTGCCCACACCCCGAGCCCTTGATCTCAAAAGCCTGGGCCTGACCTGAGCCTCCACAGCCCACAGAACCAGCCCCTGGGGGCCAGGGCTGGGTGAGCAGCTCCCTGACCCTGAAGGTGACCAGTGCCTTGAGCCAAGACGGCGTCTCCTGTGAGGCCTCCAACCCTCTCGGGAACACCCACCACGTCTTCCACTTTGGAACCGGTGAGTAACCACTGTGGTGGGACCAACACCGGGTGCGGGGCAGACAGTGGGCTGCTGGCTGACCCCTCCCCCTCCGCCCTGCCCCGCAGTGGCCCCCCAGACCTCCCAGGCCGGCGTGGCGGTCATGGCCGTGGCCATCAGCGTGGCCCTCCTGCTCCTCGTCGTTGCCGTCTTCTACTGCATGAGACGCAAGGGGCGGCCCGGCTGCTGCC
The DNA here is from genome assembly GCF_002263795.3 of Bos taurus. Classification (NCBI taxonomy): domain Eukaryota; kingdom Metazoa; phylum Chordata; class Mammalia; order Artiodactyla; family Bovidae; genus Bos; species Bos taurus. Next base: position 52,572,692 of record NC_037345.1, read on the forward strand.
AGTGGGGCGAGAAGGGGTCTCCGTGAGTGGCCTGCAACCTTGAAACTGAGCTCTCTACCCAAACCCTGACCTCACCCTGACCTCAGCCCCAAACCAACCACAGCCCCAACCCCAGCTCCATCGGCAAATAAGATGCCATCCCATCTCCAACCTCCGACCTGGACCATGACCGTCCCCTCCCCTCTCCTCAACCCCACCCAACCCATAACCAACTCCCAGCCCACCCCAAGCTCACCTTAACCTCATCTCCAATCTCACCTTAACCTCATCCCCAATCTCATCCCCACCTGTGATCCACACCCACCCCAATCCCAAAGTAACCTCATCTATACTTCCAGCTTCCTCTCCAAACCCAACCTCTCCCCCAGCTGCACCCTCAGCTCCAGCGCATACCCAGTAACCAAACACAGCTTCAGCCACCTCCCCATCCCAAGTCCCCCTGCACATCCCCCCATCCCATTCCTAACTCCAAACCCATCCCCATCCAACCTTATCTCCAACCGCGACCACACAGCCACCCTCAACTCCAGTCCACAGCCATCCCCACGTGCGTGCGTTCTAAGTCGCCTCAGTCATGTCCAACTCTTTGCGACCCCATAGACCATATAGCCCATCAGGCTCCTCTCCCCATGGGGTTCTCCAGCCAAGAATACTGGAGTGGGTTGCCATGCCTTCTTCCAGAGCATCTTCCTGACCCAGGGATTGAACCTGCCTCTCCTGAGACTCCTGCATGGCAGGCGGATTCTTTACCACTGAGCCACCAGGGAAGCCCAGCTATCCCCACAGCCCTCCCTAAAACCCATCCCAGTGACATCACCAGCTCCAATTCCAAGGGCAGCGTCAAGCATGTCCTCACCCCATCCCTGACCCCAGGGCCACTTCCACCTCCTACCTCACCCCCAGCTCATTCCCACCCACCCATCGCCAAGTCTGTCCCCATCCGACACACCCATGGCCAGTTCCTTCCTTGGCCATGACCACCTCTAACACAATGTCTCCTCCCACTAGGCCACCTGGGGAACCCAAGTTGAGCCACTCAGGATCACAGCGGCCGGAGCAGACGGGCCTTCTCATGGGGAGTGCCTCTGGAGGAGCCAAGCATGGGAGCGGGGGCTTTGGAGATGAGGTGAGTGAGGGCCTGGGCCCCTGGGGAGAGGGAACCACTGCGGGTGGAAGAGCTGCTGTGGGCCCAGGCTGATCTCCCCATCTTTTCCCCAGTGTTGAGGCTGAGGACCTTCCCAGAGGCAGTCATTGAACCCAACCTGGAGTGGCGAGCATCAGAAAACCAGCCCCGCTCACACCTCTGCCTGCCCCCACTTTCCCGGCCTTTCCTCTTCCCTCTCTGGGCCCTCCCTTCCTTCCTCTGTGGGCTGGGCAGGGACCACAGCGGCCTGGGAGGGAGGGGACCTTCCTCCAAGGATTGTGACTCTCCCAGGCCCCAGAATAGCTCCTGGACCCGAGCCCAAGTCCTGGCCTGGGACGAGGCTCGAGGGTCGGCTGGCTGGGGCTATTTTTACCTCCTGCCTCCATTGCTGGTCCCCCACCCTCCCACCTGACGTCCTGCTGCAGAGTCTGACACTGGATCCCCGCCCTCTGCCCTGACCCCATCATCTGTGGACACTGGAGTCTGGAATAAATGCTGTCTGTCACCTGGACACCATCCTGTGGCCAGAGCTGCATCCTCTAGGGGATGAGAGGGGAAGGGGGGTGCAGGTGGTACTCTGGCCCTGCTGGCTCTCCCACCCCCTTGCTGGACCTCAGGAGAAATCTGATGTCATGGAGAAAGAAATGAGAGAGAAAGGATGGAGGGTGACTCAGCTGGAAAAAGGTGGAGAAGAGAGGTGCTGGGGGTCCAGAGGGAGCTGAACCTGGCCCCTGAAGACCAGTGCCTTTAGGGGGAGGTAGGGTGCTATCCCCTTAAGTAAAAAATGCCCAGTCTCTCTTGCCAGAGGCCCAGAGGGAATTGAAACATCCAGAGGAAAAGCTCTCTCTGAGCTGTAGAGTGGATGGAATTAGGGATTTAGGCCTCTCCTCTGAGGACAGCCTGGGGCCTGCAGTGGAGGGGTGGGGGAGGAGGGACAACTTGGAGGAGCCCCCATGAAGGGATCTAGGCAGAGACAAGAGACGGCAGAAACAGCAAAACAGAGACTTGCCGAAGGGGAGGGAGAGGCATTTGAAAGAAGGACGGAGAGGCTAAGGGGGAGAATTGAGGGATGGGCTGGGGCAGCTCAGAATTGAGAGAGAGCCACTGAGTCAGACAGAGATGTGGGGAGAGAGAAGCAAAGACAGACAAATAGAGACATGTCCTGGACTATTTACTGTGCAATTCCAGACCACAGCAATAAAGCGAAGATCACAATAAAGCAAGTCACACAAATTTTTCAGTTTCGCAGTGCATATATTACGTTTACACTGTACTGTAGCAAGTATGCAATAGCGTTCTGCCTGAAAAAAAAAAAAAAAAGTACGTAGCTTAACTTAAGAAACACTTTCAAAAACAAAACACTTTCTTGTTAAAAATGGTAACCATCGTCTGAGCCTTCAGTGAGTCATAGTGGTCACATCAAAGGTCACTCATCAGTGACCAAAACAAATAGAAGAACAATGAAAAACCTTGAAATACTGCAAGAATTACCAAATGTGACACAAACATACAAAGCGAGCAAAGGCTATCGGGAAAATGGCACCAATAGACACAGCGTTGCCACAAACCTGTAATTTATTAAAAAAAAAAAAATGCGGTATCTGCGGAGCACAATAAAATAATGTGCCATACAGAGAGGTATGGCTGCAGAGACAGAAACACAGAAAGAACTGAGATTCAGAGAGATCATTCCAGTTAGAAAGGGAGGGGAAAAAAAAGTTTCGAAAGAGCAGCTCAGAAGCAGTGCGGGGAAGACAAGGGTGACCTTGGGCAAGTGACTTCACCTCCCTGAGTCCATCAGATAAAGATAAATCACACTTGAGCCGTGGACGGCCACTGTGAGGAGAGGGAGCAAGTATACCTGTGCAGTGCATGCTGGGCGGTCTCTGCCGGTGACCCCGCCCCTCTGTCCTCAGTTTACTGAGCCACCAGATGGACCAAGTGGGATCTGTGGCCGTGGGGAGTTGAAGAGATGCTATGGAACCCTCCTCGCAGGCAACTGAGCAAATGCTCAGAGATTTCCAGAATGGAAGAGCTCACACTGGCTGAATTAAGGTGCTCAAATCCCATGATTTATTGAGTCAGATTAAAACAAACAGGAAGGACTTCCTGGTGGTCCGGTGGTTAAGACTCCACCTTCCAACACAGGGGTCAGGGTTCAGTACTTGGTTGGGAAACAAAGATTCCCGTCGGGTGTGGCCAAAAGATTAGAAATAAATAAATGTATAAACAAATGTGAGAAACAAGAGAGATGGGGCAGGTTAACACACTGAGATGGGGAACAAACGATCCAAGTTCTGCCGCCTGAGCTTGAGGGTTCATGGGGCTCCGTTGTCCTCCTGTGTGGTGTGGTCTCCACGCCCAGAGTCCAGGGGCAGCAGGGAGGATCCACATCCGGAAGTTCCCAGGGCTGCGTGGGGGCAAATGCATTCAGCCACACCTGCGGGTGGAGCAAAACATGCCTCCTGGCCTTGGCTCTCACCTGCATGACGTGAGCACAGGACTCACCAAGCAGAGCGAGAGTCCTCAGGAGTCACCTTAAGGACTCTCGGATAAGTGAAATGAAAGTGTCAGTCAGTCAGTCGTGTCCAACTCTTTGTAACCTCACGGACTGTAGCCCACCAGGCTCCTCTGTCCATGGGATTCTCCAGGCAAGAATACTGGAGTAGCTAGTCATTCCCTTCTCCAGGGAATCTTTCTGACCTAGGAATCAAACCGGGTCTCTTGCATTGCAGGTGGTTTCTTTACTGTCTGAGCCACCAGGGAAGCCCAAGGACTCTCAGATACTTGAGGCTTCATCAATCTTTCCATCCTTCCCATGGACGTTCAGCTCACATTTTTTTTATCGAAGTATAGTTGACTTAGAATGTTGTCTTAGTTTCCGATGTACAGCACAGTGATTCAGTTTTACATATATAGACAGTCTTTTTCGTATTCTTTTCCATTAGGATTTATCACAGAATATTGAATAGAGTTCCCTGTGTTATACAGTAGGACCTTGTTGTTTATCCATCCTGTATATAATAGTTTGCATCTGCTACCCCAATCTCCCAATCCTTCCCTCCCTCACCCAGAATGGAATATCCTTTTTTAAAAATACAGCAGACACACAGAGAAATCATAGAATGATTGGGAGAATTTGATAACTGTGAAAAGTGTTTAATGCAAAGCCTGGCACAGAGCATGTGTTCAGTATGTGTTTAGTATTGTTATTATTATCACTCATGGAAAATGGAGGGACAGAAAGAAAACCAAGAAAGGGACCAGGTGGAGAGAGATACCTCATTAAGGGCAGATGATGGCTGGGGGAGGGGAGAGAGGGAACCCCAGGGAGAAAGCGATGCTCCGCCCAGCACCTGGTCCCCAAATTAATGACGGGAGGGTCTTGGCCTGCCTCCCAAGAGGGCATACATTTGCATAAGATCCCTCATCTGCATGGCATTCCAGGCAATTTGCATACAGATGGCAGCCTGTGCCCTCCTTAGTCTGATCCCTCCTCCCACCTTGGCCAAGGGTCTGGGGGAAGGGGCAGCAGGTGTGGGGGGTGATGAACCACCATGATCTGGGGCTCCAGGAAGTAAAGGCAAATTCAGAATAGACTCCCCTTGCTCCTCAACCTTCTGTGGCTCCCTTTTGCTCTCAGGACCATGAGGCACCCTTCACCTGGCATTCAGGACAGGCTAAGATGTCTCCCCTCACACATACCCACTGCCCCGTCTCTCACATCTTGTGTCTTTGCGAATTTACTATTCTCCCACCTGGAATGTCCTCTCTCATTTCCAACACTGTAACAAAGCTTGCCTCTCCTTCAAAGCCAGGACATCTTTAAGATTTCTGACAAATTTTCCCTAGTGACGCAGACAGTAAAGAATCTGCCTTCAGTGCAGGAGATCTGGGTTTGATCCCTGAGTCTGGAAGGTCTCCTGGAGAAGGAAATAGCAACCCACTCCAGTGTTCTTGACTAGGAAATCCCATGGACAGAGAAGCCTGGCAGGCTACAGTCCATGGGGTTGCAAAGAGTCAGACACGACAACAACTAACAACACTCCTTGTCCTTGGAACTTTACTGGAATTTGTGCCACCTCTGGACTCATACAGATTTTATTAGTAAAAATGTGTTTTGTTGCAAATGACAAAAAAAAAAAAAAGAAACTGAAGTAAAAAAAAGTTGTGTAAATGAAAAGGGAAAATTATTCATTCATATAACCAGGAAGGTCAAAGACTGACTACTTTCAGGCATAGCTGGATCCAGGGGCTTAAATAGTCTCATCAGAAAGCTGGCCTGTTCCATTTCTCAGCTCTCCTGTCCTCCATACACAGGCAGTTTCTTTTATCTCTGGAGGCACCTAGAGAACCAGTGTTTTGCCAGTTTAGTAACCCTCATCAAAAGAGGTGTCCCTTCCCTATTAGTTCAAGCAAACATCTCAGGGCTAATTCTCATTGGTCAGGAATGAGTCCCACCCCCATCCCTGAACCAATCCCTGAGGCCAGGGGACCCAATGCTCTGATTGGCCAGGACTGGGCCAGGCTCCGCTCTGAACCATAAGGGCTTAGTATGGAAGAGGTTTTGTTACTGTTCAGTCGCTCATTCATGTCCAACTCTTTTCAACTCCATGGACTACAGTACGCCAGGCTTCCCTGTCCTTTACTATCTCCTGGAGTTTTCTCAGATTCATGTCCATTGAGTCGATGATGCCATCCAACCATATCATTCTCTGTTGCCCCCTTCTCCTCCAGCCCTCAATCTTTCCCAGCATCAGGGTCTTTTCCAATGAGTTGGCTCTTCGCATCAGGTGGCCAAAGTATTGGAGCTTTAGCTTCAGCATCAGTCCTTCCAGTGAATATTCAGGGTTGGTTTCCTTTAATGGACTTCCCTGTTAGCACTAGTGGTTAAAAATCTGCCTGCCAATGCAGCAGACATAAGAGATGCAGGTTCAAAACCTGGGTTGGGAAGATGCCCTGGAAGAGGGCTTGGCAACCCACTCCAGTATTCATGTCTGGAGAACCCCATGGACAGAGGAGCCTGGCAGGCTACAGTCCATAGGGTCGCAAAGAGTCGGACACAACTGAAGCGACTTAGCACACATTTCCTTTAGGACTGACTGGTTAAAGGGCAGGTAAAATATAATACTTAGCATCAACTCCCTAGCTCCGTCAGGAAGCCTTTGGCTCTGTACCCCTACCTCCTAGTGGTTATGACTCTTCAGTAAAGTGTCACCTCTGAGACTCCTTGACGCTGGAAGTCAACTCCCCAGGTATGAGACTCACCCAGTCATCTGTCAACAAACACACAAGGGAGTGCTCAGGTTTATTCAAGTCCCCTTATGTATGTGACTAGGGGCATGAAATTCCAGCCTACTGGGGCTTACCTCCTGGGCTCACCCCAGCTCACAAAGAAGAGCCAGGAGACAGTTGAGCATACTCCTTGACAGGCTTGGAGAAGAGTGGGTGCTAAGGAGGGGACTTCCTGGAGAAACTCTCCCTGGGGACTGGTTATTTTGTCCAAGCGAGGAATGGGGGAAGGGGGCAGAATTTCACAAAGCAAATCAGTAACAAAGTTGGCACTAACCCCAGAGATCCTGGCCCTCTAGTCTGGCCCCAGACTGGGGAGAGAAGGACAGAGAGTTCTAGAGAGAATTTACTATGCACCTACGGTCGTTCTCCTTTATCTAGGGGATACATTCCAAGACCCCAGTGGATGTGTGGATCGTACTGAACCCTACATATACAGTGTTTTTTTTTTTTTTTTCTATATACACATCCCTGTGACAAACTTTCATCTGTAAATAAGGCACAGCAAGAGAATGTCCAAATTGCCAGCATCACTACTCTTGTGCTTTGAGCCATTATTAAATAAAATGAGGGTTATTTGGACATCAGCCCCATGACACCACTGCAGTCCATCTGATAATGCAACCGGCTACTAAGTGACTCAGAGGCAGGTAGTGTATAAGCACTGGATAGAGGGATGATTTATGTTTAGGGCTCGAGACTCCATCATGCCTCTCAGAATGGTTAAAAAACGATGAATTTTTATTTCTGGAATTTTCCATTTGATATTTTTGGACTGGGGTTGACACGGGGTAACTGAAACCGCAGATAAGGGGGGGTGATGACTGTATTTGTCCAGCTGACCTCATGCCAGGCTGAGAGACACACCATGGGAAGGTCCTAGCCTGCTACTTCCTTGCTGGGAGGCATGGGGGCAGATAATCACTCTATGCTCTGTGTGTTTTTCAGAGAAATGGGGATCGTGAAATCTCCCTTCGTGTGATTTTTGTATGGAATTAACTGACAAGTGGGCATCTCTGGTGGCTCAGCTGGTAAAGAATCTGCCTGCAATGCAGGAGACCCAGGTTCAACTCCTGGGTTGGGAAGATCCCCTGGAGAAGGAAATGGCAACCCACTCCAGTATTCGCCAGGAGAATCCCATTGTCAGAGGAGCCTGGTGGGCTACGGTCCACCGGGTCGCAGGAGTCAGACACGACTTAGCGACTAAACTACCACCAACTGACAAGTAGCCAACTCTTTGACTTTGGATCCAGTCACTTCTTTCTTTGTGCCTCAGTTTCCTCATCACATAGGGTGCTGTGGGGGGTTATTTGAGATAATACAGCGCATTTGGATTAGCACCCGGCACATAGTCAGTGCTAAATACATTTATTAACAGGATTATTACCAAGATGTGAATGCCAGTCAATCACAGTCTCCACTACTTAAGATCTTGCACTTCTGGGTAGGAAAACTCAGGTGTGTGGCAGGTGGGAAGGGAGGGCAAGTCTATGGGGGTCCTCTTGGTTGGGCACGAAGCATCAGCCCCCAGCTGATCAGCTCCTTTTTCGAGGAACTGGAACCAAGGGATTTCAAGCGCTCAACGGCATCGTCTCCCTCAGCCTCCTGCTTGCCGCCCTCGTCCCTACACGCTGGGCGGCCTCACCAGCTCCCCCGGGCAGTCCAAGGAATGTGAAGAGGTAGGTGGGGGAGGGGAGAAGCGGGAGCCGCCGGGGAGAGACAAAGGGGCCGAGTCAGAGCGAAAGACACAAAGACGCGAGGAGGTTGGGAAGATAGGAGAAGTGGGACAAGGACACGGGGAGGGACTAGTCAAGTCTGGAGGCCCGACCTAGCCCAACCCCGCAGGGCCAGCCGACCGCTGGGAGCGGTCTGTGCTGCCCCCTGGCGGAAGGCTGCAGTAAGGAGATGGTGCGGACCAGATGCAGGAGCAGCGGGCTGCGGGATGGAGAGAGGTCAAGAGAGACGCAGAGAGAAACCAGAGACACTGAAAGAAACACAGAAACGCACCGAGAAACACAGGGACAGAGAAAGACACAGAGATAGAAACCCACAGAGTGACAGGGGTCAGGACAGACACAGATGCAGGGAGCGAGAGAGACAGAGCCAGAGTCAAAGGGATGAAAAAAGACAAGAACCAAGTGACACAGAGACAGTGATAGGAAGACCACCAGGAAGAAAGAGACCAGAAACACGATGCGACACCGAAACGTGAAAACTGAAAGACCCAGAGATAAACACAGGGACGGAAAAAGAGGCAGAGAGACTCACAAAGACAGAGACACTAAAAGACAGGAATCTAAAAAGACACGACGCGGTGACTCCTAAAGTCTCAGGCAGAGATTAGAAAGAGATGAGGATAGGCTGAGAATGCGGACAGACCTGACAAGACAGTGAGCACGGGGCGAGAACTGGGGAAGACGCCAGGCGGCGAAGGGGGTGGAGTCTCAACATGTGGGCGGGGCTCCAGAGGGGCGGGTCTATAGGAAACCACATGCCTCACGCATGTGTGTCCAGATGGCCCTATCCAATACTAAAGGGGGCGGGGCAGAGGCCTGGACAAACTGAACTCCTGAGGGGCAGGGGAGACTACGGGGAGAACGAATGGGTAGGGCCATGCCTGAGGGCGGGACTTCGTGGAGGCGGAGACAGTCGGAAGCGCGGTACTGGCCCCATCAGCTGGGGGCGGGGCTCGAGGGCAATTTAGGTGTAAAGGGGCGTGGCTATAGCGCTAAGGGGCGGGGTTTGCCTGGAGAGGGCAAAGAGAGAATTCTGGGGCATGCAGGCCGGCGATCAGAGAGTCCTGGGAGGGACGAAATTAGAATCCTGGGGAGCAGCGGGTGTAGAATCCTGGGAAGGGGAGGGAGAGGAATGCTGGGGGGGCGGGGCAAGCGTAGAATCCTGGGCAGAGACAGACATGGAATCCCAGGAGGGGGCGGGGTCTGACCTGCCTGAGGGGGCGTGGCCGGAGCCAGATCGGCTCCGCGAGGAGGGGAGGAAGGGGGTGGATCCTGTGACGTCAAGTAGTCCGAAGCCAGAAAGAATCTAAGGGCCAGGGGCGCTGAGCCCGAGAACCGGACCTCGGCAGCAGAGCCGAGAAAGCCGAGCGCCGCGGGAACCGGCCGGCAGCCGAAGCCACTCAGGCACCTACTCGTCTGCCCAGTCGATTGGCGCACGCAGAGTGGCCCTCAGGCCCCTGCCCGGGCCCAGTCCCTCCCCGGGACCCCCATGGCCCGGGCCGCAGCCCTCCGGCCGTTGAGATTGTCGCCGCCGACGCTGCCTCTACTGCCGTTGCTGCTGCTCCTGCTCCGGGAAACCGGTGAGAGAACGCAGACGCCTACCCGCCGCGCGCGAAACCATCCTTTTCCCTACCCCCAGCAGGAGGGTCGCTACGATCAGGCGAGACTACCCCCATCTTTCCTTCTCTCAGAGTTGGGAGTCTGAGGCCCGGGGAGAATTGAGGGCAGGGAGCCAGATGTCTTCAGAGGGGCGGGCGGGGAGCTCGGACTTTGGGCCCCTTACAGGGCCAAGAATGATAATTCGGACGACCTGGGGAAGGGCTTAAGGGCTCCAACCCCGGGCCCCAGGGTGCTGAAGGCTCTGACTCCTGGGCCCAGAAAACAAGGAACTCCTGAGCCCCAGAAAAAATAGGGGCTGAGGGCTCTATCTCTTGGGTCCCAAGGAAAATGAAGGCTAGAGGCTCCGTCTACCGGGGTCCTGGTGGAACTGGAGTCAGGAAGGGCTCGAACTTGTGGGTTCCAGATTGTGAGCAGGGTTCTCTGTCTGTCTCTAGGGTCCCAGACAGAACTGGGGGGAGAGGAGGCCAAAAGGCCCTGTCTCCTGGGCTCCAGGTTTAATTGTGGGCATTGGAATGTCCTGGAATTCAGATATAAATGTGGGTAGGAACCCTGTCTCTTGGGTTCTAGATCTGATGAAGAGCCAGAGGCCCTGTCTGAAAGCTGGAGGCTCGGTCGGTCTGTGTCCCGCGTAGACTAAGGAGGCAGAGTCCCGCCGTCTGGGACCTTTCCCGTTCCTTGTGAGCGATCGGCGGGGACATCCCAGGGGAAGTTTTCCCGGTTTCACTTTCGTCGAGCCAGGGCAGGGCGGGGGCGGGAGCTCTCCAGGCTCCCCGTTCCGGATTCCCGGTTTCGGGGACTTCATCTCTCCTCTCGTCGCGCCTTTGTCCTCAGAGCCGCAGCGGGAGGTGGACGTGAGGAGACGCCGCCCTAATCCGCGGTCTCTCCCTCCGCTGTGCCCACTTCCCCGCCCCCCTCCCCGACTCCTGCTGTTTGCCCCACCTCCCCTAGGGGAGGGGTGCATCCCCAGGAGAGGGAGGGGCTGCGAGGAAACAGGTGAGGGAGGCTCTCGCCCTGCCCCTTTGCAGGTGACCCGGTTGTTTATTCCCAGCTAGAAACTCACGATAGATACTGGAGTTTCACAAACGTTTGCCAGAAAGTGCGAGGGAGCTCGCGGGAGCCCTAGATCTTTTCTTCCCCCAGCCTGTCTCTTAATGGTCTCCCAGTTTGGACCCAGAGCAGGGGCACAGACTTTTCCTTCCGGCTGTTTCTCCCTCTGCGTCAGAAACAGTGAGATAAAATCAGTGCGTGATCTCGCAGAAGGCTCTCAGTCGCCCTAAGGGACAGGTCCAGTCCCTGTTCCCATTCAACAGATGAGGAAACAGAGGCTTAGAAAGGACAAGCCACTTTCCCAGCATCCTCAGCCAGTTTTCAGACTTCAGAGCCTTTCTTGGCTCTGCCCTACCTGGTGGGCTCCGGAAAGTGCCTCTGAGCCTCCATTCCCTTCTTTGGAAAACTAAGATAACAGTTCCATCCCAGCAGGGACACTGGGGTTGGGGGGGAGGGCCGGTTCAGAGATCCCACTGATCCTCGGAGGAAGCTCTTAGCGCCTGAGGAGGAGAGCGTCCCCCTTCCCCACACTCCATCCTTGAGCCTTTGTGCCCTGCTCTCTCTCATCTCTGCCTCTTTCCTTCCCTCCTTCCCTTCCTCCTCTTCTCGGTCTCTTCCTCCCCTCCTTCCCTTCCTCCCCTCCTTCCCTCAGTTTCTCTCCCCCTCTTCCTCTCTCCATTTCTCACCCTCTCCCTGTCTGCTCCTCTGGCTCTCTAATCTCTCTCCAAGCTCTTTCTCTCCTCCTTTTTCACCCCCTCTCTCTCTCCTTTCCATCCGTCTCTGTTTCCCTGTCCGTGGCTCCTCTGACTTCCCCCTCCTTGGCCTCCGAGGAATGAGGGTGCACCACCTGGGCTTCTTGCCGGGCCAGCCCCCCTCCCCAGTCCTCCCGGCTTTCACTGCTCATCCATGTCAGCCAGGCAGCCCCACGTAGCAGAGGGGGATGGGAGGAGAGGGGACTGCCGGCCTGCTGTCTCTTCTCATTAGGGAAGGAGAACTGGACAGGGGAGAAGTAGGGGTGGGTCTGCCCACATCTTGGGGGGCAGTAGAGGGCCAAGAGGAATTCAGGGAGAGGCTGGAGATCCACACATGGGGACAGAAGCCAATAGAGGGAGGGTGTCAAACAAATTTAGGGACGGTGTCAGAGACACATGTAGAAATGGAACGGAGATGGGGGATGAAATCCAGCCACAGGGATGGGGGCAGAGAAGGTGGGGGGCAGGGGAAAGGGAGCTGGGAAGACATCTTGAGAAAAGCAGGAACAGCATAAAGAGACAGAGGTTTTGTGACAGTTGGGTGGGGGCCCAAAAGACCCCAGCCAGTCAGTGATGGTGATGCGATGACCCAGGGTGGTCAGAGCACAGGCCAACCTCAAGGTCTCAGCATGTGGGGGCCACGGGGGGTGGTAGACACCGGAGGGACAGGGAGTTGGGCAGGCTGGCTAGCTCCCCTGCCCCCACCAGGGACGCTGTTACATTTTTAATGTCCCAACAATGCTGAGAAATGGAGCAAGAGGAGGAGGAGAAAAGGGGACCCAGCAAGATGGCCCAGTGAAGAGGAAGTATGGCAGGGATGTGGAGAAACATGCAGAGATGGGGAGACCCAGGAGGCAGAGGGTCAGAGCCGTGGAGAAACAGAGATCCTGAGAGACAGAGACCAGAAACCTGGAGAGATTAGAGACCCCAGGAATCGGTGCTGGGAGCCAGATCCCAGAGACAAGGAGACCCCCAGACCCAAAAGATCCAGACCTCAGATGTCGGAGTACAGAAGAAAGAGAATATGAGAACAGATAGGGTCTCTTGGGCCTGGTGAAAATGATCTGAAATTGATTGTGGTCATGGAGGCACAAATGTATGAATTTACTAAAAGTCATTGAACTAGACACTTTAAATGGGCGAATCATATGGTATGGGAATTGTATCTCAATAAAACTTTTAGAGAGAGAGAGACAGATGGACAGACACGGAGAGCAGAGACTAGGGACTCCTGGGAGACACAGAGGGGCAGACTGCGAACCCTAAGAACCAGAGACAGAGACACAAGAGATCAAAGAGACAGGACCTGCAAGAGGAGGGCCAGAGTCTCAGAGACAGAAGTGTTTTGGTGTAAACTCGGCCTGGGCAGAGCGGTGGGGTGGGGTTCTGTCTGAGGGGCTCAGCCAGGAAGAACAGTCCTAGAGAGTCATCCCCAGAAGCATCAGACTCCACAGGGGAGACCTTCAGTAGGGGTGGAGTCCCTGCAGAAAGGCAGAAAATCACAGACCAGGGAGGGGAATGATGACCATCCTCCAAGCTGAGTGATGACCACCATCAGAGAGGTGGGCTGGGGAGGCAGGTGAGGATATGCAGACCCAGACAGCCCAATATCTTGGCTGCTTCTGCTCAACAACACCCGACCCCTGCCTCTACCCCCCCGGCCCTCCGCCCGCCCCCCCGCCCTCCCCCGCGCCCCCCCCTCCACCCTCCACCAAACCGGCTCCTGGATGTCCGCTGTGGGGGTGGGCACCATGATTGATGCAATTAATTAACTATGGAGGTAGCAGCTGAGGCTGGCACTCCAAGCACGCTGGCCTTTGAGGGCCAGCTGGCGTCCACCACACTCTATGGTCAGAGGGCAGGTCTACGATACCTTGTAGGTCTGGAGAGGGTGAGCCAAGCTGGGAGGAGCCAGCCAGGCAGGCAGGAACCCAGGAGTCCAGGCCCCCAGCCCCTTCCTCTCAGCCCTGATTTCCCCTCCCCGGATCTCAGGGTCTCAGGCTTTGGGTCTCTGTCCCCACCCGCCCAAAGGATTCCCCTGGGCTCACACAATGCCCTGGGCTGCCCCTGCCCTGCCACCACAGGAAGCCTAGCATGCCAGGCCACAGGCAGGGGAAATGTGTCTGGGGACCCAGCTGACACCCCATGAAGCTGTCACCAGCCTGGCTCGCTGAGGAAAGCTGAGGGCGGCTGGTGTTCCCACGGCCACACCCTCCCCCACTGTGCTGCTGACCATGTTCTGGCCAAGGTCAGGGCACAGGCTCTCGCCCAACAGTGTCCTGGACACTAGGGTCTGAACTCCAGGCCAACCTTCCTCCTGGCTTCATTTCTCCCGCCTCTGCCTGAAATGCAAAACATCTGGGCATCAGCCAATACACCTCGTTCCCCTCACCACCTACCCCTGCCCCACAGCCGGTCAGCCTCCATGTCCCAACCGTTCTAACTTCTGAATGTGTTTCCAATCCAGTTCATCCTCCATCCCCACTGCCCTGACCCCCGAAGCCTGGCCCCAGTCCATTCTGAGGGTTCTTTCTAAAGCACAAATCTAACCTTGTCCCTCCCCCTGCCTTTAACTCTCTATGGTTCCCTAGTGCCCCTAAAAAAAAGCCCAAACTCTAACTCAGCCTCAGCCTCTGTCATCTAATGCACTGTTGCTTCCCCATCTCCACCTCATTCATTCACTCAACACATTTCTGGAGCTCTGTAAGAGCTGTAAGTGTGCCGGGTACGCCTCTAGGCTCTGGGAATACAGCAGGAACCAAGGCTCAGATGATAAGAATCTGCCTGCCAATGCAGGAGACCCGGGTTTGATCCCTGGGTCAGGAAGATCCCCTGGAGAAGGGAATGGCTACCCACTCCAGTATTCTTGCCCAGGAGAATTCCACAGACAGAGAAGCCTGGCAGGCTACAGTCCATGGGATCACAAAGAGTTGGACATGACTGAGGGACTAACACTTTCAAGACAAAGATCCCTGCCCCGAGAACTAATGTTCTAGCAGGTAAAAGACATCAGGTGCAATGAGGAAAACGAAGCAGTGTCAAGGGAATTTCTGTTCTCATCATTAGGGTGGTCAGGGAACACCCCAGAGCAAAGATCTGAAGGGAACGAGGGAGGGGAAAGTATTCCAGGATGAGAGAACAGCAAGTGCAGAGGCCCTGAGGTGGGACTTGCCTGGCATGTCTGAGAAATGGTGAGGAGGATGGCGTGTCTGGAGCAGGGTGAGCCAAGGGGAGAGGGTGAGAGATGAGGTCAGAAAGAGCACGGGCACAGGTCACACAGGACCTTGTGGGCTGCTATAAAGACTTGAGCTTTTTTTATTTTCCGAGTGAGGAGAGAGCCATAGAAGAAGACCCTTCTCTGCATGTGGAAACTGCAGGGGGCACCTGCAGCCCTTCATGGCAAGGGAGGGGGTGTGTGTCAGATGACCTAGGGGAGAGATGCCACTGGCTTAGACCAGGATACGGGTAATGCAGGGGTCAAACCTGGTCCACTTGAAGATATATTTTGAAGAAGAAGCTGATGGGATTTCCTGATGGATTGCAATGGGGGTTGAGAGAGAAAAAGTGGAGTCAGATATGACTCCAAAGCTTCCATCGTAAACCTTTTACTGAGGTGGAAAGACCGAAAAGATGGGCCATTAACCATATGGGGGCTGAACCATGCTATTCATTCATTCAAAATGAGGCATTTAGAATGGGAATCGTGGAGCCTTGGAATTTTAGAACCTCCTTCATTGCACATATATGGAGCATCTACCAGGAGCAGGTCTCTGTTGCAGGTCTCGAGTGTAACCCTGTGAACAAGACCAGGCAAAGAATTCCTGCCCTCCAGGAGCTCAGGAGGGTCATGAAAACCTGGTGTGTGAGATGGGGAAATGCGTTCGGGATGAGGGGATGATGAGGGCCAGCTAGTCAGAAAGAGGAAGGGTGTATGGCCATCCAGGACAAAGTATTGGTGATAAAAGAAATTCCTGAGAAGCTTGCCCCACAAGAAGCTAAAAGTGGGTTTTTTTTTATTTAATTAATTCATTTATTTCAGGCTTACCGACCAGAGATTGAACCCCTGCCCTCAGCAGTGAAACCACAGAGTCCTAACCACTAAGCTGCCAAGAAATCCCCAAAAGTGGGGTTTTTTTTTTCTTGTTGCTTTTTTTTTTTTAAATCTTCTGAAGCTACCAGGGCCATTTGAGTTGCAGGAGGACAACCTCCCTCAGAAGAGAGGTGTGAACCCCAGGCCACGACAGTGAAAGCCTGGGTCCTAACTACTGGGCAACCAGGGAACTCCCCAGAAGAGAGGCAACTGCAGCCACAGGATTTCCTTAGGACAAGAAATCTGAGTCCCCAAAGGGACCCAGTGACCCAGGCAAGGTGTGGAGCTCCATGGGCTGGAGCTTGGCTTCCCTTGGGAAGGGTCTCCTCCTCCAGGAAGCCCTCCTGCCCTTCCCCTTGGCTGGGTCAGGCCCCTGCTTTAGGTCCTCCCCTCCAGCACCAGCCCTGCCCCACCCCGCCACCGACTGTCTGTGCAATCTCTCCCCTCTCCTGGAATGTCAACTCCTGGAGGACTTATCTTGACACATCTGTGAAATGTACAGCCAGAACAGATCTTGATATTTATTCAACAGTTTTTTTTGTTCTTTTTTTTTTTCCCAACAGTATTGATTGAGCACCTACTATACCCATGCCCTGGTGTGGGCTCTAGGGATACAGTAAGCAACAAGATAGATAAATCCCCGTCCTCAGGGACTGACTCTCTAGTACCTGGGGTCACCGTGTTGAGCAACTATTTGTTGCCCACTGGTTGGCACAGGCTGGAAAAGAATGGCTAGCAGGAAGGTTCTACCACTCAAGCCCTTGAAGTTCTCAATCTTTGCTTTAGTCAAGTTCTTCTCCAAGTGAAGAACCCTCAATGGTTCCCACTTACCTCAAGAAGAAAACTTAAACCCTCATCCCCACCCTTCGTCTCTTCTGCGCTCACACTGGCCTGGGTGTTTTTCCCCTGACTGAGTTCCCATCCCTCCTCACCCAGCTCAAAGGGGGCAGAGCCCTTGGGAACCCTTGTCCCATCCTCAGCGCCTCTGGGAGCCACGCAGGGTCCTGGCACCTTGAGGGAAGGGGGCGACCCTGCCTCAGCTCCACCCAACTGCTGCCCCCAGGGTCTCATATCCTGATTTTTGTCTGGATTTGACCTCCAGACCTTTCTGTGCTGCTAGGTCACTTCTGAAACTATGCTACCTGAGCCAAAAGTAACTGAGGGAGCTGGACTTGGTCGGTAGCATGTGGCTGTCTGCCCCTACTTGACTCACCTGCTGTGCCTGCCCTCTGAGGAACCTATGGGAGAAAATCATGTCATGGACTTGTCGCCAGGGACCCTACAGGGTTGCTCAAACATTCCCATTTTACAGATGGAGGAAATCAGGCTCAAAACAAAGTCACCCGGGGACTTCCCTGGTGGTCCAGCGGCTGGGAGACTCCATGCTGCCAATGCAGAGGGCCCGGGTTTGATCCCTGGTCAGGGAACTAGATCCGACATGCTGCAATTGAGAGTTGCCATGTCACAGCTAAAGATCCCATGTGGCACAATGAAGATGGACGATTCCACATGCTGAAACCAGGGCCTGGTGCAGCTAAATAAATAAATATTAAAAAAAAAAAGTCACCCACCTAAGAGGGCACAGAGCCAGCAGGAAGCCCCCAGCCATCTGCTCCAGGGTCCCACACATGACACTCTGCAGTGTGGTCCCTCTGGAGGGGAGGATGCCCACATCTCAAGGTGGCCCCCCTGGGTTTGAGTTGCAAGATATATGTAGGGATTCCACGAGATGATATGTGTGTCACACGGCCTTGACTGATGGCTTCTTTTGAGCAGTGCCTAGGATGGGTCCTGCCTTCTCTTGGGGACCCTCTCACTAGGGTCACTGTTAATGTTCCCTGGATTCCTGTGGGAGGCCAGCCGCTGCACACATGCCTCCCCTTACATCTCGGTCAAGGGCAGCTGGGCATGGGCCTTTGCCTCGGAGCTGGGTGTCAAGGGCTACTTATAATTATACTTAGCTGGTTATGTTTATTTACCAAGCACTGATCTTGCACTTCCTGGGGCCCTGTGTGCTAAGTGCTCAACAAACATCCTTTAATCCTTAAACAGCAACCCCTAGGAGGTGGGCACCATTATTACCCTCCCCTTTACAGCTGAGGAAACTGGGGCACAGAGAGGTTAAACGACTTGTCCAACGTCACACAGCCAGTAAGTGGCAGAGCTAGGATTTGAAGGCACGCAGTCTGTGCTCTCAGTCCCCCATGCTTTACTGCCTTGCACGGTAAAAAAAAATTCGCCTTTTTTAAAAATAAATTATTAATGCATTCATTTGGCTGCGCTGGGTCATAGGGTTAGAGTTAGGGATGCGGCATGTGGGATCTAGTTCCCTGGCAAGGGATTGAACCTGGGCCCCTGCATTGGGAACATGAAACCTTAGCCACTGGACCACCAGTGGAAGTTTCTGGAGAAACATTTATTTTTATGTTCATTTTTATTAAAAGCCAGAAAACCAATGATGAGCTGAGAAATAAAAGCCATATATTCAGACAAAAACTGGCATGGAAATGTTCACTGTAGCTTTGTTCATAATCACCAAAAGGTGAATACAACTCAGCTGTCCATCAGCTGCTAAATGAATGAACGAAACATGGTCAGTCTGTACAGTGGAATATTACTGAGCCATAAAAAGGAACCGAGGCACTGATCCTCGTTACTGCCTGGGTACACCTTGAAAACACTGCCAAGTGAAAGATAGCAAACACAAAAGGCCACGTATTTTTTTATTTGATTTATGTGATATGCCCGGAAGAGGCCAGTCTCTAGACAGAAAGTAGATCACTGATTGTCAGTGACTGGGCGATGGGAGGTGCAACTGACTGTATGATTGTTACATGGATTTCTTTGGGGCATTATAACAATGTCCTAAACTTGATTATGGCGATGGATGCACAACTCCTGTGAATACATGAAAAGCCACTGACTCGTACATTTTTAATGGATAAATGGGAATTAATCTCAATAAGGCTGTTAATAGAAAAAAAAAACAGGTTTAGAGGGTTGTAGGCAGGTTTAGAGGGTTGTAGGTTTTATAGAAACAACTGTGCAGGAAAAAAAATGAAATATATACCCTTAAATTTTTTTTTAATTTCTTTTGGCATAGATTTGAGTTTTTGTTATTTTTGGAAAATTCTTCTTTCCCTCCAAACATTTGACAATGAAAAGTTTCCAACATACACGTGTAAGTTGGGAGAAAGGCCCAGCAGCCTCCCTCATCTCTGCCTCTAGACTTGACAGCGTGTCATATTCTGTCCTGTTTGCTTCATCACTTTACCATTTTGGGTTTTTTTTTTTTTTTGGATGAACATTTCAGATATGACATTTCCACCTTTTATCTTTCCCTTCTTTCTTCTTCTTGTTGGCTGTGCTGGGCAGCTTGTGGAATCTTAGTTCCCTAACCAGGGGTTGAACCTGGGCCCTCAGCAGTGAGAGAGCATAGCCTTAACCAGTGGATCGGAAACCAGGAAATTCTCATCCACCCTTCATCGTCTAAGGAAAAGAAATACTACATAAAAGAGATAACCAACAAGGACTCATGCATAGCACAGGGAACTATACTCAATGTTTGTTAAACCTATAAGGAAAAGAATCTGAAGACAATTCTGAACGGCTGTGCTATACACCTGAAACTGACACATGGTAAATCAGTTATAGGACTTCCCCGGTGGTCCAGTGGTTAAGAATCCGCCTGCCAGGGAGAAAGGTTCGGTCCTTTCCGTCTGGCGGCAGCCATCAGGGTGAGTCGAAATGGGTGCGGACAAGTACATCCACGAGCTATGGAGGAAGAAGCAGTCAGACGTGATGCGCTTCCTACCCCGGGTGCGCTGCTGGCGGTACCACCCGCTCTTGCGCGCTGCACCGCGCCCCTCGCGCTGCACCTCCCCTATCCCCCCTAACCCCCCTGCCCCGGCCCGATGAGGCCCGCAGGCTGGGATTCAAGGCCAAGCAAGGTTATGTCATATATCGGATTCGTGTGCGCCACGGTGGCTACAAACGCCCAGTTCCTAAGGGTGCCACTTTCGGCAAGCCTGTCTCCCATGGTGTCAACCAGCTCCAGTTTGCTCGAAGCCTTCAGTCTGCTGCGGAGGAGCGCACTGGACGCCACCGTGGGGCCCTAAGGCTCCTGAATCCCTACTGGGTTGGTGAAGAGTCTACATACCAATTCTTTGAGGTTATCCTCATTGATCCATTCCATACAGCTATCAGAAGAAACCCTGACCCCTGGTGGACCACTAAACCAGTCCACAACCACGAGGAGATACGGGGCTGACGTCTGCAGGCAGAAAGAGCCCGGGCCAGGCAAGGGCTACAAGTTCCACCAAGCTATTGGTGGCTCTCGCTGTGCAGCTTGGAGAAGGTGCAGTACTCTCCAATTCCACCGCTACCGCTAATATAAGTAATGTTTGTCAAGTTCTTACCTAATAATTTAGGACGTTCTTGTCTGCTTAAAAGTGTTTTTTAATTTCTGTTGAAACTAGTTGTGTGCAGATTGCTTCATTGAATGCATTGTCAAATTATAAAAGTTAGGGACTTCCGCAGTGGTCCAGTGGTTAAGACCCTGTGCTTCCAATTCTGGGGGCACGCGTTTGATCCCTGGTCGGTCTGGAACTAAGACTCCACATGCTAAGACCTGGTACAGCCAAAAAAAAAAAAAAAATTATGGAAGTTAAAGTGCAGTGATGCTCGAAGACTTTAAGTGATGGTGTAACCCGTTTCTAATAAGGGGAATGCCTTTGTTTTTGCTTTCTTAGGGAGTTGATATGTCCATGTTTAAAATGCTGTTTGGGCAATAGGTGTAAAGTTCTATAAAAGAGGAGTGCAGAAATTTCACCCTGTAGATTTGTTGATGCATGTGATGAGACCTGCAGCTTTACTGGGGTGATGCAATGCTCTGCAGTTCTATGGAGTTTGGCAGCTACAACGTTTTAAGTTGGATATTTCTTGGAAATGTGAAGGGTGTCCTGATCCTTTCTCAAGATCATATGCAGAAAAATAAAGTTGACTAGGGTCCATGTTTTAGGCTTAATCTGATACTTCATTTATGTAACTGCTGCTTCTGAAAGGCAAAAAGTAATGCCACCATTTTTAAGAGAATTGAATAGACCTGTTGCAAGAGGGTTCTCACAAATGAATCAAATCCTGGTTTACCAAAATTAAATTGCCTTGGCCTCCATGGTACCACTGAAGTTCACATAAAGCTCCTGGTTCAGACTCTGGCATGTGTAGAATACCGAACTTCATGCAACATGGTTGTATTGACATTGGTGTTGATTAAAACGAATGGAAATTGAACATTAGATAAGTGAGAGGGAGTTATTAGCCCTGAGGTTTTAGGAGCTAATAACTCCTAGGATTTAGGATTGGGAGGCTGATGTTCATCAGATCCCTTTCAGGTGTAGGACGATAGTAAAAACTTATCAAAAAATTAAATGTTTTATCTGTAGTATTAGTTTGTGACCATCATGAACCACCTTAGGGGATGCAGGAAATAGGGGTGGTTATATTTAAAAGTATCATTGCTAAGTGTAATCAGTGTTCTTAAAAGGCTACTGAGAAGGACTTCCCTTGGGGGTCCAGTGGCTAAGACTCTGTGCTCCCAATGCAGTGGGCCCAAGTTCGATCCCTGGTCAGGGAACTAGATGCCACATGCTGCAATGAAGATCAAAGATCCTGTGTGCTGCAACTAAGACCTGGCAACTAAATGAACAAATAAATAATAAGTATCTTTTTTAAAAAAAGGCTACTGAGAAAAATCATGTAGTTGGTGTCACTACAAGTTCAATTGGCTTCTGACTTTGTGCTGTCTACAGTTGTTCCCATCCCTGCTCAAACCACCCTCAAGAGCTTCACAGTTCCAGACTTGGCAGGCCACCAGTTGTGGCTGGGCTCACCACCTCATTCTGCTCGTTGCATCGTGTCTTCCTGTAGACTAGACTTCTGTTTCCCAGGGTGTGTTTGAACGTAGAAAATACGGAAGAGGAATTACCCCAGTTCTTGGTTTGCTATCTCAATAGGTAGTTTAATTTTGAAATCTAATTACTGATTTTCTTGAACCAATTTTTCTTGTTTTTTTTTTTCCCCAAGGGTTTTTAAAAGGCCCACTTAAGTCATTTCCAGAAAACAGACTTGCAAAACCTTTTGAGATCCAAATTCCTTCCTACTCAAAAAGTCTTAAACCATATTATTCTGTGTGTAGAGGTTGTTCAACTATATAATAATGGAATAAATGTCTATTAAACTGAAAATAAAAAAGAATCTGCCTGCCAATGCAGGAGACACAGGGTTCTATCCTGATTTGGGAAGATTCCACACGCTGCAGAGCAACTAAGCCCAAGCACCACAACTACTTAAGCACAGACAAAAATTAAAGAAATAAATAAAATGTTAAAAATAAATCAATCAACTATACTTCAATAAGATAGGGAATTCCCTGGCAGTCCAGTGGTTAGGACTCAGCACTCTCAATGGGAAGCCCGGGCTCTATCCCAGGTAGGGGAACTAAGACACTAAAAGCTGTGTAGTGAAAAATGAAATAAAATAGGATATTTTTAAAGATTTTTGATTTAAGGACTACTTTGTGGTTATTCAGTTGCTAAGTCATGTCCCACTCTTTTCCCACCCCACGGACTATAACATGCCAGGCTCCTCCGTCCTCCACTGTCTCCCAGAGTTTGGTCAAATTCATGTCCATTGAATCAGTGATGCTACCTAACCATCTCATCCTTTGCCGCCCCCTTCTCCTTTTGCCTTCAGTCTTTCTCAGCATCAGGGTCTTTCCCAGTGAGTCAGCTCTTCACATCAGGTGGCCAAAAAGTATTGGAGCTTCAGCTTCAGCATCAGTCCTTGCAATGAATATGCAGGGTTGATTTTCTTTTTAAGATTGACTGGTTTGATCTCCTTGCTATCCAAAGGACTCTCAAGGGTCTTTTCGAGGACCACAATTCAAAAGCATCAATTCTTCGGCACTCAGCTTTCTTTATGCTCCAATTCTCACATCCATACATGACTACTGGAAAAACCATAGCTTTGACTCTCTACTGGCAAAGTGATGTCTCTGCAGATTAATATGCTGTCTAGGTTTGTCATATCTTTCTTTCCAAGGAGCAAGTGTCTTTTAATTTCATGGCTACATGAATACTACATAATCACAATTTATTCATCACACCGAAGATCATGAGCAGTAATTCCACAGCTAGCCCAGAACCCAAATGGCCCTAGTTTTCCTCAAACTGTCTTATCTGGCTGGCCTTTTGGGAACTGGGACAGCGTGAAGATGCCTGCATTACCCTGAGGTCTGCATTTCCAGGGTGGGGTGGAGGGGGCCCCCTCCCATGATGGCTCTGCCTGGCCCAGGGATTTCTAGGTACTTCCCCGACCCGACATCTCTCTCTCTCTCCTCTCTCCCCAGGAGCCCAGGATGTGCGAGTTCAGGTCGCCGCTGAGGTGCGGGGCAACCTGGGGGACACGGTAGAGCTGCCGTGCCACCTGCTGCCTTCAGCGCCTGAAATCCGAGTGTCCCAGGTGACGTGGCTGCGCCTGGACGCGCCCGAAGGCAAACAGAACGTGGCCATCTTCCACCCCCAGTATGGTCGCAGCTTCCCCAGCCCGAAGCCCGGCAAGGAGCGGCTGTCCTTCGTCAATACTGCACCGAGCTCGGGGGCCGGGCAAGGCTCGGAGCTGGAGGTGCGGGACGCCACGCTGTCCCTCCGGGGGCTGACGGTGGAGGACGAGGGCAACTACACTTGCGAGTTTGCCACCTTTCCCAAGGGCACCAGTCGGGGAGTCACCTGGCTCAGAGTCATAGGTGAGCAGGGTGGGGGTGGGGGGCTGCGGCGAAGCGAGAGGGGGAGGGGTGCAACGCGCGAGCGCCCCCACGGGCCTGTTTCTGGGCTTTAGCTGGGAAATCGACCTACCTTGTCTGCGGTCATCAATTGGCTGGCCGTGATTCACTAAGCACCTGCTATTTGCCACCGGTAGTTCTGCAGGGAGGAGATACAGCCGGCAAGAAGCGTTCAGATGGTTGAGCCCCTACTCGGTGGCAAACGCTGTGCCACGCTCTAGGGATGAAGCCCTAAGGATAACAGAAGTCCCCGTTCTCCTGGAGCTTAGACTCCAATTAAGGGAGTAGATTAACATAAATAAGAAGAAAAAGAGTGAGCTGGGCGGTTGTAGGCGCTTTAGAAATTGGAGGAGAAAAAAAAAAATTGGAGGAGATTAGGTTACCATTTTAGTAAGGGTGGTCTGGTGCTATTTGAACCCAAAGTAGGAGGGTTTGAGGGAGTCCTGCAGGTCCACGGAGGAGAGTTTCAGGCAGCAGGAACAGCAAGTGCAAAGGCCCTGAGGCAGGGCACACCTGGAAGGTCTGAGGAAAAGCCAGGAAGTCAGAATGGCTGGAGATGAGTGAATGGGGGGGGGGGGGGGGGCGGGGCAGGGAGAGGCAAGGTCAAGGCAGTGATGGGGGAGCACAGATCACAAATGACCTCATGGACCATGAGAAGATGTTGGCTTTTGCCTTGAGAGAACAACAGCTACAGGAGATTCTGAGTAGGGGAGGAATGTGTTGACTTGGGTTTTCACAGGCTATGTGGGGAGTGAGGATGGAGGCTCACAAAGGCGGTGAGGGCCTAAGTCCAGGAGACAGGTGATGGCAGGTAGACCAAAGGGGAGGCAGTGGAGGTAGTGAGATGTCATTGTCTTATGGAAACATTTTAGAGGTCAAGCCAGAGAATAATCAAATTAGCAAACAAAAGGAGCTCCAGGATGTTGTAATATTCACTGTAAGGCCCCAGTGGACTCCTGTAGAGAGAATGGTCAGTGAAAGCCTCTTAGTCAAGTCTCGCCGTGTAAGCAGGAGCCACCCTCGGGAAGAAGAAGGAAGGTCCAGCAGAGGGAACGGGACAGTCTAGGCAAAGGCTGGGATAAGAGAAACAGACTGGCACATTCTAGGAAGAGACAGGAGGCTAGTGGCGAGGGCTTGAGCGAGCCTCAACTTGGCAAGGAACCAACAGGGCCAGCTTACACGAACCTCATAGACAAGAGGCCAGGTGGCTGGAATTCATCTGTTGGTTTTTTTTTTTCCCCCCGTGCTGAGCAGCTTGGAGAATCGCAGTTTCCCAACCAGGGATTGAACCCACACCCTTGGCAGTGAAAACATGGAGTCCTAACCAGTGGTGGACCACCAGCGAATTCCCTTCATCTGAAATGTTATTTGGAGCCATAAGACGGTTTCAAATCATAAGAACACCCTGACCAGGGTCTTGAAATTCTTTAAAAAAAAGTGGGGGGGGCGGTCACTGGCAGGACTTCCCTGCTGGTCTAGTGGTTAAGAATCCACCTGCCAGTGCAGGGGACATGAGTTCAATCCCTGGTCCCAGAAGATCCCACATGCCATGGAGCAACCTAACCCGTGCACCAGCACTACTGAGCCAATGCTCTACAATAAGAGAAGCCACCACAATGAGAGGCCCGTGCACCACAACCAGGCGTGGTCCTCACTCAGCGCATTTAGAGAAAACCCGCTTGCAGCAACGAAGACCCAGAGCAGCCAAAGATAAATAAAATTAAAAAAAAAAGATCAACTGGCTGCCAGGGTCAGGGAGGGGTGATGGGCATGGGGCATCAGAAGAGTAGACAAAGGTAGAAGGAAGCAAGGAGGCAGGTGAGAGAAGGCATTGGTTTGGAAGAGGGAAGAAGCAGGGAGGAGTGGGGAAAGGAGAGGAATAAACAGAGAAGTGAAATAATCATCCTTTTGGGAGATAGTGGGTGCTTGTCCGTGAACTAAGGGATGAGGAGGAGGAAGAATTCCCAGCCTTCTGGCTCCCACAGGAAGTGACCAGCATGACCACTTAGCGAAATGTGGAAGAGTTAGGGAAGGCATCTTTTCAAAGGATGCTATTTCTTGCTAAATCTTGGCGGTCCCCTGGGGTCCCACCTTCTTCCAGCAACTCTGAAGAAGCCACATCACTCTGGATACGTTCCCCCGGCTCTGAGCTGCAGAGAGTTGGAGAAGTGTACCCTGTAATGTCCCTCAGTACACACTTCCCTTCCCAAGGAACCACAGTTGTTTCACATAGTAAACCACTCTCCTCCTCCCCATCTTTCTCAAAGGCCTCTCTTTTTCTGCCATCATTTGTTCTATTAAGAGATACATAGAGATCACTTACTACCAGGCACCAGGTGCATATAAAAGCACAGAGCAGGACAGTGAAACCTCTACTTTCTTGGGGAGTCAAACTTCAGGGAAGTTTCTATGAGAAAGTGAGTCTGGGATCTGGAAAAGGAGGAGGAGCAAGACAAGAAGAAGAGATGCCAGAACATTCCAGGCAGTGCAAGTCACTAAAGACCCCGCAGTGGGCAGAAGCAGGGACCAGGGACAGGTAGTGATGTGGGTCAGAACGTGAGGGGACTGTCTGGTTAGGAGCACACATCAGTAACTGTGGTTGGCATTATTATTCCTCATGGAGGTTTTACCCCACCTAATATTTTTCCATGTCTCCCAGGAGGATGGGTGAAAAGGGCAAAAAATGTCCAGCTTTGGGAATCTCCATTGCCTTTATCTCACTGCTGGGCCGAAATCTAGTGGTGATGAAAGGAAAAGAAGTAGAAGTTCTTTTCAGCTGGACCTTTGAACTGCATTGTTCTGCTTTGGCTTTTCGCTTAAAATCACAGCTTCATCCAGGCTTGTGGACACCGTCTGCTTTACTAGCAGAACAGAACAGCGAATGCATTGTACTATAATGGCTAACCCTTAGATAGCACAGTGAGTGTCAAGCACTGTCCAAAGCGCTTTATATGTCGATTTATTTCATCTCTGTGGT
Source organism: Bos taurus (assembly GCF_002263795.3). Taxonomy (NCBI): domain Eukaryota; kingdom Metazoa; phylum Chordata; class Mammalia; order Artiodactyla; family Bovidae; genus Bos; species Bos taurus. The sequence continues at coordinate 52,599,190 of NC_037345.1, forward strand.
GGGTCCTATTACTGTCCCCACTTTACAAAAGAGGAACCTGATGTAGAGAGTTGGGAAATGACTTGCTTAAAGCCATGCGGCTGCAAAGCAGCAAAACTCGGAAGTGAAGCCCTGCAGTTGGGCCTTGGGCCTCCCAGATGGCTCAGCTGTAAAGAATCCGCCTGCCAATGCAGGAGATGTGGGTTGGATCCCAGGGTCGGGAAGATCCCCCGGAGAAGGAAATGGCAATCCATTTCACTCCAGTTGAGACTTAACTGCTCAGCTCCACTGCTGAGGGTGTTTGTGGACTGACTCTAGGTGTGGAGTGACCCACCCCCTCTGTTCCTCTCCCCAGCCCAGCCCCAGAACCATGCCGAGAAACAGGAGGTCACATTCAATTTGGATCCTGTACCCGTGGCCCGCTGTGTCTCCGCGGGTGGCCGACCACCTGCCCGGGTCTCCTGGCTCTCACCCTTGGACGGGGAGGCCAAAGAGACCCAGGGGTCGGGGCCCCTGCCTGGCACGGTCACCGTCACTAGCCGCTACACTGTGACACCCTTGAGCGAAGCAGACGGTGTCAAGGTCATCTGCAAAGTGGAACATGAGAGCTTCCAGGAGCCCAAACTGCTGCCAGTGATTCTCTCTGTGCGCTGTGAGTACATCAGGCTGTGACCGCTCCCCCGCCCCAAAACACTGGCCCCTCTAGGGCACCGTCTACACGATCCCGGAGTGTGGTCCACACTGGCACTCTGGATCAAGTTCTGCACTGCCTTCCTGTCCATTGTCTACACTAGCTTCACTAGGCTCTCAATTTATTGCCACAGTCAATGGTACATCAGAATGGGCTTGCAAGGGTCAGTTTTACACATTTCTTCCCAATTCCACGTCCATTAAGTGTTACTGGTAGCTTGAATCAACTGTGGGTAGTATTTATACCAAGAGAATTGACAAACACTGCAAACTAGGGCTATCCCTTTTTTTTTTTAACCAGCATACAGGTGCACCCAGCAATCTCTTCTGGCTTCCATGGACCCCAGTTGACACTGCTCCTTCACTGTCCTATCAACTACTCTGTCTACTCGGTCCAACCCAGTATTGTTTACGCACACACCCCCCCCGTTCATACTGTCTGAATTGGCTCCCTGGACACTGTCTATACTGACTCGCCTGGGGTCTCTACACCAACTTCTGCCCCGAATGTGAGCACACTGGCCCCTGTGGACCCTGTCGACATACTGTGCTGCTGTCAATGTTGTTAGTGGCGATGGTGGTGGTGGTTTTGCGGGATCTTAGTTTCCTGACCGCGGACTGAACCCAGAGCCGTGGTGGTGAAAACACCAGGTCCTAACCACTGGACCCCTTCCCATATGTTCTGAGCTCGCTCTTCCCCAAACTGCCTACCCCGACACCCCCCACCCCCATATTCCCCAGAGAGGCTCTCCCGGCACTCTCCCCACGGACTCTGCCAAATAGTTACCTTAGCAGCTTTTCCAACCGCATACCCCAACTCAGCATTTTCTATACTAGCTCCCCAGACAATGCCTTCAGTTAAACTAATTCTCTAATCTGTTCTGGGCATGTCAGAAATGACACACATTATCTCTAGTGGCTCGCTCGGGCGCTGCCTGCACTGAACAATAACTTCCTCAGAATGACCCTCAGGGACGTCCCTGGACGGTCTCTGAGCAGGCACTGTCCCTGGGTCCACCTCCTGCCAGCCCATCCTGTTTCTTTAGGATTCATATCTGTCTACTCACTTGTCACCCCTTCTGGGATTCCCCTGGTCACTGAGCCATTCCCCCCTATTTCCTGCAGACCCCCCCCAGGTCTCCATATCCGGCTATGATGACAACTGGTACATCGGCCGTAGTGAGGCCACCCTGAACTGTAACGTCCGCAGCAAACCAGAGCCCACGGGCTACGACTGGAGCACGTGAGTCCTGTTTGGAGCCAGACTCCTGGGTCTGAGGGAGGAGGGGCTGGGGTCTGGACTCCAGGGTCTGGGGGAGGAGGGGCTGGGGTTTGGACTCCAGGGTCTGGGGGAGGAGGGGCTGGGGGCCTGGACTCCTGGGTCTGAAGGAGGAGGGGCTGGGGGTCTGAACTCCAGGGTCTGAGGGAGGAGGGGCTGGGGGCCTGGAGCCCTGGGTCTGGGGGAGGAGGGGCTGGGGGCCTGGATCCTGGGGCTGGGGAAGAGGGGCTGGGGCCCTGGATCCTAGGGCTGGGGGAGGAGGGGCTGGGGGTGTGGAGCCCTGGGTCTGGGGGAGGAGGGGCTGGGGGCCTGGATCCTGGGTCTGAGGGAGGAGTGGCTGGGGTCTGGACTCCAGGGTCTGGGGGAGGAGGGGCTGGGGGTGTGGAGCCCTGGGTCTGGGGGAGGAGGGGCTGGGGGCCTGGATCCTGGGTCTGAGGGAGGAGCGGCTGGGATCTGGACTCCAGGGTCTGGGGGAGGAGGGGCTGGGGGCCTGGAGCCCTGGGTCTGGGGGAGGAGGGGCTGGGGTCTGGACTCCAGGGTCTGGGGAAGAGAGGCTGGGGGTCTGGATCCTGGGTCTGGGGGAGGAGGGGCTGGGGGTCTGGATCCTGGGTCTGAGGGAGGAGGGGCTGGGGGAGGAGGACTCCTAGGTCTGAGGGAGGAAGGGCTGGGGGAGGAGGACTCCTGGGTCTGAGGGAGGAGGGGCTGGGGGCTGGATCCTGGGTCTGGGGAAGAGGGGCTGGGAGCCCAGACTCCTGTGTCATGAGAAAGGAACACCCGAGGCCTGAAAACGTAAGTCCCCCAGGAGGAGGGAGCTGGCAGTTTGGGGTGTCAAGGAGTAAGTTTCAAGTCTGTGGAGCTTGGCTCTTGAGGGTTGTGTCATCAGGGACCAGATTTGGGCCCCCCGTGGACCATGCTGCCCCTCTCACGTGACCCCCACACCCTCCAGGACTTCCGGTGTCTTCCCAGCCTCAGCAGTGGCCCAGGGCCCCAAGCTGATCGTCCACTCAGTGGACCGGCTGTTCAACACCACCTTCATCTGCACCGTCACCAATGCCGTGGGCACCGGCCAAGCCGAGCAGGTGGTCCTCGTTCGAGGTAAGCGGGTCTTGGGGGTGGTGTGATGACAGGGCCTGCTCCCCGAGTGTTCCTCCCGCTGGGCTCTGGGGCTGCGCTGCGGGGGCTGTGCCGCCGACCTGGGGTGGGCTGCACCCACCTCACCGATGTGGGGCGTGGCTTTTATCCCCCGCCCCAGGTGGAGTCTGGATTGGGGTGACTGGGTAGGTGCTGACAGAGGAGTTAGGAACTTGAGGCCTGAGAAGGATCCTAAGGAAGAGATCCAGGGCAACTGGCCCCGCCTCCAGCCACAGGAATCAGACAGCTCAGTCGTGGGAGGGCAGCTAGACGAGCACTCAGAGACAATAGACTTTTTACAGGGAACGCTGGCTGGTACCAGCCGGAAACCAGTTTGCGTGTGTGTTGGGATGTTTGTGTTCCTGGAGGTGGTATTTTGGGTTTGTTTTGTTTTTTGTTCTTTTGTTGGCCTGCCGCTCAGCTGACGGGATCTTAGTTCCCTGACCAGGGACCAAAACCAGGCCCACGGCAGTGAGAGCGTGGAGTGCCAACCAGTGGACCGCCAGGCAACTCCCTGGAGGTGGTATTTTGGAAACAGTGGCTGGTGTGTCTGGCAGTCAGAAGTGCTCTGAGTCTCCCTGATGGGACCCAAGATACACAGCCAGAGAGGGAAAAAGTGAAAGGAAACGAAGCCCAGGTGCGGGCTGATGGAAATGGGGTTGAAATCACAACTGTAGACTGTGATGCTTACAGGGAGCCAGAGGGCCTTGGTGTGCCCCCCCATCTCAGAAACACCACCAAAGACAAACTCAGAGTCACCCACGTAAAGACAGACACACACACACACTGGAGACAGGTGGAAGCAGGTCCCTTGCTGAGATGATCGTCACACACACACGCACACACACACACATCTAGAAAGACACCCACATGAAACCCCCCCCAAAAAAAGGAAAAATGAAAACGGATCCCTCTTGAGGAATTCCGACACTTGCCAGGGAGATGTGGTATAGCCACTCAGAAACACTGTCACAGACCACACACCCAGAGAGACCCTTGGCCTGCCCTCAGCACGTCTCACACGCTCAGGTCCACAAACACACACCTGGAAGGAGACAGCGCCACACAGACATGCTACAAGAACCTCCAGCAGCAAGGGCGCATGGGGAAACGTCATCACCCAGATGCTGAGAAGGAAACTCGGAGACGTTCTCAAGGGCACGCCCTCGGAAACCCCAGAAATGCCACTGTGGAGCTTCTCTTTCAACAAATCATCCTCTGACAAGTTGTTTGCTGAGGTTTTCTCTTGGCCAGCCATTCTCCTTGATGTTGGGAATACAGCGATGACCCAGTCAGAGTCCTGCCCTCCGAGGCACACCCAGAGGAGGGTCAGCTCCACCCACCCAGCAAGGTGCCCAACTGGAAATACACCCCCTGAACTGTACCCCAGATGCACACCCACCTGAGAAACCGGTCTCTCCACCCACACTGGGCCCGTGGGGGTGGAGCCTGCAGAACCCAGACAGGATCACACTGAAGGGCCATGGGAGAAATACACAGCCACGAAAGCATGGACGCCGCCCCCGAAACAGCCAGAAACCCCAGGAACGTCCGCCGCTGGCAACCCCCAAGGCGAACACACCACCATCAGAGTTCAGCCCTGGACAGGCAGCATTCACCCAGTGAAACACACGTACCCGGGTGGGGTGGGGTGCACACAGAATCACACACCCGTGGAAAGGCTCCCTGCCCCCGCAAAGGTAACCGCAGACCCACAGGCAGTCAAAAGCATCCTAGCAAAGTCACACACCTACAGATGGACACCAACAGATGGGGGGTACTCTCAGCACTCTAGAAATTCAGTCAGAGGTAGTGATGTGTCAACAGATGGCCCTGCCTGGAGAGGAGATTCACTCACAGCTCTTGGCAAAGTCACCGCAGAGGGTCTCAGAGACGGCTCGTGTTCCTCACGTGCACACAGACCCGCACAGGCTGTCACACTCAGTTTGGGGCTCACGCCAGAGAAAACATAAATACACAGGCCATGCCACAGGCTAGACGTTGCTTCAGAAACTTCTGACCCTAAGACAAGAACACGCTCAGCCGGCACCTCCAAAATACTACCTTCAGTAACGCGGACACACGTCCCGACACGCGTAAAAACTGGCCTCCAGACTTCACTGTTGAACAGTCTTTCCCGCCTTCACCCAGGGTGCAGGTGTAGAAATATATCCCCACCAGAAGTTTCACAGGGTATTATTGGCCCTTCACACTTGAGGTGGACTTTTTCTCTTCTGTTTTACTCTTGTTTGTGCTGATTTGACAGCCCGCTAGGTCATGACCCCCACACCACCCCAACTCCAGTTTTGAAAACATCTAGAAACTGTGGCCTGGGTTCCAGCCCCTCCAATGTCCAGAGACATGGGGAGGGGAGGGTCAGGTGTGAGCAGGTCCTTCCCTGTTCTCTCCCAGTCAGGCTCTGCATGCCAGGGTGGGGGAAAGCAGGTATGTGATAAGATGCTGGTTGCATCTGTGGACCCCAGACGCCCCCTCCCTCATCCTCACTCCTCCCCGATTAATGCTCCCCTGCTTCCTTCTCTACCCACCCCCACCCTCCCCCAGACCCGTCCCCTCCCACCAGCTCAGCCTCTGCAGGGAGAAGAAACCCCCGGGACTGCGGGCTTAAGGGGCACCATTTTCCACCCTGGGAATGCTGGGGGTGCTCAGTCTCCTCAGTTCCCTTCTCTCAAGTGCTCAGAGCTTTGGGATCAAACAGCCTCAGGCTCAAACCCATCTCTGCTTCTTTGTGGCTGGATCAGCCACAAGGATTCTGTGACCCTGACCTCAGAGTTTCTGAGAGGGAGTGGCAAATTCAGATGCCTACAGGGTCCTGGCGAGTGACAGGGTGGCCAGGTGTGGAACTCTGTTCCCGGAGTCCGCAGCCTCACTCAGCCACAGCCCATCACCAGGTGGAGGAGACGAGGGTGTGATGATGCCAGGTCTGATTTTTTTTTTTTTCTGCTGTAAAAGAAATCTGGAATTTTCAGTGAGATGACCTAGTCCTTTAAATGTTGGGTAGCGAGCTGTTGTTTCCTGTATGCACGTGTGTATGTGTGTGTTGGTTTTTTCTTTTGTCACCGCGTGGTTCCGCAGGTGGGTTCTAAGTTCCCCAACCAGAGATTGAACCTATGCCTCCTACAGTAGGGCTTCCCAGGTGGCTCAGTGGTAAAGAATCCGCCTCCCAATGCAGGAGACGCAGGAGACTTGTCTACCCCTGAGTCAGGAAGATTCCCTGGAGGAGGAAATGGCAGCCCACTCCAGTATTCTTCCCCAGAGAATCCCATGGACAGAGGAGCCTGGCAGGCTGCAGTCCATGCGGTCGCAGAGTCCAAAATATGGCTGAGTGACTGAGCAATCCCTCTGCAGTGGAAGCACGGAGTCTTAACCATTAAACGGCCAGGGAATCCGTAGCAATTTTCATTTTGGTTTTGTGTTTGTTATTTCAGGAGTCTTTTCTTTTTTTTCTATGTTGTTAGCAAAGCACTAGGCAGGTGTAAGGAAATCCATCTGGGGGAGGGCACCCACTGGCGCGGAGGGTGAGCGGGGCTCTCCCTCCTCTCCCCGCCTCCCCGTCCTCTGTCCCACGTGGCGCCACCTCCCCAGTTCCCTGCCCTGCCCTGCTGTGTCCTGTCCCCCCAGCCCCCACCTCCAGATGTCTCCTCTTGACCTCGTGTCTCCCTCTCTCTCTCTCTCTCACCCCTCTTCTCTCTCCTCAGACACCCCCCGGGCCTCGCCTCAAGGCGCAGGCCCAGTGGTGTGGGGGGCTGTGGGGGGGACACTGCTGGTGCTGCTGCTTCTGGCTGGGGGGTCCTTGGCCTTCATCCTGCTGAGGGTGAGGAGAAGGAAGAGCCCCGGAGGAGGAGGAGACGGCGGCACAGGAGGGTCCTACGACCCGAAAACTCAGGTGTTTGGGAATGGGGGTCCCGTCTTCTGGACGCCCGCGGACCCTGGCCCCCTGAGGCCACAGGGCAAGGACGAGGAGGACGAGGAGGACGAGGAGGAGAAGGCAGAGAAAGGCCTCATGTTGCCGCCGCCCCCGGCGCTGGAGGACGACTTGGAGTCCCAGCTGGATGGCTCCCTCATCTCCCGGCGGGCGATTTACGTGTGACCCCCCCACCCCCCACCAGCCCACCCAGGCAGACAGACAGACAGACTGAGACAGACACAGCACTGCGCACACCGGCCAGCCAAGGGCCCCAGGCTGGTTGAACTCATTTGTCCGAAACACACTGGAGTTCAAAGCTACCTCCTGCTTCCTTCCCTGGGATGTAGAGGGCGCTGGAATATCACACACTGGACTTCTGCGTCCTGGGCCACAAGGAGCAGGGGACGGCCCCCCGGGGGGAGGGGGGCGCTGGGGAATGGGGACCCACAGAGCACCACCCCCCACAGAGACTCTTGGTTTGGGCTCCAGCCTGCCGTGGCCCCATGACACTCAGGAGTTAATAAACGCCTTGGAGGAAAATATCCCGGGGTGTCTTGTAATACATCAGACCCCCTCTTTGGGGGGTGGGACAGGGACTGTTAGGTCCCAGCGGGTGGGCACTGGAGAGGGGGAGCGTGGTGGGGGCTAGACTTGGGGAGGCTGGTGGAAGGGAGGACTCTGATCACTTGGGTCCTCGAAGGACACATTGGATGTCCGAGCCGTCTGAGGCCCGGGGAACTGGGCTCTGGGGCTGGCGCTTGGATGTGGGGCTTCCAGGACACCCTTCCCAGGCCGAGTGGCCAGACTGGCAGGAGAACTGAGTTCCTGGGCCCAGCGGGGCTGAGATCCTGGACTCCTGGGCCCTCAGGGGTGGCGAGGGCCTGGGATCTGATCCTCTGGGGGCATCTCAGACCCGACCTCCCCGAGTCTGCTGAGGACATTGGAAGGGAGGACTTTCCACCTGCATTTTCGGGGTGCTAAGAAACCAGGGGAGCCCCACCTAGGGAGGACATCACGTCAGCCTTTCCTACCTTCCTCCTAGTCCCATATCCCCAGGCTGGGCCCAAGGAGGGGCTCTGTATCCTTCTCACTGCCCCCTCTCCCCATTAGAAAATCTTACAAACTCAGGCTGGGGACTGTGGTGGTGGGGGCGAGGAGGGAGGCAAGGTTAAATCCAGTCACCTCCACTCTCCCGAGCCCCACAACCACCCCAGGTGGCCTTCATCTCTGCTCCGGAGGCTGTCCTGGGACTCAGTTAAGGCTGCACCCAAACACCAGCGTGGGGTGAAGCACCCAGGAGAGGCTGGGCGAGTCTGCTTCTGCCACCAGCATAGCCTTCCACTCGCTCTGCGGGGGACACAGCGGTGGCATGCAGTCAGAAGAGCAACCTTAGGATGAGCAAGTGTGTGGACTGAGCGCAATTACTCTGATATTTCCCCGACGCTCTGAGAAGCCCTCCAGAGGATGCCAGGCTGTGTAACAGGAAGCTGTGGAAATGGGATGGTCCAGGGATCCAGACAGCATTCCCTCGGGCAGCTTTCTCTCCTCCTCTCTGCAGTGGGGTTGATGGAAGGGGGAGGCCTGTGGGCGGGGCCTCGGCACACATGTTATTTCCTCTGGTTGTTTACTGTCTGTACCACCCTGTCCTGTCCTGCCCACCTCCCACCCCAGCTGCCGCCTCCTCCCCCAACGGGAGGGTAGTGCCAGGAGTGCAGGGGCGGGAATGTGGTCCATCTGGCAGACAGTGGGTCCCCAAGTATCCCTGTTGGGCCCCTCCTTATGCATCTAGAAAAACACCAGCTGTGTGCCAGACCCCGTCCCTTGGACGTCACAGTGTGGAAATTGGCAAGTAAACAGGTAATGGCTCCAATAACTATTCAGGAAGTGGGAAGTGTTACAAAGGAGAGGTCCGGGGTTGTGTAAGGGGGAGTCACACTTCTCTCCACCCCTTTTCCTGTGAGCTTGGAGGCCCTCTGATGCTCTGCCCAGGATAACTTCATTCTGTATAATGCATGAGGGATTCTGATCCCAAGCCCAGAATCACGCATGCCCCCGATTTTCTGCCTTTTTGTTCCATTCCTTGTCACCTCTCTTCCCTTAGCACCACACTCTCCCATCAGCTCTCTGCTCTGCTCCCTCCTGTCCCTAAAAACAACCCTAGGCTTCCTCCAGAGGACCTTGGCTCTGGCTGGCTGTTCGCTCTTCCTGGAATGCTCTCATATCCTCATGGCTCGCCCCCTACAGCTACTTCAGGCCTTTGTTCAAATATCTCCCCGTAGGCTCTCTCTGACTTTTGACTACCTTGCTCTGTCACGTAGCACTTCCCTACTATAAGTAAGGTGAATGACATTGGCATTATGTGGCATTGCCTTTGTATATGAAAGTGAAAGTGAAGTCTCTCCGTCGTGTCCGACTCTTTGTGACCCCATGGACTGTAGCCTACCAGGCTCCTCTGTCCGTGGGATTTTCCAGGCAAGAATACTGGAGTGGGCTGCCATTTCCTTCTCCAGGGGATCTTCCCTACCCAGGGATCGAACCCGGGTCTCCCGCATTGCAGACAGGCACTTTACCATCTGAGCCGCCAGGGAAGTATATATATGCTGCTGCTGCTGCTAAGTCGCTTCAGTCGTGTCCAACTCTGTGTGACCCCATAGACGGCAGCCCACCAGGCTCCCCCATCCCTGGGATTCTCCAGGCAAGAACACTGGAGTGGGTTGCCATTTCCTTCTCCAATGCATGAAAGTGAAAAGTGAAAGTGAAGCCGCTCAGTCGTATCCAACTCATAGCGACCCCAGGGACTGCAGCCTACCAGGCTCCTCCATCCATGGGATTTTCCAGGCAAGAATACTGGAGTGGGCTGCCATTTCCTTCTCCAGGGGATCTTCCCTACCCAGGGATCGAACCCAGGTCTCCCGCATTGCAGACAGGCACTTTACCATCTGAGCCACCAGGGAAGTGTATATATATATATAAATAATTGGTTTTTGGGGCTGTCCTGGGTCTTCATTGCAGTGCGCGGACTTCTCACTGTGGTGGCTTCTCGTTGCAGAGCACGGGGCTCTAGGCATGCAGGCTTCAGTAGTTGCTGCTTGGTGGCTCTAGAGCGTGGGCTCAGTAGTTGTGACGCACAGGCTTAGTTGCCCCGCAGGATGTGGAACCTTCCCGGACCAGGGATGGAACCCGTGTCCCTGCCATGGGCAGGTGGATTCTTATCCACTTTGAACGAGGGAAGTCCCCTACGATTACCCTCTATCGTTTGCTGTCACCTGGCACATTAGCTATTATGTCTATTTCTCTACTTGTGGCTTCCCTGCCCGACAAAACATTCGTCCCATGGGACTGGCGCTTTTGCATGTTTTATTCACCATTCTATCACACAACAAATGTTCAATGAGGATTAAGTGAATAAAAAGAATGTCATCTGCCCTTGGGAGAGGTGGTAGGCAGGCAGGTAGTGACTGGAGGGTGGGGTGGGACGGGGAATAAGGCCTTGTGTGGCTTCCTCCTGGAGACTCCCTCACGCTGTCCTCCTCCTTGCAGAGACACCCAACACAGCCGGAGCAGGGGCCACAGGGGGCATCATTGGGGGCATCATCGCTGCCATCATCGCTACTGCTGTGGCCGCCACGGGCATCCTGATCTGCAGGCAGCAGCGGAAGGAGCAGAGGCTGCAGGGGGCAGAGGAGGAGGAGGAGTGAGTGAAGGGTCCTAAGAAGTGGATGGGGAGGGGTCCCAGGACCGGGGTGCACAGGCTGGGGGAGGAGGCTGGGAGAAAGTCGTTGGCAATGGTTGTGACGCTGAAATGGCTCAGCTTCTCTGCACACCAGTGCCGAATCAAATCTCCAAGACGGAATTTGGGATGACTGGCAGGCTACTGTCCAGAGGGTCGCAAAGAATCATACACCACTGAATCGACTTAGCACGCACCCAGAAAAGAGTAGGTTTATTGCTTTGCCAGGCAAAGGGGGACACAGTGGGCTACTGCCCTCAGAACCCAAGTGTCCTAACTTGGGGAAGATATTGAGAAGTTTTAATAGTAATTATTCAAAGAGGGTGCGATCATCCCATGGACATTCTTCTGATGGGTTGGTGGTGAGGTAAGTAGGAGTCAGCAGCATCAAGCTTCAGGTCCAATTGGTCTGGGGTCTACATGCCTGTGGGCCACTTATCATCATTAATCAGTTGCTTCTCCCACCTGGAAGGGATTTCTTTATCTGCAGAGTAGTTCAAAGATATTGTTGTGTGTGTATCCATTAATAGGGAAACAGGACCTTGGCCCAAGGCTGGTCTTAACTGTTTCTCCCTGGTCTTGCATCTCCTGCCTTCCCTAAGTAACAGCTGTTTGAATCTCCCCACTGGCACTCAGGGAAGGTCATGGAGGCTGAATGAAGGGTGTTTCCTATAAACAAAGAAATGGGGGACACAGAAAGGCCTTGTGCCCCAGGACCCCCACAGGACCCTGCACGGTATCAACTCTGTGAAACAGAGTGGTCCAAAATGACCAGGACTTAAATGGGGTGGAGAGGAGGGTTTATTTCCTAGAAATCATGGCCATGAAAACTCTGCTCTGTGATGTCATCAGAGTCCAGGTTCCTGCTATCTTGTTCTGCCTTCCCTTCATTCACATTCCAAGATGGCTCCCTTCTCTCTTATCATTGTCTACGTACAGGACAACCAGACATGGCCATCCTGGCCTCAAGGACCACCCTGCCTGCCAGTGGGAAGGGGAAATGGAAATAGAGGGCAGTCTTGTAAGGGAACCATCACATTCTCTCATTTCCCATTGGCCAGGGTCTAGTCATACGGCTGCCCTAGCTGCAGAGGAAGCTGGGAAATGTAGTCTTTATTCTGGGTGGCCACATGCCCAGTCAAAATCCGTATTACTGTGAAAAAAGGAATATTGGGGATATGAGGGGAAACTAGCTCCACTTCTCTCTGTAGAACACTTGTTATGAGAGGCATCCTGACATCTCTACAGCATCTTGTGGAGACTTGATAAGAGGCATCGTACTTGTGATCTCAATGAAGCCTCATATCCATTCATCCATTTGTTCATTCAGTAGGTAATTCAGAAAGTATCCCCGTGGGGCAAGGCCCTTAAATTTAGGAACACAATGATGAGACAGAACACTTAAAAGGTGTCCAAAAAAGGGCTTCTCTGGTGGTCCAGTAGTTAAGAATCCGCCCGCCCATGCAGGGGACATGGATTTGATCCCTTGTCCCACAGGACCCCACATGCTACAGAGTAACCAGTCCTTTGCATCACACATACTGAGCCCGTGCGCCTAGAGCCTGTGCTCTGCAACAAGAGAAGCCCATGCACCTTAGGGGAGACTCGGCACAGCCAGATAAACAAATAAGCCTTTTAAAAAAAGTCCAAAAAATAATAAATTTAAAATGTAAATAAAAGATATCCACACACATCAACATATCGTATCAAGGAAACCTAGATTCTCAGACAGAGCTAAGGATACACATCTTCTCAAAGAGGAAGGTTTTCAGGTTCAGAGAGCTGAAATCACTTGCTGAAATTTGTTCAGCAAGAAAGTTTGGGGGCAAAATGCTTCTGATATAATGTGACCCAGTGTGTGTGAGGGGAGCACTTGTTAAAAATGCACCTTCCTGGGCTCACCCCAAACCTACTAAATCAGCACTTTCACAAGAAGGGCTTGGAGTCTATAGTATAACAAGCTCCCTAAGATGCACATGGAAGTTTGTGAACCAGTCTGAATCATCTAGTCAATGCAAACCAACAACCTGCTGATGTTCTCATCTTCTAAGCCTGTGAGACCCAGTGGTGTCTGAGATGGTGCTGGCCTTGAGCTCCTGGGGTTCACAGTCTGGAGAAGACAGATCCATCCCCAGACAACGACAGTCCAGGATGGCTAGGAATGGGCCAGGGAAGCTGAAGGAGCTGAGCGCGGCTACAGAGAGCACCTGACTCAGCCTAAAAGATCAGGGAGGGCTTCCTGGAGGCAGGGACATCTGAGCTGGGGATTGAAGGTGTAGTGAGCACCCGCCATTATTATATATACAGGATACTCTGGTCTGTGGGTGTGCAGAATGAAGGAATTTAATATAGTTTGGGCGACAGGAAAGCATTTCACTCATTCTTTTCATTCTCTTTTTAAAATTATTTCTTTGGCTGTGCTGGGTCTTCACTGCTGTGCCCCGGCTTTCTGCAGTCACAGTGAGCAGAGGCTACTCTTGGCTATGGTGCACAGGCTCCTCACTGTGGTGCCTTCTATTGCTGCAGAGCACAGGCTCTAGGTGCACTGGCTTCAGCAGTTGTGGCCCATGGGTTTATTTGGCTCACGGCGCATAGGGTCTTAGTTCCCAGACCAGGGATCGAACCTGTGTCCCCTGCAGTAGCAGGCAAATTCTTAATCACTGGACCACCATGGAAGTTCTCATTCTGTCTTTCTCCAAATATGTCCTGATACTCCTCATCATGGGTTCTGGGAACACAGCACAAATCTCATTTTTCTCCCCTCACACTGTTCGCCACGGGATACAATTGTTGAATGAGATCAGAAGTGATATTTCAAATACAAACTCAGTATGTGCCCCATTAGAGACGCACAGCTAGCTATGATCCTATAACAGGAACTCTGGCTCCTCCTGGAGAGTCAGGAGAACTTCCTGGAAGAAGAGAAATTCATGGAATGAGTAGGAGACAGCAGGGGAAGGGGAGGTGGGTGGTGGAAAAGGGAGATCAGGTAGAGGAAAGAGATGTGCAGTGGCTCTGGAATAGAGGGCTTCTCAGGGCTTAGCCTCCACCTGACTTACCTCCTACCCCACAGACTGGAGGGACCTCCCTCATACAAGCCACCGACCCCAAAGGCAAAGCTGGAGGAACCAGAGATGGTAAGCACTTTCCCTGGAGCCCAGGCTGCCCCCACCTCCCCACCCACCTTCCCCCACTGAGGCCAGGGCTGGAATTGGGAACTTGGGGGAAGAGGCTGTCAGGGTAGCGGGGTGGTCCTGACTTGTCCCTCTCTCTCCCATCGAAGCCCTCCCAGCTCTTCACCCTGGGGGCCTCGGAGCACAGCCCACTCAAGACCCCCTACTTTGATGCTGGTGTCTCATGTGCCGAGCAGGTAGGAACTCAGGAAAGGTCAAGGGTGGACTTGGGATCTGAGTTTAAGGGCCTCCTTACATAAGAGGAGGTTTCCCAGGTGGTGCTAGTGGTAAAGAATCTGCCTGCCAATGCACGAGACGCAGGACACTGGGTGGGTAAGACCCCTAGAGTAGGAAATGGCAACTCACTCCAGTATTCTTGCCTGGAGAATCCCATGGACAGAGGAACCTGGCAGACTACAGCCCACGGAGTCCCACAGAGTTAGACATGGCTGAGCACTCATACAGAATCTTACATAACAGAGCAAGGATTTAAAGGTTACAACTCAAGTTCAGGGCTGTATCTCTGGTCAGAGCTTAGAGGACTGAGATGTATTTAGGATTCAGTGAGGATGGTCATGGTTTTGAAAGTCCAAGGACAAGGGATGAGAGTTAAAATCACTCTATCAAAGAGGACCAGTTGAGTATCTCCATTTGCTGGGTACTGTGCCTGGAGCTGGGACAAGTCACTCCCCTCAGTGGCCTCCTAGAGATCAGGGGCTGGATGCTGAGTTTGAAAACAAGTCGAGTTTCAAGGGTAGAGCTTAAGTTTAGGTCCAGATTGAATTCAAAGGCTCATGGGGAAAGACCAGGGTTTCAACGATCAAAAGAAAAGGAAAAGCTTAGGATCAACGCGGTAGGGTCCATGCTCTGGGCTTTGAGTTAAGAACCACCTACATGATTATCCCAATATCAACCCAGGGAACAGGGGGTGACATAGGGTGAGGTCTGGTCTGGTTGGCATGGGGAGACGGTGGTCAGGAGCTGAGGGTCATGGAGCAAACTGGGATTCTGTGTCATGCTCAAGAGGTAACCTTGGGCTCATTCCCTCCCCATTCCCAGGAAATGCCTCGATACCATGAGCTTCCCACCTTGGAAGAGCGGTCAGGGCCCCTGATCCTTGGGGCCACAAGCCTGGGGTCCCCCATCCTGGTGCCCCCAGGGCCACCTGCTGTGGAGAGAGTCTCCCTGGATCTAGAGGACGAGGAGGAGGAGGAAGACTATATGGACAAGATCAACCCCATCTACGATGCCCTGTCCTACTCCGGCCCCCCTGAGTCCTACCAGGGCAAAGGCTTTGTCATGTCCCGGGCCATGTATGTGTGAGCCACCGTGGCCTTGCCCTTTCACCTCTCATTTTTTTATATCTTAACTTTCGTCAGGGACCTAGGGTCCCTGACCTCGGGCCCAGCCACTGTCAGTCAGCACACATGCGTCTCATCTTTGACTTCTATTTTGGTGGCTCCACTGTGACCTCTAATCAATGATCTCTGATTCAGAGAAATTGGCCATGACAATGGAAACCTGATAACCTTAGGAGGGGCTAGAGAAGGTAGGTTTCTGCACAAACTCTTACCCAAGGATTCACCAGACATAGATTATACCTCTCACGACGCACCATCTCCAGACTCCTCCCAAATCCCAAAGAAGACCCCAGACCTGATTTTTCCTCAGGCAGTTAACTCCTACTAGATATGCTGGGGTGGGTGTTGGGGACATCCTGCTGCTCAGACCTGAGCCCTCCAGGCAGCAGAGCCTCTGTCACCCATTCCCCACCCTGTCCCCTAAAGGTAGAGGGAGGGGATTCCCCAGCCCAAAGAGGAACTTCCCCATCTCCTCCCTCCTGCAGGCAGGAGTCTCAGGGTACTGACCCTTCTTCCCTGTGCCCCCAGTACCCCAATTCCTGTCTCCAGAGAATTAAGACCCAGCTCAGGGCTACATGGGGTGAGCCTCATGCAGAGTGTGCCTTGCTGATGCCAACCTTGGAAGAAGAATTTGCTGTTACTTTGAAGACTACTGAGTCCTTTTACTCCTGCCCAGTGGGATTGGACCCAAACATCTCCCTGGGGTTGGGGGGAGAGTGGATCACCTGGGTTAGGGATAGGGGATGTGGCTGTTAATATAGCATTTCCTACAAAATATGAGTTTGTACTTACCAGATCTCAACTGGTGTTTTCTGTGCGCTGTTTAGGGGATAGGGGTGGAACATAATGGGTAATGAATGGGCAGCAGGGCAGGGTCCAGGGCTTGAGGGAATCAGTAGACTAGAAGTTAAGATAGGTTACAAACAAAAAGAAAAGGACCAAAGATATGAAAAAGATAAGTGAGGGGATAATGAGCAAAAATGCATAAGCCATGGTTAATGGAAGGAGCGGGAGGAGTCCAGGGCATAAGGAAAAATAATCTACAACAGCAGTATAATGGGTAATGGGCAGAAATAAACAGAACAAAGTAGAAATAGCAGTAACTAAGTACAAGGGGCAGGGGTGTAATGATTAAGAGTAGGCCAAAGGCAAAATTATGAATAATGTTTTGATAGGAGCTCAGGGCATGATGGGCAATAGATCTCAATGAATGAGCCAGGGGTCGGTCAGTTCAGTTCAGTTGCTCAGTCGTGTCCGACTATTTGCGA
Organism: Bos taurus; assembly: GCF_002263795.3. NCBI lineage: Eukaryota > Metazoa > Chordata > Mammalia > Artiodactyla > Bovidae > Bos > Bos taurus. The sequence goes on from NC_037345.1 coordinate 52,615,726, forward strand.
CCCCATGAATCGCAGCACACCAGGCCTCCCTGTCCATCACCAACTCCCAGAGTTTACCCAAATTCATGTCCATCGAGTCAGTGGTGCCATCCAGCCATCTCATCCTCCGTCATCCCCTTCTCCTCCTGCCCCCAATCCCTCTCAGCATCAGTCTTTTTCAATGAGTCAACTCTTCGCATGAGGTGGCCAAAGTATTGGAGTTTCAGCTTTAGCATCAGTCCTTCCAATGAACACCCAGGACTGATCTCCTTTAGAATGGACTGGTTGGACCTCCTCGAAGACCAAGGGACTCTCAAGAGTCTTCTCCAACACCACAGTTCAAAAGCATCAATTCTTTGGCGCTCAGCTTTCTTCACAGTCCAACTCTCACATCCATACATGACCACTGGAAAAACCATAGCCTTGACTAGATGGACCTTTGTTGGCAAAGTAATGTCTCTGCTTTTGAATATACTATCTAGGTTGGTCATAACTTTCCTTCCAAGGAGTAAGCGTCTTTTAATTTCATGGCTGCAATCACCATCTGCAATGATTTTGGAGCCCAGAAAAATAAAGTCTGACACTGCTTCCACTGTTTCCCCATCTACTTCCCATGAAGTGATGGGACCAGATGCCATGATCTTAGTTTTCTGAATGTTGAGCTTTAAGCCAACCTTTTCACTCTCCTCTTTCACTTTCATCAAGAGGCTCTTTAGCTCCTCTTCACTTTCTGCCATAAGAGTGGTGTCATCTGCATATCTGAGGTTATTGATATTTCTCCCGGCAATCCTGATTCCAGCTTGTGCCTCTTCCAGCCCAGCGTTTCTCATGATGTACTCTGCATATAAGTTAAATAAGCAGGGTGACAATATACAGCCTTGACGTACTCCTTTTCCTACTGGAAAAGACATGGAACTAGTTTGTTGTTCCATGTCCAGTTCTAACTGTTGCTTCCTGACCTGCATATAGGTTTCTCAAGAGGTAGGTCAGGTGGTCTGGTATTCCCATCTCTTTCAGAATTTTCCACAGTTTATTGTGATTCACATAGTCAACACTGAAATCAGATTGATTGTATTCTTTGCAGCCAAAGATGGAGAAGCTCTATACAGTCAGCGAAAACAAGACTGGGAGCTGACTGTGGCTCAGGTCATGAACTCCTTATTGCCAAATTCAGTCTTAAATTGAAGAAAGTAGGGAAAACCACTAGACCATTCAGGTATGACCTAAATCAAATCCCTTACTATTATACAGTGGAAGTGAGAAATAGATTTAAGGGACTAGATCTGATAGATAGAGTGCCTGATGAACTATGGATGGAGGTTCATGACATTGTACAAGAGACAGGGATCAAGACCATCCCCATGGAAAAGAAATGCAAAAAAGCAAAATGACTGTCTGGGGAGGCCTTACAAATAGCTGTGAAAAGAAGAGAAGCGAAAAGCAAAGGAGAAAAGGAAAGATATAAGCATCTGAATGCAGAGTTCCAAAGAATAGCAAGGAGAGATAAGAAAGCTTTCCTCAGCAATCAATGCAAAGAAATAGAGGAAAACAACAGAACAGGAAAGACTAGAGATCTCTTTAAGAGAATTAGAGATACCAAGGGAACATTTCATGCAAAGATGGACTCAATAAAGGACAGAAATGGTATGGACCTAACAGAAGCAGAAGATATTAAGAAGAGGTGGCAAGAATACACAGAAGAACTGTACAAAAAAGATCTTCACGACCCAGATAATCAAGATGGTGTGATCACTCACCTAGAGCCAGACATCCTGGAGTGCAAAATCAAGTGGGCCTTAGGAAGCATGACTATGAACAAAGCTAGTGGAGGTGATGGAATTCCAGTTGAGCTATTTCAAATCCTAAAAGATGATGCTGTGAAAGTGCTGCACTCAATATGCCAGCAAATTTGGAAAACTCAGCTGTGGCCACAGGACTGGAAAAGGTCAGTTTTCATTCCAATCCCAAAGAAAAGCGATGCCAAAGAATGTTCAAACTACCACACAATTGCACTCATCTCACACGCTAGTAAAGTAATGCTCAAAATTCTCCAAGCCAGGCTTCAGCAATATGTGAACCGTGAACTTCCAGATGTTCAAGCTGGTTTTAGAAAAGGCAGAGGAACCAGAGATCAAATTGCCAACATCCTCTAGATCATTGAAAAGGCAAGAGAGTTCCAGAAAAACATCTATTTCTGCTTTACTGACTATGCCAAAGCCTTTGACTGTGTGGATCACAATAAACTGGAAAATTCTGAAAGAGCCAGGGGTATTGGAATGAATAAGGGAGAAATAGGGGCCACAGGCAAGTTGAGCAATAGACATAAAGCCTGATGCTCAATTAAGGTACAGCTAGAAGAATGCTGGAGGAATTCCCTGGTGGTCCAGCAGCTAAGACTCTGCAGCTCCCAATGCAGGCGGACAGGGTTCCATCCCTGGGCAGGGAACTAGATTCCGCGTGCTGCAACTAAGAATTCACAGGTCACAACTAAAGATCCCACATGTCTAGCCATGCAGCCAAATATTAATAGATACATACTTTAAAAAAAAAAAAAAAAGAATGTGGGAAATGAAAGGGCTAAAGGCGTAAAAGGGCTAAAGGTCGTACGGGCAACTAAGTTGAAATGAATGGAGCGGAAGGCATGATGGGTAATGGGATAGGAATGAATGGGCCAAAGATAGAAGCTTCAGTGACTGAGGCAAGGGTTGGGGGAAAGACACAGAAAGCATGATGGGTAACGAAATGGGTGGGCCTACGGCAACTGTCCCGTTAAATAGGTAAGAGGCATTGTGGGTAACAAGAAGCAGGACAGAGTTCACAAAACGGGTTAGAATTCTCCCCGTGGCACTGTGGGAAGGGCTAGCACTTCCGTCTTTCGGTCTCGGACTAGGTTTCCGACTTCGGACTAGGGGGCCGCCCCTTTGCCGCGGTGCCTGGTGGGACTCGAGGCCTGACCTTGCTGCCTAGCAGCCTCTGCTGCGCAACCCATCTTACTCCGTGTCCCTTGACCCTCGCACGTTAGCCAATGAACACACAAGATGGCTTACGACACCAGGGTCCGACCCACTGTACCTGAAGGAGCCAATCAGAAAGCTGCAAAGGCCAAGGCCGACCTATTATCATTAACAACTTCGCCGCGGGGCGGAGTCGAAAGAGGGACGCCTTCGGAAATGGGGCGGGGGTGTTACGTCAATGGGCGGTGCAAAGTGAGCAGCACAGACCAATGGTGGGTGAGCCCCGGAACCCGCGGCACCGCGAGCCAATCGGCGTGGGCTCCCCAAGCCAATGGGAAGGGCACGGAGGTGTGCTGTGACCTGTCTGCAAGTGGAAACCAACAGAAAAGGACATTCCAAATAGGTGGGTGGGACTCTCATCCATGACTCCAATAGTAAGGCCAGACCCTGCAGCTGGCGGGAGGACCTCAGGGCTCGCTAAACCAATGGGCTAGGTGGGGCGGGGCGACCGTGGCGGCGGCGGCGGCAGCGTGTTCGGTTGCGCGTGGCCCACGGGGTGGGAGCGGAGCCCGGACCGGGAGGAGGCGCTACCGCGCGTAAGAATTGGGGTTCTGAGCGGGGGGGGGCGGGGGGCTGGGGGGGTGTTGGCTGGAGACTCAGCCTGGAGCCTGCGAGCCTTGACCTCTGCCCTCTGACCTTTCCCCTTGCAGGCGACCATGGGGAACGTATTGGCCGCTAGCTCGCCGCCCGCAGGGCCGCCGCCGCCGCCTGCGCCTCCCCTCGTGGGACTGCCGCCACCTCCGCCCTCTCCTCCCGGCTTCACTTTGCCGCCACTCGGGGGCGGCCTGGGCGCTGGGGCTGGCACAGGTCGAGGTTCCGAACGGACCCCCGGGACTGCGGCTGCCAGCGCTGGAGGGACCGCGGACGATGGGGCCTGCGGCTGCCTGCCCAACCCGGGCACGTTCGAGGAGTGCCACCGGAAGTGCAAGGGTGAGGGGCTAGGGGCCTGGCAGGGGTGTGATGGCCCGGATCTCGGGGGAAGGAGGAGCGCACTGAGGACCTTGGGAATTGGCACGGACCATTGGAATCATTTAACAGAGCGTTAGGAGTTGACGTTGGGATCGAATAGTGGAACGTTGAACCTGGGGCTTAGAATGATGGGATCAAATGATGGAACCTCAGGATGGAATGCCGGAGCGGTACAGAAAAACCTGAAGGACCTCATGTGCCCCAGGAGTCGGCCAAGCCAGCCTCATGGGATCGGGAGGGAAACCGAGGCCCAAGGTCACAGTGTCAGCAATGGGTCAGTGGGGGTGGAACCCAAGGCTTCTGGATCCTGGCTTGGAGGAATCGTGGTAGCGAAAGTGGTGGTGGGTTATTGAGCACTGTTCTGGCATTCAGTGTGTGTTAACTCATTAAATCCTTGCAGTATTTCTATGTGGTGAGCATCTTCAACTAACAGATAGATTTGACATGGATAAAATAATTTGCCTAAGGTCACACAAGTAGTAGATGGTGGCACTGGAATTTGGATGCAGGCAAAGGCTTTGGTCCTGAGCCCATCCTCTGGGCTGTTCTGCCTCTTTACCGGATGAGGTGCTTTGTGCAGTGTGCTGGTTGTGGGCTCCTGGAGAAGGGAGAGTGGGGACCATAGAGAAGAAAGGGATGAGAGATGGAGTGTGTGTGTTGAAGTGTGACAGCATTTTTCTCTCCTTCAGAGCTGTTTCCTATTCAGATGGAAGGTGTGAAGCTCACAGTCAATAAAGGGTTGAGTAATCATTTCCAGGTGAGCCTTTCTTGTGCCATTATTCTCCAGAGGTCATCCCAGCCATCCCTCTGCATCTGCACATACAGTCCTTTAGTGAAAGTGAAGTTGCTCAGTCGTGTCCGACTCTTTGCAACCCCATGGACTGTAGCTTACCAGACTTCTCAGTCCATGGGATTTTCCAGGCAAGAGTACTGGAGTGGATTGCCATTCCCTTCTCCAGTCCTTTAACTCCTCCTTAAAGATCTGGGCTCCTTGATACTTAAAGACACCAGAGACAGTGCCAGGCTGACCACTCAATTTGGGGGCAGTGGTAGGGTTTAGGGACCCGCCCCCGCAACCAACATCCAGGCAGGAATGAAGTACCAGGTATGCTCCCACACATCCCTTCTCTTGAGTGTCTAATCTAGTCAGGCCACACCTCCCAGTCTTCATCCCCTGCCATGCCCAGAGACGCCCTGACAGGGAAGTCAGATTGGCAAGCATCCCCCATCCCAGGCTGGAGGGGAGCTGACCTGGAAATGGGTTCGGCTGGGTTCCTTGGGGAGTGACCCACAGGCTCATCACCACAGCCCTCCCTCTTCTCCCAGGTGAACCACACAGTAGCCCTCAGCACAATCGGGGAGTCCAACTACCACTTCGGGGTCACGTACGTGGGGACGAAGCAGCTGAGTCCCACAGAGGTGAGGTACCTTTTGCCATTCATTCATTGTATCTTTCTTCCAACAAATAATGTAGCCCGTCAGTTGAAGAAAGCTGGGCTGCTGGTGGTGTGGGGAGGTGGGAACTGGGTCTCTCCAGGGTGCATCGAAACTGGGGTCATTCCTTCATCCTGACCCCCACTTCTCTGGGTGAGTCTGAGGACACCAGGGTCACCAGGCAGTGATGACCCATAGTGGGCAGGGCCGGGCTGCAGATCCTGCAGGCCTCAGGCCAAGCCAGGCATTTGAACTTCCACTAGGGGGCACTAGAGAGCCACGGAAAGATTTAAAGGAGGGGAAGATGCGGTGATACGAGTGCTTTGGAAATAGCATTTCTCAGGCTGTCTGCGGAAGCTGGGTTAGAAGAGCGAAGGCAAAACTAGAAGCCCAGAAGGAGGCTGGGGCAGGACACAGGTGGAGTTGGGGGCCTAAATTAAGTTTTTGCTTGTGTTAACTATTTCCATGCGATAAACTTACTTATTCAGCAAACCTTCAGGGCACTCCCCCCCATGTCCTGCCCATCTCTGTGCTGGATGGTCCTGGGGACACAGCGGTAACTGAAACAGCCATAGGGGCTCACAGCCTAGTGGAGAAAGAGAATAAGCTTGTCCCCAGAGAGGAACAGTCCAGGGAGAGTAGGACTGAAACAGGGGAACCCAAAGGCTGAGCCCAGAGGAGAGCCTGACTCAGCCTCGGTGGTCTTAGAGGGCTTCCTGGAGGAGAGGACCTCATTCTAGGCTTTCCAGTCCTAGGCTTTTCACCAGAGCCCATCATGCACGTCCATCCCTGACGCTGGGCCTCTCACCTCTAACCCTGCCCTCTGCCCCACAGGCATTCCCCGTGCTGGTGGGTGACATGGATAATAGTGGCAGCCTCAATGCTCAGGTCATTCATCAGCTGGGCCCTGGCCTCAGGTCCAAGATGGCCATCCAGGTGAGTGGAAGGATGGAGTCGGCGACTCCCCAGCCTCCCTGAGCCCCAGGCTGCCCTTGGGTGTTGAAACCAAGAACTCAAGGCACAGTGCAGCCAAACAAACTGAACCATCAGAGTCTGGAGCAGAGAAAGGCTTATTGCAAAGATAAGTGAGGAATACGGGTGGCTGGTTCTCTACAGACCAAACTCCCGCCTAGTTTTCAGGGTGTGAGTGAATGAAGTCGCTCAGTCATGTCCTACTTTTTGCGACCCTGTGGGCTGTAGCCTGCCAGGCTCCTCCGTCCATGGGATTTTCCAGGCAAGAATGCTGGAGTGGGTTGCTATTTCCTCCTCCAGAGGATCTTCCCGACCCAGGGACTGAACTCAGGTCTCCCGCATTGCTGGCAGACTCTTTACTGTCTGAGCCACCAGGGAATCCCAGTTCTCAGGGAAGGGCTTTTAAAGGCAAACTGGGGGCAGGGTGCTGCAGGATGTATGACTTTCTTCTGGTTGGTCAGTGGTGAGGCCGCAGGGTGGATGGTGTGCCAGGCGTCTTGTGCTCAGCTGGAAGTTACCGTCCTCCTCCTGGGTGGAGGCCCCAGCATGTCCTCGACAGGAGCTAGGATTCCACCTTATCATGGCATTGTTGTGCTGTGCTTAGTCATTCAGCTGGATCCGACTTTTTTCGACCCTTTGGATTGGAGCCAGCGAGGCTACTCTGCCCATGGGATTTTTCAGACAACTTTTCAGAAAACTGGAGTGGGTTGCCATTTCCTCCTCCAGGGGAATCTTCCTGACCCAGGGATCAAACCTGTGTCTTCTGTGGCTCCTGCATTGCAGGCGGGTTCTTTACCCGCTGAGCCCTAAGAGAAGCCCTCACTGCACTTTTGTGTGACTATTTCCTTTCTTTCTGCTTTCTCTCTCTTCTCTGATGAGTAAATGGATCTGCCCTCGGGGAAGGTCTAGGAGGTGGAAGCCTTTATCCTACAAACAAGAAGGGGAGGCCACTGAAAGGCCTTTTGTACCGGCAGCCCCCAGGGGGTCCTGCTCAGTTTCACCCTCATGCTTGGCCCTCCCCCCACAGACCCAGCAGTCGAAGTTTGTGAACTGGCAGGTGGATGGGGAGTACCGGGGTTCCGACTTCACAGCAGCCGTCACTTTGGGGAACCCAGATGTCCTGGTGGGTTCAGGTAAGAGGCACAGGGCTTGGAAGGTGGTCAGACCCCATGCCCAGCAAATCCATTTCTCCCTCTGACCCTCCTTTTATGCCATCCAAGAAATGGTTTCAGGGACAGGTGTGACTTCAGAACACAGAGCATCAATTAGGTCTTGTAGCCTCGTGGGGGAAAAAACAGGTTCAAGTCCCAGCTCTGCCTCTGGGTTCACTGCAATTGGGGGCGGGGGGTGGGGGAGCGCTTCCATCACCCTCATGGGCCTCAGCTTCCTCATTTGTTAAAATCGGATTGCCTCACAGGGTTGTCGAGCAGGTCATGTGTGGAAAGTCTCAAATGGGGTCAGGCATGTGACGGGTCCCAAGGAAATGAGCTGCTGCATCACTCCTGGGGCTCTGGGGTTGCTCGGGGGCACAGATTGACCCCAAGGCAGGCGGAGTCCACGTGCAGCTGAGGGGAGGCAAGTCAGTCTGCAGTGGAGGGTGACAAGGAAGATTCCTGTTTGGGTTGGCTGGGAGGCAAGGACCTGCTGACTAATGTCTGTACTTCTGGTCTCTCCTCTCTGCTTCCCCCTTTTTTATTTTTGTCTCTGGGCATCTGCCTTTGATTTCTCGACATTGATTTGATGTTTCTTGACTATGAATCATATATTCCATGTCCAGAGGATATGGTGATGAACTAAGGAAAACTAAGTCTGTCTTCTGGACATTCTAGTGGTGATTTTTATATTATGTATATTAAGGGAGGCGTGCACACGTGCTAAGTCACTTCATTCTTTTTGAACTCTTTGTGACCCCATGGACTGTAGCCCACCAGGCTCCTCTGTCCATGGGAGAGTCCAGGCAAGAATACTGGAGTGGGTTGCCATGGCCTTCTCCAGGGGATCTTCCCAAACCAAGGTCTTAAATCTTATATAAGACCCAGGATCTTATATCGGGTCTTATAAGACACCTGAACCCAGGTGTCTTATATCTCCTGCGTTGGCACGTAGGTTATTTATCACTAGCGCCACCTGGGAAGCCCCTGGAACCTTCCATTCTAGAGACACGAGTAAAGCAGATGGGTGATGGAGCCCTGTGGAAAGATGGTGGCGTCGGGAGGGGCTGGTGGAGTCTTGAGAGAAGGCCTCATTACATAGGTGATATCTGAATGAAGACTGAAGGATGTGAGGGAAGGTGCCAAGCAGATATGTGGGAAAAGAGCTTTTCAGCCGGAAGGAACAGCGAGTGCAGAAGCCCTGAGGTACGACCCTTCACTGGAACATCGAGGAGGACCGGAGCTGTAACAGATGAGGAGGAGGGCAAGTGGTAGAAGTCAGGGTGGCAGGGCTGAAACATAAAGCTCTGGAGAGCTGAGTCTGAGGCCACAAGAGGGTTTTGAAAGGGACAGGATCGTCCGCCGTAGCTTCTGACAGGACCTCTTGTGCCCACGTGTAGAGACCAGGCCACAAGGGGGCAGCGGAGGGGGTAAGTGGAGGTCTGGGGGTCTGGATGAACATTGAAGGCGGAGCAATAGTATTCGCTGCTGGATTCTGTGTGGGAGATAAGAGGGAGGTCAGAGTTGAGAAGTCAGCCTTTTTGGGGGGCGGGGTGGGGCTTGACCCACCAGAAGGGTAGAGTTGGTGATTCCAGTTTCTTGTGCCTGCTGTTAGCTCTATCAGGAAGAGCAGGCTCTTGGGCAGTGAGTGCAGCGTGAAGGCACCCAGCACCTGGAACCTTGCTGGGAACAGAGTAGGCGCTCAGAAAATAGCGCGTGAAGGAGTGAGCAGCGGTCATCGCAGGTCCTATTTCCCACCTGGTGCCCTTTGCCAGGCCCTCGGAATACTGTGCGCACCCAGGCCTTCACCCAGTCACTCAAGCCAATAGGGATTGGCTCGTGCAATCCTTCACAGCCCTGTGGGGTGGCGCTGCCATCATCCCTGTCTGATTGAGGCCCAGAGAGGGCAAGTACTTCCCCAAGGACACACAGCGAGGCCGCCTCCAGAGTCCACGGCACCAGGCCCCCCGCCCCTGCACTCACTCACCAGCATCGGCCTCTCTTGCTCCTCAACACTGGCCTCTAGGTCTTCCTTCCCTGGAGCCCAAGGCCACCAGTGACACTCTTGTCTCTTAGTCCCTTCCTCCCCTCAAGCACCGATCAGAACTTCTGGGCCCAGGGCAGTACTGAGTATATGAGTAGTTACTCATGTAATTATTCATGACCACTGACAGTGGTGCTCCACCCATTCTGAGCCTTGGTTTCCCCATCCATCTCGAAGACACAGTCACAGCAAGTGCACCTTGGTGAAGGAATCAGTGGGCGGACCGTCAGCCCCTTATGGGACCAGACACAGCTAGTTAGGTTCACTGTGGGAAGGGTCTCTGGGCCACCCCACAACAGGCAGGGGGATCGGGATTCTCACAGGTGAGGAAGGAAAGGTCTGCGGTGAAATTGGCCCTGCCCCAGGATCGCACAGCGAGGAAGCCAAGGGCCTGGCGTTGGAACCATGATCGAGGCCGAACGAGGAGCCCGCAGACTACCTGGTCCCCTCCCCTGGCCTCAGCTCCTCCTCTGGGGCCTCGGCTTCGTTCTGAGCACCCCGAGTGTGTGCCCACCCTGGGACACACACAGCCCCTCCCTGGCCAGTAGCCAAGACACTTGCCTTGAGACAAATAATCACAGTGACTGTGTTACTGTTGGGAGAGGTCCAGGTTGCTGTGAGAGCTTACAACAGGAGGGCCCAGCTCGCCTGGAGTGATGAGGACAGTGTCTCTCGATGCCAGTGTCTAGACCCAGGAGGGTGAAGAGAAGGGCAGCGCTCCCAGAGGAAGGCTGTGTGGCCAAAGCCCCGGGGAGCGCGGCGTGGGGAGGGCAGGAAGCTGTTCTTTCGGGCCCCAGCCAAGAGCCCGCTGTGTGCCCCCTCCCCCGGGGGCCAGGTGCGGCCCCCGCCCCGCAGGTTTCAGGAAAGCCGCACTCCGCTGCTTGTCCGAGGCCACCTCTTTGCTCTGAGACCTATAATAGGTGTTCTTTCCCTTCTCGTGGAGTTTTGGACTCAGTGGGTTCTCACTCCAGGCACTCCATCCTAAAGGAGACCAGTCCTGGGTGTTCATTGGAAGGACTGATTTGAAGCTGAAACTCCAATACTTTGGCCACCTGATGCGAAGAGCTGACTCATTGGAAAAGACCCTGATGCTGGGAGGGATTGGGGGCAGGAGGAGAAGGAGACGACAGAGGATGAGATGGCTGGATGGCATCACCGACTCGATGCACATGAGTTTGAGTGAACTCCAGGAGTTGGTGATGGACAGGGAGGCCTGATGTGGTGCAGTCCGTGGGGTTGTAAAGAGTCGGACACGACTCAGCAACTGAACTAAACTGATCTGAAGGAGATGGAGGTGCCAGAAAGGGCAGGATGTTCAAGAAAAAGGCCTGTGAGGAGATGAGGACTGTGCAAGGACTTGTGAAGCTCTTGGAGGAAGTCTGTTTGAAAGGTGGGGATGAACCACAGGGGGCTTTGCCCCCGTGTCCTAAGAAGCCAGGGTGTCCTTGATGCTGGGGTGTCATGGCAGGTTCTGAGCAGGGGGAGCAGGGTCGAGTGTGCGCTTTAACAAGATCCGTCTGCGTGTGAGCTGCTTGGAGAGGATGAGACTGGGGCAGGAGGCCAAGGAGGAGGGTAGGACTTGGGAACCAGAGGGTGAGGCAAGCCAAGGAGATGGGGGGTGGGAGAGGAGTTCGGGGTCTCGAAGCCCTCAGTCTGAACCATGACCAGAGACTCCTGAGTTGAAGTCCCTGTGTGACCCCTGGGTGGTCACTTTTCTCTCTGTGGGCCCAAAGTTCCCCTTCTCTTGGGACAGAGGCTGCTCTTGTCCAGAGGTGTGCTGGTGATGGCTTAACAACCAGCTGGCGGAGGAGGGGCCAGGAGGTGGGTCAGTGTCACCCACTCCCGAGGAGAGGCCAGCCCCAGCCTGCCCTGACCGCAGCCGCCCCCAGTGGCAGCCCCTGCCTGGGTGTGCCTGAAGACGCGAGCAGGTCCCGTCCTGTCCTCCCGGCCTGCCCGCCCCTCAGGCCGGTCCCCACTCGGCGCCGCTGATCCCTGTCCAGGGAAGCGTCTGCACGCCGCGCTTTCCTTCTCCTTGCCGGTCCCCACCTCCTTCCCTCCTGCCCCGGTCTCCCCATTCTTGCTGGGTGTCCATCTCGAAGCTTACCTCACTGGTCCTCACCTGCTCCGTCCTTCAGGTTGGGCGTCTTCAGGTCCCGCCATCCACCTCCATCTCTGATCGCTTCCCCGTCTCTACAGAGGTGACTCTTGCTTTCCAGTTCTCCGTCATCACCCCCTCTGCCTCTCTTCCTGGCCCTTCCCCTCCGCAGTGATCACCTCTGTGGTGTCCACCCTCCTGGGCTCTCAAACACAGACAGTCTCAGTCCTTGGGCTCGAGGAATTCAGCCTGGCGGTGGAGTGGGTGGTTAGCAAACACTGAGGGGCCCTCAGAGCCATCCTTGCTGCCGAGGGGCCCGGGAAGTGGACTTCCGCAGGTCGGGTCTCCGTGGCGGCTGGGCTGTGGCCGTGTGCTGAGCACGCCTTGTGCACACCACGCCTGCATCCAGCACTCTGCTCTTCCTCAGAGTCTTGCGAGGTGTCCCGCTCACGGAGAAGTGGTGCCAGTGGCCCTCGGTTACCCCAGCAGCAAGTGCTGGGGCTGGGACTTGAACCCAGGCCATCTGGCCCCCCACAGTGTGCTCTTGCCTACCGGTCGTGGCGGCAGGGTGGCTTGAAGCCTATGTTCAGGAGATGGGGAGCCTTGGACTCTACCCCTGACATGTCCTGTGACCATGTGGGAGCGACTTGACTCCTCACCCTCTGCAGCCTCCTGTGTAAAGGGAGGTGAATGCAGAGTAGATGAGGTCCCGGGGGCCGTGAGAGGCTGATCTCAGAGCCCTGTGAACGGCCCTAGCAAGGAGCCCAAGTGGGAGGCCCGGGGAAGCAGAAGTCCAGTCTGTGCCTTGACTGGGTGGAAACTAACCACCAGGCTCAGAAGTCATGACTCCACCTCTCGCCTGCAGGGATCCTCGTGGCCCACTACCTCCAGAGCATCACACCGTGCCTGGCCCTGGGCGGAGAGCTGGTCTACCACCGGCGGCCCGGGGAGGAGGGCGCCGTTATGTCGCTAGCTGGGAAATACACATGTGAGCCTGGGGGCCCGGAGCCCTGGGACTATGGGAGGAGGGGCTGGGGGCTGGACTCCTGGGTCTGAGGGAAGAGGGGCAAAACCTGGGCCCTTGGCTGCCCAAGCCCCCTTGGTAACCCACCTGCTCTCTTCCAGTGAACAACTGGTTGGCGACAGTAACATTGGGTCAGGCAGGCATGCATGCAACGTATTACCACAAAGCCAGTGACCAGGTGAGCCCATCTGGGGACTGGCTGTCTGGGTGTGGGTGCCCAGGACTGGCATGCCTGAGGGTCCAGCCTAGGAGGCTGACTCGTGTGTGTTGCCCTGGCCCCTCCAGCTGCAGGTGGGTGTGGAGTTCGAGGCCAGCACGAGGATGCAGGACACAAGTGTCTCCTTTGGGTACCAGCTGGACCTGCCCAAGGCCAACCTCCTCTTCAAAGGTACAGGTCTCCCTTTCCTTATGTGAGAAACAAGCAAGAGGTGACTCAGCTCTGAGTGGGGTACAGGCCAGAGAAAATGGGAGAGGGTAGCATGCTGGGCCCCCAAATTACCCAGGAATGCTTGTTAAGAGGGTGGGTGGGTGCCTGGGCCCCGAGCTTTGCAGGGACCATCCCCACCCCATCCAGTAGCCCTCCAGCAGTCTGCATGCATGGCCCTTGCTTTTCTTTTTCTCGTGCATGGAAGACAAGTTGGAGCGCAGCCGGCCTTGCCCCACTGTCTCACCTTACGGAGGCTCCCTGGTCACAGCCAGACCCACACACAACCTTCCCCCAGGCTGACTGAGTTTCATCTTAAGTTTCTCCTTGCGCCTCAGTGGCTCTCGGGTTTGGGGTGTGTGGAGACCACCCCGGAAAGGCCGCTTCAGTGGCCCTGGTTCAAGGCTTCTAAAGGCAGCCAGGGGAAATCCCTGGTGGTCCAGTGGTCTCACTCTCAACTGCTGAGGGCCCGGGTTCAATCCCTGGTCAGGGAACTAAAATCCCACATGCCATGCAGTGTGGGCAAAAAAATTTTTTTTAAACAAAAGTAGCCAGGAGGCCCAGGGAGAGGTGTTTGTTTTGCCTCTGAAACCTGCCTTAAGTCCTCACTCTGCAGTCAGCCCTGGGTCTGAGGCTGCGTTTGGACTGTAGCTTCTCTGCTCCCCTTCAGTGAGTCCTTGAGCTCCATTGGGTACAGACGGCAGCGGGCACTTTGCACACTCATCAGGTCCTGGGCATGAGCCCTAGAGATTTCAGTCTCTGATTCAGCAGATACTCAGCACCTGCTCTGTGCCCAGCTGGGGACACAACAGTGACCAGGCTCCCCCCACCCAGTGGGGGTGTCACTCACAGTGGCAGGGACAGGCCCATCCACACAGAGCAGCGACCTGGTGTGGACAAGACTGGGATTGGGAGGGTGGTCCACGGGGTGGCGGGGTGGCCGAGGGCTTCTGGAGGCGGGGTGGGTCACGGAGCTCAGAGCTGAAGCACTTGGGGGCGTGCAGAGGGCTCCGGGTGGTGGGGACAGTACTGTCAGCGGCCTGGCCGGTGGTTTCTGATGTGTCGGGTGAGGCTCTTCTCACAGCTGTCCACCCACAGGCTCTGTGGACAGCAACTGGATCGTGGGCGCCACGCTGGAGAAGAAGCTCCCACCGCTGCCCCTGACACTGGCCCTCGGGGCCTTCCTGAATCACCGAAAGAACAAGTTCCAGTGTGGCTTCGGCCTCACCATTGGCTGAGCCCCCGCAGGCCCCGCCTTCCTCGCCCTTTCTCCTTCTGATCCCACCTCCACCTCCCCCTGCCACGGAGGGGAGACCTGAGCCCCCCTCCCCCTCCCTTCCCTCCCTCCTCGGGGGTCAGGGGGCAGCGGAAAGGAGGGGACCCATCACCCCAGCAGCTGAGGGGGGATTCTCCGAAGGACGGGCACGGCAGGACGTGGAGGACAAGGGGCCGAGTGCCCAATAGTCTTGGAGTCCAGGAAGCGATTCTGGAGTCAAGGGGCCTATGGGATTCTGAGCACCAGGGGCAGAGGCGGCCAGACAACCTCAGGGAGGTGTTGGGGTGTCCCCGTTCCCCCGAAATGGCCAAATGGGCCCAGCCCCAAGGGGGCAGCAAGGAGAGGTGCGTCCCCAGTCACCCCGCCCCTGCCCACTTTCCCATCCACCCCTCGGTATAAATCATGTTTATAAGTTATGGAAGAACCGGGACATTTTACAAAAAAAATAAAAAATTAAAAAAATACACATGGAAAAAAAAAAATGGGAGGCCTCTGTTTTCCTCTGTCTGTGGCCCATTTTGTCCGGCCTGGACCTCCCACAGTGGCCCGTGGAGGGCAGGGAATCCAGCCTGGTCACTGGCCAGAGCCCAGACCAGAAAGGGGAAGGGCCTGGCCCAGGATCACACAGCCGCCCTGTGACCTTCCCAACGAGGACATCACAGGCCTTCCCTCCCTGGGAGGGTGCAGCCTGTGGTCACAACCTGGCCTGGCCAGCAAGGCTGCAGAAGACTTCGTCCCAGTGAACTGAAGCGGGTGTGGGGAAGCAGTGCGCTGGGACCCCGTCTTTCCAGGCTCCAGAAGGGGCAGGGGCTGAAGGGGTGGTAAGACTTGGTTATAATAGAAGGTCAAAGCTTTCAAGAAACTTCAGGAAGCATTTGAGCACCTGGAAAGAGTTTGGAATCATTTAGTTCTCATGGGGTGGGGGAGGGGTGGGCTGGAGTCTGACTCATGGGCCTGGAGAGAGGGTGGGGGCGTCAGTTCTGCACCCCTAGGGCTCGGGCAAGCTGACATTGCTAACCCCTCTCCAGACAGGGGAACTGAAAGTTCATCTCACACACACTGTCTGGGCAGGGAGGCTGCTGGCCCGTGATGACCCTTTATAGCCCAGAGAAGCCACTCCACCCACTTCCTGCCAGCACCTTCTGAGGCCAGAGCACACAGGCTGACAGCAACCCAGGACAGGCTGGCATTGGGGGTCCCTTCTTGGGACCAGGCATCCAGCCTCCCCAGCCCCACGGAATCCAGTAGTCCTCACCCTTAAAGGACCAGGAGTGAATCCCAACTCCTCCAGTTCTTCCAGGGTGACTTTACCATCCACCTTAACTCTGAATCTCCTCTTGAAAGAGGAAAGTGGACAAAGGGGACTCCACCTTGGCTGTGGGACTCCATTTTAGACTTATTGTGAACCTTGGACTACATGCCTGGGTGCTCTCCCAGTGGACTTTGAGCTATATGCCCGGTATCTATGGAAACAACACACTAACTGAAAAACAGACCCCCCGGATAAAGTCTCCAGGACTGGTACCTAGACTTCCCATCACTGAAAAGAATGTACTAATCTACCCCAGAGCAAAACAAATTATCTCCACAATACCTATTGATATATGTCAGCCTCATTAGCTGTCTGGACTAATATATGAATCATGATTTAGCCCCTTTACATTATCCAGGCTAGTTTCCAGGAATTTGGGGAGGTGGATTTGAGCACGTACACTTATGATATATAAGATTGTCACAAAAATTGGCCGGGTCCTTGGCTAAGAGGAGACTCTGCCTTGGACCCACTGGTGTAATAAACTGCACTCCACTATTTGTGTGGTCCTTCTGAGTGAGTTTGCTTCCCGAAGAGCATGGCTACAACATTTTCGGTGCATTGGCCAGGAAGCGCCTCACTTTGAGGAGACAAGTCCCATTTGGAGCTACTCCGGGGCCGTGCGGCTTGAATCACCTAGAGGGGTAAGGTTGCCTCGCCCCTCTGGAACGACTCTGCCTTTCAACGCCCAGACCTCTCATGTTAGCAAGTAGTGGATGGCAGCGAGGAAACCGAGCGCTCAGGTAATGAGGGTCCCACCCAATAGGGTGGAAGAGGGAGCCTGCTCAGCCCCCTGAGAGAGATTAGAGACGTGCACGGACCTACGGTGACTGATGTAGGAGAGTGACTGCGATTGTTGGGTACAGGTTGACAGATGTGACAGGGCTTTAAGGAAGACTCTATTGTGAATGTCATTTAGGAGGTGGTGTCTTGGGGAAAATTATTACCAGGCAATCGCAAGAGGGTTACTGGGGGAAGAAACTTGGTCTCTGTGTGCACGTATTCTGCCCTCCCCCAGGAGGTATCCCATCTGCTGTGAAAGTCTCAATCCCCTCAAGCTTGCTCAGGCAGAGAAAGGGAAATACATGAGTGAGTACGAATTGGCTTTTCCGGAGATCACCTGGGATGCGGGTTATTTAACTCGCATGTGCTTTTGTTGACACCTGATCAAGCTCACCAAGGCGGAGAAGGCGTTTAAAGTTTCAGGAGAAGTGGTCCTAGACAAAGTGATATTCTGGTTCAAGCACCTAAAACAACAGGAGGAAAGCACGCTGGACTCCCCTCTCCCTCTGGGACTTGGCCAGCAAAGCCCTTTTCAATCCTATCAGGGAAGAAGCCAAGTGGCAATTTAAGTGCTTCATCAAATGGAAATATCAGAAGTATCTGGGGTACCAGAAACTCCGCCAACAGGAGAAGGAACACTCCCGGAAAGGTAGGCAAGATGAGAGGAAATGGATCTAAGGCAACTATACTGGGCAATATAATCAAAAGTTTCAAAAAGGGGTTCAGAGGAGACTATGGGGTAAAAATGACACCTGGCCAGCTGTGCACCCTCTTCAAGGTCGAATAGTCTGCTATGGGAGTTGGCCGGCCACCAGAGGGCACAATGGGCTTGAAAACAATAAAAGCAGCCTGTGTGACAGTCACGGGAAAACCTAGACACCCGACCAGTTCCCATACATACTCCTGGCTACAGCTGCCCCAGGGTTCCCCGACCATGGCCACGATTTTATATTCAAAATGGAGAAGGAAAAAGACACAGAAACTGATGATAAAAAAGAGATTCTACAGGATCCAAACGAGGAACTTCCTCCCCCGCTGTACTGGATGATGAACCCGCCCTCAAATGTGTCGGCCAGGCCAGGGGCCTTAACAGCCACCAGACCGAGGCTACGGGACATTCCAGCATCACCGCTGTCCCCAGCCCTTCCTTCAGCGCCCCCAGAGGTTGTAGAGCCGCCACCCCAGCAGGCTCCGACCCTAGTGGGAGGGATGACTGGATACCGCCCTCCGGATTCAGCTCCTGCCACAGAGGCACAACCTAAGCTCTACCCGCCGCCAACACTGCCCCACCCCCCAACATGAGTACTGATCAAAAAGGGAAGGGGAACATTGGAATTAAACAAAGACTGTGCTCCGCCAAGGAGTTAGAAGAAAAGACACCATTTCAGATGCCCCTTAGGAAGTCCAGCAGGCCTGCATACAGGGGCAAGATGGTAATTATCACCAGGCTCCTGTGGCCTACTACGATCAACTATTTTTGTCTACTAATATATTGAACTGGCAAAAATATATGCCACCATATCCAGAGGAGCCACAGGACATGATTAGATTGACGGAAACCATTTTTTGTACCCACCGACCGACACGGGACGATATTATCCAATTATTAACTTCCCTCTTCGGTACCGAAGAGCAGTATAGAATTCTTACTGAAGCAAAGAAATGGCTGCTAGAAATGGTTCCGGAAGGGACTGTAAACCCACAAAGGTGGGTGGAACAAACCCTCCCCTATGACAGACCTAATTGGGACTATAATACAGATGAGGGGAGAAGCCTGCCGTACAGCCATTCTACAGGGACTAAAAAGGGGAGCCCACAGACCTATGGATATGGCAAAACCTGCCAGAGTAGTCAACGCGGGGCCGAGCCCCCTTCTGAATTTTATGAAAGACTGTGTGAGGCTTATAGACTCTGTACGCTGATCGACCCCAAGGCCAGGAGCTCCCACATCGTTATAAACTCAGCATTTGTGTCACAGGCTTATCCTGATATTAAAAGAAAGCTCCAGAAGCTGGATGGAGTATTATCAATGTCCAGCTCCCAACTAATTGAAATTGCAAAGAAAGTATTCAGAAACAGAGATGTGGAAGCCAAGAAAGAAACTGAAAAAAGACGGAGGGAGGACACTAAGAGAGCAGACCAGAGATTTGCAGTGCTAGCCGCGGCCTTGGGAAGGCCTGCTGGGCTGCCCACGAAAGCCCCTCCCTCCTGGAGATGAGACCACTCCCTCAGGAGACCGCCACGAAAGCTTAGGCCCACGCTACAGCCCAATCAGTGTGCCTGGTGCCAAGGGTTTGGCTACTGGAAAAACAAATGTCCTAAAACCACTAAAAACCGGGAATCAACCAGTACAGTGGGAGGCCTTGACGGACTAGAGACCAAATAGGGATGCCGGGGCTCAGAGACACAGGTCCGCAAGAGCCCGTGGTAACGTTAAAAGTAGGGGACCGACTCACTGACTTCATGGTGGATACCGGAGCAGGATTGTCAGTAGTAACTGAACCCATGGCACCTCGCTCGAAAAAGGCCATTGCCATAACTGGAATATCTGGAAAGGAAATGATTAAACAATTCTGTAAGCCCCGAAAGTGCCAGATGGCAGAGGAGGGCACCAAGTGACTCATGAGTTCTTATATATCCCTGAATGCCCGGTACCTCTATTTGGAAGAGATCTACTCTCTCACCTGGGGTCACAAGTGACCTTTCCCCCCCACAAACGCCCTACTTTGCACATGGGCCCAGCTACTTACTTACTCTCCCTCTCAGTTACCCTACAAGATGAATGGGAGAGGGGATGAATGGCCGGGAGGAAACACTGGCTCAACAACTGCCCGAGGTCTGGGCAGAAGGAAACCCCCCTGGGCTCGCCAAACACCACGCTCCAATAATAATAGAACTTAAGCCCCGGGCCACCCTGGTTAGAAAACGCCAGTATCCATTGCCCCTGGAGGCTCGTCTCGGCATACTGCCACATATGAATAGACTGAAACAGGCCGGTATCCTGATTGAATGCCAATCAGAATGAAACACACCAATCCTGCCAGTTAAAAAGGAAGGGGGACAGGACTATAGGCCAACACAAGATTTAAGGCTGGTCAGCCAAGCTGCCATGACTCTGCACCCCACAGTCCCAAACCCATATACCTTACTCAGCCTCCTCCCTCCAAGTGCAAAAGTTCTGTACTTGTCTGGGCTTAAAAGATGCCTTTTTCTGTATACACCTAGCCCAGGTATCACCACCAATTTTTGCTTTCGAGTGGGAAGACCCAACAGGGGGCGCCAAACAACAACTAACCTGGACCCACCTCCCGTGAGGGTTTATAAATTCTCCATTTTTGAAGTAGCCCTGGTTTTGCACTTAGGCGCATTTCAGCCAGAAAAGTTTGGTTGTTGGCTGCTGCAATATGTGGACGATCTGCTCCTGGCCGCTGAGAACAAGGATGATTGCTGGGAAGGAACCAAGGCCTCGCTGAGACTGCTGATGGAGGCTGGTTACCGGGTCTCGAAAAAGAAGGCTCGGATCTGCAAGGAGGAGGTGAGGTATTTGGGATTTGTTCTAAAGAGGGGCACAAGGCTGTTGGGCCAGTCCAGTGCCATGCCTCTATCTGTGATGGACGGGCTCCCATGGCGGGTACCACCTCTACGGAGGGGTGATATGCCTATGGGATTTTTTTGCATCGAGCAAGACAACAAAAATCAAGTATAGAATGGCATTAGACATACTCACTGCCGCGCAGGGAGGAACCTGTGCCATACTTAAGGTTGAATGTTGTGTATGGAACCTGTGCCGTACTTAAGGCTGAACGTTGTGTATACATTCCTGATTTATCTGGCAATGTAACGACTGCTTTGGGTGACATGAAGGACCAAGTAAAAGCAATGTCAGATGAAAATATTCCCTTCTGGACCTTGGTCCTATCTTGGGTAAAGGGTGATTGGTGGAAAACTGTGCTCACTGTTATTATAGTCATTTTAATAGTTCTGTTATGTGGACCTTGCATTTTACAATGTGTTGTTAACTTTGTATCCCAGAGACTAACCTCACTTCCCCAGATCAGCATTAGGAGGCCTAGGATACAATATATTCCTATGAGCAATGCTTCTACTGAGAGTTAGGAGCATCAAGAGAGAGGAATGAAAGACGAAAGTGGGCAAAGCGGACTCCATCTTGGCTGCGGGACCCCGTTTTAGACTTCTTGTAAACTTTGGACTACATGCCTGAGTGTTCTCCCAGTGGACTTTGAGCTATGTGCCCGGAATCTATAGAAACAACATTCCAACTGAAAAACAGAACCCCTGGATAAAGGGACTCCAGGACTTGTACCCGGACTTTCTGTCGCCGAAAAGAATATACTTATCTACCCCAGAGCAAAACAAATTGTTATCTGCACAAAACCTATTGATATATGTGAGCCTAATTAGCTGTCTGGACTAATATATGAATCATGATTTAGCCCCTTTACATTATCCAGGCTAATTTCGAGGAGTTCAGGGAGGAGGGTTTGAGCACGTACACTTAGGGTATATAAGATTGTCACAAAAAGTGGCCAGGTCCTTGACTAAGAGGAGATTCTGCCTTGGGTCCGCCGGTGTAATAAACTGCACTCCACTATTTGTGTTGTCCTTCTGAGTGAGTTTGCTTCCTGGAGAGCAGAGAGCAGTGGCTACAACATTCTCAATTCAGGATGCCCATCTGTTAAACAGCTGGGGTTTGTGAACAGGGCTGCAAGAGAGGGAGGGACAGGAGTGTTCACTGTGGCCCGGCACACAAGTGAAGTCCAGCATGGGGCCACTGTTTGCCAGCTAACCCTACTTGTTCTCAGTACACACAGTAGCCTGTTGCTTCACCGAATGACGGTGTTAAGTGCAACTCTTTTCCTGGTTGTGTGGACCAAGAAACTGGATGTTCAGAGAGGCTAGGTCGTTGGCTCAGGGTCACACAGCTGACAACTGGCAGAGCCTGGATTCAGGCCTGAGCAGTTTGGTTCTGGAGTCCACAGTCCTAAGCAGGCAACACCCATGCTTCAAGCCCCACTGAAGGAACAATACACAGTTGGGGAGAAATGCTGGATTTTCAGGTCTCAACTGGGGAAGGGGGCTCAAGAGAGGCAGTGTCCTGTGCCCAAGGTAACAGCCCAAGAGGGAGCTCATGTTAAAGTCCAGATTGCACTCTCAAAGCCTGAGCTTTTAGAAGATACCTTACACTGTCCCCAGAACTCCTATCCCATTTCTATCTGGGCCAGCCAGCTCCCTTCCCCCTCCCTACCCAGAGTCCCAACCCCCTCCTTCCTCTAACCAGGGATTTCAGGCCCCCAGTCCTTTCCCCAAATTCTATTCATCCATCCGCTGGAAAAGAGGGGCAGGAGATGGGTACTGTGGGCAGTGGCCTGTTCCAGCCCCTTCCATGCCCACTGTCCCAGCCCTCACCAGCTTACCCACCCCCCAGAATGGAGGAAGCCGCCTGAGTTACTGGGTGAGAAGTCATCTTTTCCCGGGGGCTGGGACTGGGGGCTGCCAGGTCTCCAAGCCCCACCCCCTCCCCTCCTTGCTGTGTGTGAAGGGGGAGGACAGCCCACCTCGTGACCTGAGGGGGCTGGCCCAGCTTGCCCCAGCTCAGGAGGAGTGGGCGGGCCAGGGGGGAGCCCTATAATTGGACGAATCTGGGATCCGTGAGTCCCTACTCAACCCCGGAGGCGAAGGACGCGGTTTCTGGAGGCGAAGAACGCGGTGAGAGGCAAAGCTGAGGGGCACGGAGACCAGCTCAAGGGCTTCTGGGGGGGACGGGCTGCGGGAGAGGTGGACGAGGTGACGGTCCGACGCCGCCCGGACCAGGACAAAAGCTTGAGCAGAGGAGACCAGAGGCAGGGGACTGGACCTAGAGGGGTGGGGAGCAGGCGCATTCCGTTTGGACAGGAAGGTGGGTTCACGGGAGCAGCTGGACCTGCAGGAAAAACCAGATGAGAGATAGCGAAAACCCACTGTTACTGCCGTTTATTGAGCACCTACTGGGTGCCCACAATCGTCCTAAGATCGGTAAGGGGAGGGTCAGGGGCGGCGGCACGTAGCTGAAGCGTGGATTGAAGGACTTCTAAGTGAGGATTAGATTTGCGAATACGCGGAAGACAGCTTTTAGAGTTGGAGCTGAGAATGGGAAGATACAGTGAGGAATGCGAGGTCGGAACTTTAGAAAGTCCAGCCGGGGCTCTCCGGGAACTCCGGGATGGAGGGGAGGGAGGGGTGAGTGGAATCCGAACCCTGGGAGAGGGATGGAATTTAGGCGGCGGCAGACCTGGGGATGGGGAGATAAGAGAAGACAATGAAGGAATGAAATAGACAATGAAGGGGTCGCTGGGTAAATATTTGGAATTGAATTAGGATGTTGCTGGGAGCGAGGCTTTGAAGGCTAAGACCGGATGGGGCGGGGCTCTGAGGGGGAGGGGGTCCCCCCACCCCGGGATGAGTGACAATTTCTCCTCCTTCAGGTTGGCCAATCGCAAGCCAGAAGATGAAGGTTCTGTGGGTTGCCGTGGTGGTCGCGCTTCTGGCAGGTATGGGGGCGGGGCTTGCCCAGGTTCTTTGCCCCACCCCCTCCCATCCTCAGCTTGCCCTCCTCCCGTCTGTCGTCCGTGGATCCTCTGTTCTGCTGGTCTATCTCCCCAGGTCTGAGGTCTCTCCGACATTCCGTGGTTCTGAGCTGCAGTTTTACTTTCTCCGAGCTTCAGTTTCCCCATCCTTAAAATGAAAGTTTCTAGCGCACTGCTGTCAGGCAGGTAGTGAGGAGCAGCTAAGTGTCAGCGGTGATTATTCTCTATCTGAGGCTGTTTTATTCTCTATTGCCCCAGCGTGGACCACACACAATCCATGCTTGTCAAGTGATTAAACAGGCTGGGCGTCTCTCCACCCCCTCCCCACCCCCCAGTGCTCTAAAAGAAGCCCACCAGCCTCTGTGGAGCATCTCCTCTGTACCGGGTACTGTGTGCTTGGAGCGGGCAGAGGACCCTGACCGCGGTGAACTTGCTGTGTGCAGGATGCCAGGCGGATATGGAGGGAGAGCTGGGGCCCGAGGAGCCCCTGACTACCCAGCAGCCCCGGGGGAAGGACAGCCAGCCTTGGGAGCAGGCGCTGGGCCGCTTCTGGGATTACCTGCGCTGGGTGCAGACCCTGTCTGACCAGGTGCAGGAGGAGCTGCTCAACACCCAGGTCATTCAGGAACTGACGTGAGTGCCTCCGCCCTGGCCCCTGATCCCTCCGGTGGGCAGTGTGTTCGGGGCCCCAGTTTCCCCTGATCTGGGATTCTTTCCGTCCCCATCACCAACACCTGGGGGGGGGGGGGCGGGGGCGGGTCTAGTCTCTGCTCATTTCTTGCTTTCTTTTCTCCTTGAGCTCCTGGCTTTCCCTCTCTCTGATCCTGTTCTTCGGCGTTTCCTGTCTGGCACCTTCCTCTTCATCTCTCCCTCCATCACCCTAGCTCAGGATCCCTACCTCTTCTCTCCATTCCTGCCCTCTTGGCCCCCAGGGCGCTGATGGAGGAGACCATGAAGGAGGTGAAGGCCTACAAGGAGGAGCTGGAGGGACAGCTAGGCCCCATGGCCCAGGAGACACAGGCCCGCGTGTCCAAGGAGCTGCAGGCAGCCCAGGCCCGGCTAGGCTCCGACATGGAGGACTTGCGGAACCGCCTGGCACAGTACCGAAGCGAGGTGCAGGCCATGCTGGGCCAGTCCACCGAGGAGCTGCGGGCCCGCATGGCCTCCCACCTGCGCAAGCTGCGCAAGCGGCTGCTCCGCGACGCTGACGACCTGAAGAAGCGCCTGGCCGTCTACCAAGCTGGGGCCAGCGAGGGTGCCGAGCGCAGCTTGAGCGCCATCCGCGAGCGCTTCGGGCCCCTGGTGGAGCAGGGCCAATCGCGGGCAGCCACCCTGAGCACCCTGGCCGGCCAGCCGCTGCTGGAGCGTGCCGAGGCCTGGCGCCAGAAGCTGCACGGGCGCCTGGAGGAGGTGGGCGTCCGGGCCCAGGACCGCCTGGATAAGATACGCCAGCAGCTAGAGGAGGTGCACGCCAAGGTCGAGGAGCAGGGCAACCAGATGCGCCTGCAGGCCGAGGCATTCCAGGCCCGCCTCAGGAGCTGGTTCGAGCCCCTGGTGGAAGACATGCAGCGCCAGTGGGCTGGGCTGGTGGAGAAGGTGCAGTTGGCTCTGCGCCCCAGCCCCACCTCTCCGCCCAGTGAGAATCATTGAGCGCCTGGGCATCGCCCTGGGGGGCCCCCCTACTCCCACCCCGAGTCTCTGGTGCCCCCAGCCTGCAGGAGGCCCTGCCGCTGCCCCAGCTGTCCTCCTGGTGGGCCCTAGCTTAATAAAGATTTCTCAAGCTTCATGGCAGCTGCTGGGCGTCCGTGTATGATTTGTCACAGCTCAAGCCTCAGTTTCACATTTTTTCCCCTTGCTGACTACACAGCACACTGTCCTGCCCCTTGAGCCTGTGTGTGCCTGTTTTCTTTGTGTCTCTTTCCTTCTGTCCCCTTTTAGAGTTGCCCGGTGACTTAGTGGTAAAGAAGCCATCTGCAGTGCAGGAGACTCAAGAGACATGGGTTTGATCCCTGGGTGGGGAAGATCCCCTGGAGAAGGGAATGGTAACCCACTCCAGTATTCTTACCTGGAGAACCCCATAGACAGAGAAGCCTGGCGCAGGCTATGGTCCATAGGAAGTGACTTAGCACTCACGCAAGCCCCCTTTTAAGTCTTTCCCGTTTTCCTCCATCTCTACTCACAACTGCTCACTCTCTTCCTTAATTCTCACCGATTTGTTGCTGAGACAAAGTTCTGGAACAAATCCACCAGTGGGTTAAACCCTTCAGTTGCCCCTGACTATTCTGGGCAAAAAGAGCAACCTCACTGAGCCTCGTATGGCCTGGCTTCACAATATCTGCCTCGTGACTCAAAAGACTTCAGACCACTTCTGTGAATATTGAGCCATTTTCTGGACTTGCCTGGTGGTCCAGCAGCAAAGAATCCGCCTCCCAAAGTAGGAGACACCGGTTCCATCCCTGGTTGGGCAGCTAAGATCCCACATGGGCTACTGAGCCTGCATGCTCTGGAGCCCTTCTGCCAGAACAAAGATCCAGTGTAGCTAAAAATGAAAAAAATTTTTCAATCTAGCCATTTTCAGGCTTTTTTTTTTCCCCCGACTCTTATTCTCCCTCCTGCCTGATCTGATTCTTCCTCCTTCCTGCCTCTGTCTCTGTTTTTCTGCCTT
Source organism: Bos taurus (assembly GCF_002263795.3). NCBI lineage: Eukaryota > Metazoa > Chordata > Mammalia > Artiodactyla > Bovidae > Bos > Bos taurus. Next base: position 52,641,452 of record NC_037345.1, read on the forward strand.
CCACTTTTCCTCCATCTTTTCACTCTCTGGTTTCTCTTGCCCATGTGTGTGTGTGTGTGTGTGTGTGTGTGTGTGTGTGTATGTGCACACGCGCTCAGCCATGTCCAACTCTGTGACTCCAAGGACTGTAGCCCACCAGACTCCTCTATCCATGGAATTTTCCAGGCAAGAATATTGAAGTGGGTTGTCATTTCCTCTTGCAGGGGATCTTCCCTACTTAGGAATCAAACCTGCGACTCTTGTTTTTCCAGCATTGACAGGCAGATTCTGTACCACTGTACCACCTGGGAAGCCCTCTCTTGCCCCTGGTGTGACATTTCTTTCTTCCCTTATCTGGGTTTGCCCTCGCCACCATTTTGTTGCACATAGACCCTCTGCCTTTCACCCCTTCCTCTTGTTCCTTCTCTCCTCCAACCGGGTGGTTGGCATCTCGTCTACCCTGACAAGCCTACTGGGTGCTGGATGCAGACTGCAGAGAGAGGCACACTGAGGGTCTGCAACACGCCCCTGCTGTTTAGGGCTGGAGGAGCCGGTTGGAAATTACACTCAGAGAAGCTTGGCTGGAGCCTGGAGGTGCCAACGCTGTCCTCTCCCACGCCCTTAATTCTCCGAGGAGGGGAGTAGGGTTCCCCACCACAGGGGACAGGCCAGGACTTGTATCTCCCAGGCTGACCTCTGCCTGCTTTGGCTCCAACACACTGCACTCCACTCCGAGTTTTCCCTGGAGTTGCCTTGTTTGTCCTGATGGAGTCAAGCCCCTCCCCGCCACCAGATGCTTCACCCTTGGGACTGAGTGGGGGTGGGGGGGGTTTCTGGGGACTCAGAGGCAGGGGGTCTAGTCCCACCCACGTTTCCTGTTCACTCCGCTGACTCACTCACTGTGCGTCCAGGGACTGGGGCCGAGCCCCCTGAGCCTGTTTCCCCAGATGTCAATGAGGGCAGGGGCATCAGCCATATTGTCCACTTGAAGACCTGAATCTTGAATTCTCCCTAATGAAGCCAGCTAAGCACAGAGGGTGTCCCGCCTCACCGCAGCATCCCCCTCAAGGAGGCTGATGGGGGTGCTGTGGGGGTGGAGGCTGACCCCAGCAGGAATCCAGAGGGACAGCCTGAATCCGGGAAGGGGAGGGAAAAGCTGAGGGACAAAGAAGGGGAGGACCCTTAGCCTCTCACTGAGCCACTGAATGTTCTTGGCTGCGCCTCAGTTGCCCCATGTGTAAACAGAAACTCGGATAGCCGAGGTGAGGATGAGGCAGGCAGACTGCAGTGGTTGGTGCTCGCGGGATGGGGTGGGGAGCAGGGGCATTTGGGTGGACATGTGGGGAGCACTGGGGGCTCAGAGAGGAAATAGATGGGGCCCCCCGACAGGGATTGGCAGCACAGAGCTGGCCAGAGGGCTGTTGCAATCCTGCCACGGCAGTGTCTGTGCCTCGCTTTCACAACTACCCCACTTCGCCCCAAGGCTGACACGTGGGTGTGGGGGCACGAGGCCAGCCAACCTGGAGTCTGGGGCCAGGGCCACCCTCTCCCAGCTGCCAGGGTTCACTGGCAGTCAAAGACAGCTGGGCGGAAGAGGGGGGACGCCTTGGACGGGAGCCCCGGGGCGGGGGGATTGATGTAGTGGAAGGGAAGGGGGTGGTGCTTGTCTTCTGAGTAGCCGAGGGTGCATAAGGGCAGATGGAGTGTTTACAGGGGCCCTGGAGGCTTGGACAGCCGGGGAACAGAGAGAAGGGAGTTCCTGGTGGATCTCTTGGAGGGGCACACATCGGGAGTCTTGCAGCTGAGGTTTTGTACCTTTGACAGGTTGCAAAGACCTCTCTCTAGAGAATTCCCTGGCGGGCCAGCGGTTAGGACTCCGTGCTTTCACTGCCATGGCCCTGGGTGCAATCCCTGGTTGGGAACTAAGATCCTGCAATACGTGGCAAAAAAATTAAGACCTCTCTCCAAAAAACACTGGGGGCATTGAAATTAAAATCCCAGAGGAGCATCCAGGGAAGTTTGGGGGAGTCTCCCAGATGCAAAAAGATGGGGGAATAGGAAGGCTAGTCTGAAAGTGACATTGGATGTGATAAAGGTGCAGGTGTGTGGCGGCAGACTGTAGGACCCCAGACCCTGGGAGGAAGAGTCATTTTAGCTGAAGAGGCTGGCTAAGAAGGGAGAGGGGATGGTAGAGATGGCCTGGGGACACAGTGTGAATTGACTTAGTGAGTTGGGTTTGTCGGTTTTTTTAATAATTATTTATTATTTGGTTGTGCCAGGTCTTTCAGTTGCAGCATGTGGGATCTAGTTCCCTGACCAGGCATCGAACCCAGGCCCCCTGCACTAGGAGCACGGAGTCTTAGCCAGTGGACCCCCAGGAAAGTCCTAAGTTAGTGAGTTATTGAGTGTTCCTGAGAGAACCCACTCCCCGCCCCCGCCCCCGCCCCCGCCCACCCAAGGCTGGGAGGAGAGACCCCTGAGGGAAGATGACCACAGAGAGAGGGGGAAGGCTGTCCCCTGGGTTGGGAAGGGACTATAGCAGCTTGAGGTCCCTACTAGTCAGGGAAATTTAGAGGCGCAGGTGCTGAACAACAAAATGCTTTGGGCCTGAGGCTTCAGGCCTGTGCCCTACTTGATCCCACCACCACCAAGGAGGGGTGGAAGTGGAGGAGGTGGGTGGGCACAGGGAGGCAGATGGTCAGGTGAGGGCTTAAGGGAAGGGAGACTCACCTGACCCCCACCCCCTACCCCTCCACACCCCCAGCATCAATAAGGCCCCGTGCTCTCCTCAGTGCCCAGAAAGGAACCTTCAGAGTGCCCCTCCGGACCCACCCCACCACAAAGCTCGTTCTGTCCCTCTTGGTCGTATTGGGGGCTCTCTTCATGGTTTGGGGCGGTAAAAGTGGAATGGGACACTGAGAATTTGAGATTTGGAAGACTGAAGCTAGCACGGGCCCCGGCACAGGCTTAGAGGACCCTTGAGAGCTCTGGGGCCCATTCTGTGCCCTGGATCTCATATTCTCCACCAAGTGCCCCCGCATCTCCACCCGCCCTGGGCGGGTCTCAGGGCTCTCTAAAGGTTGGTCCAGTGGATGGCAATCTGCCCAGAGGAGCACTAGCAACTGATGACGTAATCACTCTAGATCCTTCGGGATTGGCTAGTTTGCTTTTACCACGCCTAGAAAGAGCGGGGAACGAGTCTAGTGCTGAGAGTAAGGCAATTACCAGCATGGTAAAAACGATCTGGTCGCTCTGGTACCCTCCGCTGCATTCTAATGCCACGACACCCAGAACCACAGTCAAGGATCTCCTTTCCCATCCCTGGAATCTCATCCTAAAGGGCTCCCGTTATGGAAATGTTTGCACCCTTGCTCCTCTTCTGGGCACTGCCAGCCCCAGCCCAGGTGGCCGCAGGCCCTAGCAAATTCCTTCCCATCATCAGAGGAGTAACGTGGTTTGGTCAAGTCGTGAAGACAGCACAGCGAGTCGTTAGCACCGTCGAACACAGAGAAGTTCTTCTGAAGGCCACGTAAGGATCCTTCCCAGGGCAAGGGAGGACTGGGGTGTATAGATTCAGAGACTGGGAGGTGGCAAAGTCCCTGTGGCCACACAGTTGGTTCTCAGATCGCAAGGTGCTCAGACTTGGGGGACTGGTTCCCTGATGCCTACCCAGTCATACTGTAGAGATGGTCCTGGAGGATGGTGAAAAAGCCCAAGCCGAAGGGACAGGCGGACATAGGTCCACAGGCTGGCAAAGACTCAGTACGCCCTGTGTAATCATGAGCTTCATTTTTCATGGGTTGACTCATCACCATGCAGGTGGTAGATCTTACTACATTTTGAACGGATAACGAAGAGGGATTTGAAAGAGGGCATGGGCTAGAAACCAGAAAAGACTGACACAATCCCCAGTCTCCACGTCTCAGCTTTGATGTCCCTTCCTTCAGGAAGCCCTCTTGAAGCCCTCCAGGAAGCCTTCCCAGGTTGGGTCAAGCACCTCCATCCCAGCCCTGTCCACTCTGGGTCATCACTGTGTGGGGATGGGTCTGTCCCACGCCCCACTGAACTCTGAGACCCGGGGGCAGGGACAGGGCTTCATCACCACTATGGACCCAGGCATAGCCTAGCACAGGACTAGGTATGGTACAAAGATTTAATATTTGGTGAAACGAATACGGTAAATCAGGGAGAAAAAAAAAATCTAAAGTAATATATCATTTTTACAAACCCCCCTGAGGCAGATGCTGTCATGCTCCTATTATAAGAGAAAGAAACTGAGGCCCAGAAGGCTAAAGTCACTTGCTAGACACCACAAAGCCCAAAGTGCATAGAGATGGGATTTGAACCTAGGTGGGGCTTCTAGGAGCTATATTCTACTCTGACTTCCTTCCCCAAGTCACCTTGCCTATCATATCAGCTGCAATTAAGCACACACACCTGACCCCAGCCTCACTAGCATCACATCCAGCATGTTAAAATGTGCACATGTCCTGATTTTTTGTTTTAATGTATTTATTTTTGGTTGTGCTGGGTCTTCATTGCTGCGAGCGGGCTTTCTCTAGTTGAAGTAAGCAGGGGCTACTCTTTCTTGCGGTATATGGGCTCCTCATTGCGATGGCTTCCCTTGTTGCGGAGCATGGGCTCTGGGTGCACGGGCTTCAGTAGTTGTGGCACATGTGCTTAGCTGCTCCGAGACAGGTGGAATCTTCCCAGACCAGGGATCGAACCCGTGTTCCCTTCATTGGCAGGCAGATTCTTAACTACTGTACCAACAAAGAAGTCCCCCATATCCTTTATTAGATCGAATTCCCTATGAGGAGTTGCACTGGTCTTGCCTAGCTGGTATATGGGTATATCCTGTAGCGATTTCATAAAAAAATTACTTTTAACTTGGTTTATTTATTTAGCATTTTGGAATCAATCAAATGATTTCCCAAGCACTTTCCTAAATCCGCAGAAATCTCTCACATTAAAGACTCAGAAGACACACAGGGGGACTTCCCTAGTGGCCCAGTGGCTGGGACTCTGCACTCCCAATATGGAAAACCAGGGTTCAATCTCCAGTCAGGGAACTAGATCCCACATGCCGCAACTAAGACCTGATGCAGCCAAATAAATAAATACATAAATATTTTTTAAAGATGAGTACACAACTGAATCCCTTTGCTGCATACCTGAAACTAACATATTGTAAACAACCATACTTCTATTAAAAAAAAACAACTTTTTTTATACTGAGTAGGAAAAAGGATGAATGAAGCCACTCTGAAAAACAGTTTAGCAATTCCTCATAAAGTAGATAGTTATTGTACATCAGTTAAAAAAAAAAAAAAAGAATCACCTTGGGAAATTTTTTTTTTTGGGTCCGAGGTTTAATGAAAATATTTCAGCACAGCAGAAAACTTCAAACAGCTCTAAATTCATCCCAACTGTAGCCTGCTGAGTGACCTGCAGTTTGGACAGACTGCCAAACTCCAAGAGCTTCAGGGTTTTCTTAGAGTCAGGATCTACTTCAGGGATTTCCTAGTCCAGGGCTGAGACCTCAGGCACGTAATTCTCTCTCCCCTCTCCTGCCTTCTCCTGCAGCTGAATGGAGACACCCCTCACCGGGCCTCTCTGAATCCGATTCATCAGATGTGCAACACGACCTTTGATCTTGTTGCTGAACTTCCTGCCAGAATCAGGGCTATCTCCTGGCCTACACGCTTGTTGGTGTGGAAGTTGCTGCCCAGGCTGGTGTAGACTTCTTGGTAATGACCAGGGGCTGCCTTCTTCACGGTTTTGGTGAGATCTTGGCCCACGTTGGTAGGTCCTTGGTAAAAGTGGGAGTTTAAAAAAAAAAAAAACAAAAAACCCTGTTGTACATTATATGTGGAGGCTTCCTTGGCGGCTCAGTAGTAAAGACTCTGCCTGCAATGCAAGAGATCCAGGTTCGATCCCTGGTTTGAGAAGATCCCCTGGAGGAGGAAATGGCAACCTACTCTCATCTGGGAAATCCCCTGGACAGAGGAGCCGGTGGGCTGCAGGCCACGGGGTTGCAGAGAGTCTGACACAACTGCACAGGCACACATCGCACGCACATTATATGAAAGTTATCATGAGAGTAGATCCTGAGAGTTCTCCTCACGAGAAATTTTTTTTTTGTATTTAATTTTGAATCTATATGAAATGTGGGTGTTTAGTAATCTTTACATGAGGAATGTAAGTCAAATCATTATGCCGTACAACTTAGACAGTATTGTATGTCCAGTTTCAGTTCAGTTCAGTCGCTCAGTCGTGTGCAACTCTTTGAGACCCCATGAATCGCAGCACACCAGGCCTCCCTGTCCATCACCAACTCCCGGAGTTCACTCAGACTCACGTCCATCGAGTCGGTGATGCCATCCAGCCATCTCATCCTCTGCCATCCCCTTCTCCTCCTGCCCCCAATCCCTCCCAGCATCAGAGTCTTTTCCAATGAGTCAACTCTTCGCATGAGGTGGCCAAAGTACTGGAGTTTCAGCTTTAGCATCATTCCTTCCAAAGAAATCCCAGGGCTGATCTCCTTCAGAATGGACTCGTTGGATCTCCTTGCAGTCCAAGGGACTCTCAAGAGTCTTCTCCAGCACCACAGTTCAAAAGCATCAATTCTTCAGTGCTCAGCTTTCTTCACAGTCCAACTCTCACATCCATACATGACCACTGGAAAAACCATAGCCTTGACCAGACGGACCTTTGTTGGCAAAGTAATGTCTCTGTCCAGTTTACCTCAATAAAATTGGAAGAGGAAAAAAAAAGTTAAACAAGGTTACCACATGACCCAGCAAGTGCATTCCTAGGTCTCTACCCAAAAGAACTACAAACAGGTTCACACAAAAACTTGTACACACCTCTTAATAGTACTTTTATTCATAATAGTCAAAAAAGTGGAAAACAGCCAAAAAATACCTATTACCTGATGAATGAATAAATAAATCCATATAGTGTATGTATATCTGTATATGCATGTCCATACACAGTGGAATATCATTCAGCCATAAAATGGACGAAGCCCTGGGAATTCCCTGGTGGTCTTGAGGTTAGGACAGCAAGCCCTCACTGCCGAGGGCCAGGGTTTAATCCTTGGTCAGGGAGCTAAAATTCCACAAGCTGCACACATACACACAAATCCAGGAGAAAAAAAAAAGGAACAAAGCACTGACACACGCTGCAACACTGCAACAGGGATGAACCATGACAGGAGCAACCACAACAGACCTCATGATTCCATTCACATGAAATGTGCAGAATTGGTAAATCTACAGAGACACAGGATGAGATGGTTGGAGGCATCACCAACTCAACCGACATGAGTTTGAACAAACTCTGGGAGATGGTGAGGGACAGGGAAGCCTGGCGTGCTGCAGTCCATGGGGTCACAAAGAGTCGGACACGACTGAGCGACTGAACAGCAACAAAGAGACAGAAAGCTGGTCAGTGGTTGCCCTGCCTTGGGGAGAAGGAGATAGGAGTGAGGGCTAAAGGGTGTGGGGTTTCCTTTTGGCTGATGAAATGTTCTCTAATTAGATAATAGTGATTGTTGCAAACTTTGCGAATATACCAAAACTCATTGAATTGCACACTTCCTTTATTTATTTATTTTTGGCATCAGCACACTGCATACAGGATCTTAGTTCCCCAACCAGGGATCAAACCTGGGTCCCCTGCAGGGAAGTGTGGGGTCTTAACCACTGGACCACCAGGGAAGTCTGAGTTGTGCACTCGAAAAGGGTGACTGTTATGGTATGTGAATATCTCAGTTTTTGTTATGTGTTTTCTCTTCCAAATATCTCAACTTTTATAATAAAATGAATGCATGGAGATCTTCCAAAGGCAGAAAGTAGAGATGGAAGGGATATACCAACCTCTCTTCCACCCCTGACTTCCCCGCCACAACCCAGAGCAGCCAGGGAGGTGAGAGATTAGGGATGACGGAAGGGAAGGGAATGTAGGATTTCATGGGACGGGGAGTGGAATCTGGATTGAAGCAGAGAGCCTGGAGTGGAATCTGGATTGAAGCAGATACCCTGGAGTGGTTGGGAGTCTGGCGGTGGGATTGACCATCTTGTGGACACAGAGGTTCAGGCTCAGAGATGCTCTCTGTCCCCAGACACACATGCTGAGATCTCAGGGCTCACTGCTCCCGTCCCCCATTCCCCCTTTGTGACCTCTCTGCCCCCCACCCTTCACCCACGGTTGTTTTTTTGAGCCACCCCTGAGGTCCACCCTGAACGACCTTCAGCCTGTTCCTGCCTTGGATGACAGAGATGGGCAAACATTGCAAGCAGGGAACAGCTCATGCTGACCTTGGAGCAGGGTCAGAGACCTTCCCCTCAGGCCCACCCACCCCTGGCCCTGCTTCCATCTGTCTCTTGCCCTCTGGGATTGGGGTGGGGGAAGTGAAGACAGAGCTCGTTTCTGGCTTGGTTAGGCAGAGTGAAAGGGGTGGCTTCGAATTTACCACTTACTGGCTGGGGAGCCCAACCCCCACAGCTTCAGTTTCCTCACCTGTAAAATCGGAATGAAAAAGATGCCCACTTCGCAGCAGTGAGGTTAATTCAGTGAGTTAATGTGCCCCGATGGGTAGCGAGCATCAGGAAATCCAAGCTTAATAATTAGCAGTGGGGTTAACAGCACGGCTTTGCAGTGTATCTGGCGTTGTTAGGGTAAGTTAGGTAAACGATCTACTTTACTCTCCTGCGTAGGCACATAGTCCATGACTCTGGTTCGCGGATGAAGAAACAGTCTCAGAGACATTAAGCAACATACACCAGGACACACAGCAGGAAGGAGGTGGAGCCAGACTCTGAACCCAATACCCCACTGCTTCCCCTAACACAATGCAAGATGGGTTTTTTTCTTTTTCTTTTTTTTAATCATGGTAAAATGTGACATCAGGTTTACCATTTGAACCATTTTTTAGGTGTACAGTTCAGTGGATTTAAGTAGATACACAATCTTGTGCAACCATGATCACTATCCATTCCCAGAAAATTTTCATCATCGCAGTTGGAAACTGCAGATTTTATTTCACTTATTATTGTCAGTGGTTCAGATGTGAAGAATCTGCCTGCAGTGCAGGAGACCGGGGTTCTATCCCTGCGTCGGGAAAATCCCCTGGAGGAGGGAATGGCTACCCACTCCAGTATTCTTGCCTGGGAAAATCCTATGGACAGAGGAGCCTGGCAGGCTACAGTCCATGGGGTCACAAAGAGTTGGACACAACTGAGCAACTAACACACATTGTGAGTGAGGAACTCTAGGGAGCATTCATTGAGCACCTACTGTATGCCAGAGCCCACAGAGGGCCTACTGGAATAGATGGCATTCTGGAAGGCCTCCTGATCAGTTCTGTACAGTCATTCAGGTTGTGGCCAAAGGTCGATTGTCAGAGTGCATATGTGCTTAGTCACTCAGTCGTGTCCGACTCTGCTATCCCATGGACTCTGGCCCGCCAGGCTCCTCTGTTCATGGGATTCTCTAGGCAAGAACACTGGAGTGGGTTGCCATTTCCTCCTCCAGGAATTGTTGCAATCACCACATAAAAACACAGGATGCCTGGTTAGATTTGGGTTTCAGATACACAACCAATAAATTTTAGTATACTTCCCAAATACTGCGTGGGACATATTTATACGAAAAAAAAGATTCACTATTTCTCTGAAATTCAAATGTCACTGGGCGTCCTGTATTTCATCTGGCACCCTTAGACCAAAGAATCCAGCCCGTGGTTTCTTGGCTACATTGCGCACCCTGGCTCACAACTCAAGTCCTCCGGGAGAAAAAGGCTCATTTTCTTTCTGTCTGGTGTTTGACCGAAGCCTGATGTTGACAACCTCCCACTAAGCTCTCCCTCACAGGGCCTCACTTGGCTTTCATGTGGACCCTGGGAGGCAGACACTGCTATCCCCATTTTACAGATGGAAACATTGAGCCCAGAGAAGGGACTATATTCACACTGATCAAGAGGTGAAGGTGTGTCTGGCTCTATAGCCCAGTGGCCAAGGGATCTCAGAGACAAAAGAAAGAATAGGCAACTCTGATTTGTGAGCATCTTTGTTGCCAGCTTCCACACTAAGAATTTCCCTTAGGAAATTCCCCAGGGGTTCAGTGCTTAAGACTCCGAACTTCCAGTGCAGAGGGTGTGGGTTGGATCCCTGGTCTGGGAACTAAGATCCCACGTGCCACAGAGTACAACCAAATAAAATAAAAATGTTAATTTTACAAACTTAAAATATCTAATTTCCCTTGTTATCACATCATTTAATTTATGTCCTAAAGTATGGATTGTGGGCCCATTTTACAGAGGAGGAAACTGAGGCCCCAAAGAGGGGCTATCACAAGAGGTGGAGCCAGGATTTGAATTCAGTTCAGCCCAGGAGGCCAAAGAAACTTCTGTCTTCTCCTATCAGGTTAGGGTGGTGGGAGGGTAGGAAAGAGGCCAGCAGGGGCGGGCATGGCCTCTGACTGTCATTGTCACCTGGGCCCCTCTCTCTCTGAAGTCCCTGCCAAGGGGCGTGGGGAGGCGGCCAGGGGAGGGCTCTGCTCAGTGCAGCCTGCCCCTCCCCCATCCTGGAGAGCTGAGCTCAGATGGACCGAGGACCCTAGAAATGTCGTTCCCTGGATGCAGGCCCCAGGCCCTGGCGTCCCTCTGCTTCTGCGTTCTGGTCCTGGCCTGTGTCGTGGGTGAGGAAGAGCCAGGGGTGGGGTATGGGGACCCCGCAGCAGCCTGGAGTGTGAGTGTGCGTGACTGTGAGGCGTGCAGATCTGTGCGCGTGTCTGGGAGTCTGTGTCAGGGGTGGCCATGTTTGAAAAGTGTATACACAGGGTTGGTACAGATGACACTGGCCATGAATTTGCACTTGTGTGTATGTCAGCAAGAGTAGGCAGGCGAGGTGAACGTGTGTGTGTGAACACGTATTTATATGCTTGTGGGCACGTGTGTGTCTTTAGGGGGTAATTATGCAAAAGATTTGATGGTTAGCGGGTGGGAGAGTGTCTGTGTGTACTGCTGTGTGAGTATGTCTGGGTTCTGCACGTGCAGTTCTTAAGTTTTGTTGCTTTGGCCATGCCACGAGGCACGTGGGATCTTAGTTCTCTGACCAGGGATGGAACCCATGCTCCCTGTATTGGAAGCGCAGAGTCTTAACCACTGGACTAAGCAATGAAGTCCCTCTGCACATGCATTTAAAATATCACTATGTACACAGTGCCTCCGATGTCCTGGAAACTGGTTCTCCATGTTAACTCTGAACTCTCACAGTAACCCTATAAGCTAGGTCCTGTCCCGAGCCCATTCTACAGAAGGGAAAACTGAGTCTTGAAGAGGTTAAGTCGTTGGCCAAGGGCACCCCACTGGTCGCATGGGTGCCTCTGTGCATGCCTGTAGACATGTACCTGTGTGATGGCTGGTCTCTGTAGGTGAGGCTTTGCCCAGGTGTGGGGGTGCCGGACCGACAGGTGTATGTGATTCCTGGTAGAACCCCTGGCCCACCAGCCTGACACACAGCTTTGCCAACCTCCGTCCCTGGGGACATCCCTCACTGCCCACAGAGGTCGTTCAGACTGTGTGGGTGGGGTCGCAAGAGAACAGAGGAGGCAGCAAGATCAGCTAGCGAGGGAAGCCTGGAGGGGCGAGGGTTACAGACTGCGGGAGGGAGCTTCAGGCAGATGGAGCGCTGACGGGGGTCCTGGGCACAGGGGATGAAAGGAGATGACCGATGGCTGGAGGGGGGCAAGGGGTCAGAGGAACAGAGAAGGCAGTGAGAGAGCTCCAGAAGTGACAGCAACCACGAGCATGGAGGGAAGGGGAGAGGGACAGGTTCAGGGGCCGGGTCGTCCAAGTTGTCCTCTGGTCCCACCTAGCATGCCAGCAAGAAGAGCCTGAGGGGACCCTGAGCCCCCAGCCAGCGCCAGCCAGGAGTTCCTGGAGCCTGGTTCCAGGCAAGGTGAAGGAGTGGGTGGAGCCGCTGGTGAACAGGACCAGAGAGAAGTGGAAGTGGTTCTGGTAAGTGTGTGCAGAAGGGGCCTGGGGGCCTGGTTCTCAGAGAGCGGGGGGTGGGGTGGGGGCGGGCTAGAGGGCCTGGACCCCTGGGTCTGGGGGAGGAGGGGCTGGGGGTCTGGACCCCTGGGTCTGGGGGAGGAGGGGCTGGGGGAGGAGGACTCCTGGGTCTGGGGGAGGAGGGGCTGGGGGGTCTGGATCCTGGGTCTGCGGGATGAGGGGCTGGGGGCCTGGATCCTGGGTCTGCAGGAGGAGGGGCTGGGGGCCTGGACCCCTGGGTCTGGGGGAAGAGGGGCTGGGGATCTGGATCCTGTGTCTGTGGGAGGAGGGGCTGGGGTCTGGATCCTGGATCTGAGGGAGGAGGGGCTGGGTTCCTGGACCCCTGGGTCTGGGGGAGGAGGGGCTGGGGGCCTGGACCCCTGGGCCTGGGGGAGGAGGGCCTGGGGTCTGGATCTCCGGATCTGAGGGAGCAGGGGCTGGGGGCCTGGTTCCTGGGTCTGGGGGAGGAGGGGCTGGGGGCCTGGACTCCTGAATCTGAGGAAGGAGGGGCTGGGCGTCTGGATCCTGGGTCTGGGAGAGGAGAGACTATGCCCAAACTCGTGGGTTCCAAGGAGCAGGATGGGGTGGGGGCAGGCCTGTGACGCTGGGTCTGAGAAGGGTGGAGGGTATGTGTTGAGAGCGGGGTCCTGGGTCAAAGAGAGGAATGGGTGAACTGAGCAGAAGTCTTGGGGGCTATCTGCGGTCTCCACCGTGAATCCCCTCCCTTCCAGGGGCCCCACGGCCTTCCGGGGCTTCATGGAGACCTACTACGATGACCATCTGAAGGACCTGGGCTCCCGCGCCCGGGCCTGGCTCCGCAGTTCCAAGGATAACCTCCTAAACAAGGCCCACAGTCTGTGTCCCCAGCTGCTCTGCAGGCCAAGTGACCAAAATTAAAGCGTCACACCTTCTGCAATAAACAAGTTCTCCTGTGTGTGTCCCTGTCCCAGTCCCTCCTGGCCTTGCCAGAGATAACCCCCCATCCCCCTCCAGAGGGTAAGGGGTGGAGGAAGTGACACGTGGTAGGAGCACCAGTGGGGGTGGGGGTGGGGGGGGAGGACTGGGAGGCCCGGAGGGATGACCCCACCCTGCCCCCAGTGCTAGACCCACACTGCCAGCTTATGGGGGGCAGAGGACTTCAGGCTTCTCGGTTTGGGGTGGAGGGTGAAGGCTGGAGAGCAGTTAGCAAGCCCCCCACCCCTGCCAGCCGCCCCTCCTTCAGAGTTCTGCCTTCACCTCCCATGTGACGGAGACCCCAGACCTGGTGCCTGGTGGGCACCCAGAACCCCCGACCCCTCCGCAGCCCCCCATTCAACCTGTCTCCTTCTCTGTCCCCATGCCACCTCCCCCCCAACTCTCCCCCTCCCACCCCTGCAGCCCTGTTGGCCAGGACTTTGGCCGAGGTGTCGAGGTGGGGGTGGAGGGGTGGATCTCAAGAGCTATAAAGCCTTTCTCTGCCCATTTGGAGCTGCTGAGGACAGCCGCCAGAGTCTGGTAAGAGAGGGGACAGAAATGAGGGGGGCGGGGGACAGCAGAAATGGCCCAAGATTGTTAGATCAGAAACTGCAAAAGTCAAGATATTAGATTCCAGGGAACTCCCTGGCCGTCCAGTGGTTAAGACTCCGAGCTCCCAATGCAGGGGGCACGAGTTCAATCCCTGGTTGGGGAACTAAGATCCCTCATGCTGCTTGGCTCAGAGTTAAAAAAAAAAAAAAAAAATTCCAGTTTTAGAATCATGGAATTTAGGGAATTCTCTGGTGATCTAGTGGTTACGACTGGGCACTTGCATTGCTGGGGGCCTTGGTCCTGTGCTGGGTGTGAGAACTTAAATCTTGCAAGCTGGGCATGTGGCATGGCCGGGGTTAAAAAAAAAAAAAAAAAAGAATCATGGAATTTAAAAACTGTAGAATGTCTGTGTGTGCTGATCCTCCTCCTGTCAGATATCAACCTCCACGCCGCAGTCTCTGAAACGTGGAGGGTGATGTGATGGACTGAGCCCTGTTGTCCCTGAGAGTGACTCCCTCCTAGGGTTGGGATCGAGATGACTCTGGAATGTGGGTAGAACAGGGCCCAGAGCAGAGGAAACTCACTCATCCAAGTGGTGGCTCTTAACCCAGACTATGGCACGTGGCCCTGTACTGAGTGGGTCTTAACATAAATGCCACCCCACCGCTGAGGCTTTCCTGGGCTACACAGCACACCCTCTGCATTCCAGAGCACTTATCAGAGGGAGACAGGCACTTTAATTCATTCATTTGACGTTTGCTCCTTGCATGTCTCTCTCATGTTGGCTTCCTGAGGGTGGCAGGCTACTGTATTCAAGGCTGGGCCCAGAACTGCGCCTGGCACACAGTTGGTGCTGAAGAAACGCTTCTTGAATGAATGAATGTTAGAAATAAGATGTTGCGGGGAATTCTCTGGTGGTCCAGTGGTTAGGACTTGGCGCTTTCACTGCCGGGCCTGGGTTCAGTCCCTAGTCGGGGAACTAAGATCCCACATGCAACACAACGGAAAAAAACAAAAACAAAAACACAAAGAATTAAGATGTAACAATCAGCAAGCAGGAGTAGCATCATAGAATATTAGGAAGTGAGGCTCAAGTCATTAGGAACTTGACTCAGGTGGGGAGGAAGGGGAGAGGGGGTCCTAGGCTGATATCCCTGAGGCCCGGAGACCCCAGGACCAGATGCCTCCCATGGCCCTGCCCCCAGCCACCTCAGTGTTCCAGGTCTCCTGACGCCATGGGCACGAGATACTTCCTGGTCGGGTTTCTCATCCTCCTGGTGTTGGGATTCGGTAAGTGGGGTTGAGTGGGGTCAGTAGGGGAGGTGGGGATGCCATGACGGGGAGGAGCCCCGAGCATCCTCCCAGTCCGGTTCTTGTCCCGCCCTGCCCCTGCCCATCCCTCTCCTTCCCCCTTTTATTCCCCCACTGCAGCAGGCCCCTCAGCTACCCTAACACACTCTCCTCCTGCAGAGGTCCAAGGGGCCCATGTTCCCCAGCAAGACGAGGCCTCCAGCCCTGCCCTGCTCACCCAGGTGCAGGAGTCACTCTTAGGTTACTGGGATACAGCCAAGGCAGCCGCCCAGAAGTTGTACAAGAAGACATATCTGCCCGCCGTGGATGAGAAAATCAGGTATCACCTGCCCCCCACCCACACCCCAGGAGCCCGGAGTCCCAGACCCCAGCCCCTTCTCCCTCACACTCAGGAGTCCAGGTTCAAACCTGTAATCTTTCAAGGCCCAGGTATCTTAGCTCCCAACACCTAGCTCTGGGATTCTGGGATCCCATCCCCGTCCTATTTAGGGATCCACGGCTTTGGGTTCTAGTCACCTTTTCCAACAGGACACGTGATTCTGGGCCCCCAAACCCAGGAGTCCAGACCCCCAGCCACCCATCCCTCAGACACAGGAGTCCAGACCCCAGCCCCTCCTCCCTCAGTCCGTCTGTCCTTTCTCCCCAGGGACATATACAGCAAGAGCACGGCAGCTGTGACCACCTATGCAGGGATTATTACTGACCAGGTCTTTTCTGTGCTGTCAGGAAAAGATTAACAGCTGGGCCCCCAGTCACGGGGGAGTCCAGGCTCCAGCAACTCCCTGGGTCCCCTGATCTACACCCCTGCCCACTTCCTTGCAACTCTCAGCATCCTGTTCCCAATTCTAGCCTGACTTATCAATAATAATAATAAAGCCAAGTTTATTCTTTTCAACGTCATCACTTTTCTGAGACCTCAGGGTCCAAGATGGAGGAGCTGATGCCTGCCAACACTTATTGAGCACCTGTTCTATGTATATCTTCCTAACCTGGTCAGTGAGAATAAAGAGGTGAATAATAATAATGAATAATCGTAACAACAATAATTAGAGACTGACCCTCACCGAGGTCTGGCTTTCTCATCCATTTTTTTTTGGCCATGCCATGTGGCGCATGGAATCTAGTTCCCTGACCAGGGATCGAACCTGTGCCACCTGCTGTGGAAGCACAGAGCCTGAACCAGTGGACCAACAGGGAAGTCCCAGGTTTCTCATTTGTAAAATGATAAATGAATCAGTTCAGGTCAGTCACTCAGTCATCTCTGATTCTGCGACCCCATGGACTGCAGCACGCCAGGCCTCCCTGTCCACTGCCAAGTCCCGGAGTTCACTCAAACTCACGTCCATTGAGTCGGTGATGCCATCCAGCCATCTCATCCTCTGTCATCTCCTTCTCCTCCTGCCTTCAATCTTTCCCAGCATCAGGTAAATGAATACAGCTTACTTACAGCGGCCTCTGACTGTGTCTGGGGCCTGGACTGACACTTTTTAAAAATTTATTTATTTTTAAGTGAAGGATAATTACTTTGCAATATTGTGTTGGTTTCTGCCATTCATCAACATGAATCACTGGGGTGACACTTTAAATTATGCCATCGCAGAGAGGTGTTCAATGGCCCGGTGGCAGAGGGGAGAGTGGTGCCCATGAGTCATTGCTGAGTGTGGGAAGGCAGGGCCCAGGTTGGCTGGGACCCAAGAGGGCAGATCTGTAAAAGCTGTGTTCTGTGCCAGTTCCTATACATTTGCCCCACCCCCTGTCATGTATTCATTGAGACACAACCAGGCGCTGGAGACACAGCAGGGAAAAAGACAGCCCTGCCTTCATCAGTTCAGTTCAGTCACTCAGTCGTGTTCGAGTCTTTGCGACCCCATGATCTGCAGCACGCCAGGCTTACCTGTCCATCACCAACTCCCGGAGCTTGCTCAAATTCATATCCAACTTGGTGATGCCATCCAACCATCTCATCCTCTGTTGTCCCCTTCTTCTCCTCCCTTCAATTTTCCCCAGTATTAGGGTCTTTTCCAATGAGTCAATTCTTTGCATCAGGTGGCCAAAGTATTGGAGTTTCAGCTTCAGCATCAGTCCTTCCAATGCATATTCAGGACTGATTTCCTTTAGGATTGACTGGTTTGATCTTGCCTTCACATGGCCCCTCAAAAAGGTACTGATTGGGTCCTGACCCAGCTTCATACGGTTTTACTGATTACAGCTTGGCAGTATGCTTTTTTAGCTCTTCTTACTAGCAATAGTAATAATGTTTCCTGAGCTCCTATTCAGGACCAGAAGCTCTGTTCCATCCTGAGCCACAAATAGAGAGGCTGAGGGGACGGGGTGGGAGGCAGAGACGACCCATGGAGAAGATAACTTCAGACAGCAATGCAGGTGATGAAGAAAAGGTGAAGAAGTGAGGAACAAGTTCAAGATCTAGGTGCAGCCACCTTGGATAGGGGTCACAGGGAGCATACTCTAAAGGATGCAGCTGGGCTGGTCACAGGCTACGTGGAGTCACAATGAAGTGTGGTAAGGACAATTGCTGATGGAAAGTTGGGGGAGTGGAGGGGAGTATTCACTTGGCTCCCAGGTCTGAAAGGATGGACTCTACCCTCTGGTATCTGGGCAGTGGGGAATTACCGGCCAAAAGCACAGGGGGTGAATTAAGAGCAGAGGCCCTGCAGTCTGAGGGAGGAAAGTGCTGGGGCCCATGGGTGGAGGGGGCGAAGGGCCTGGACTCCTGCATCTGGAAGGCTAGGTCCTGTGCCCCCAAATCCCATGGGTTGGGCTACTGGCCTCTGAGGATGCAGGGCCTGTAGTCTGCTAACAGACTTGACATTAACTTCCGGCCAGCCTTTTCAGCTCTCTTGGGGCAGTTTTCCCAGTCCTGGGCTGGGCAGCTGTGAGTCCAGCAGAAAACAGGGGCCTTGGGGAGGGGTTGTGGGAAATGCCCCCAAAGTCCCCAGGGCCTGGGAAGAACTGAAGCTGCCAAGCCCAGTGGGTGATGGGGCAGGGGGGACCCTGGATGAACAATCCCTGCTCTGTCCACTTGTTTCCCACAGACTCAAGCCAAACCAAACCACTGCCCAGGCTAGTTCTGCTTCCAACCAATCCTGGTGTACTTCCCAGACTCCTCCTTCCTTTCTCAGGCACCCACCCCCCATCCTATTCCCTTCAGGACCCCGGGAGTCGAGGCCCCCCAAACTCCTCCTCTCCCAGAATCCAGGACCCTCAAACCGTTCTCCTTGGGGACCCATAAGTTCAGGTCCCCAGCCCGCTTAGAATTTGAAATTTTACCCACTGGTTGGTGTTGGGCGTCCCCTAGTGGAGCACGAATGGGTCTGATCGGTGATTGATTTAACAGGAATGCAAGTATTTACTTGGTCATTCAGTGGACATGGGGGAGGGCTTTACAAGGGCCCCATCTGAGGTCACAGTGTACCTCAGAGCCCCTGGTGTTGCAACAGATCAGGACTCTGCAGTATATGAGGATGTTGGGGTGTCTAGTGCTGAAAGCAGAGATGGGCTAACAGTGAAACTGGAGAAGATAAAGCTTTAAGGTCCCTCACTTGCCTGGGCTTTCTTTGGTCCTCTATTTAAATTTGTACACGTGATTTTGCACTTTTAAAAAAGAGGTTCACAGGTACTTCCCTGGTGGTCCAGTGGTTAAGAATTTGTCTTCCAATGCAGGGGACGTGCGTTCGATCCCTGGTGGGGGCACTAAGATCCCACCTGCCTCAGGGCAACTAAGCCCATGCGCCACAAACTAGAGAGAAGCCCGTGCCACAGTGAAAATCCCAGGTGCAGCAAATAAGACTCATAGTTGTTTTTAAAAGCCCACAAAATCTCCATCTGCCCATCTTCTGGGAGACTTCATCATCATGTTCATTACATCTCTAGACTTGAAGACTAGGCCTCCAATTTCACAGAATCATTACTATCGTTAGTATCTGTACTAGAAAGGGACAAGGCAAGAAGTTTTCTAAGGTTTCTTCTTGTCCTTGTGTTGGTTCACAGAGGTAAGTCATTCACCTTCTGCACTCAAGAGTTTCATTCTTTCACTCAGCAGTCATGCCCTGGGACAGTGCTGGAGACACATGACCATGACCATGCGGTGACCATGACCAAGACACACCCATCTCTGTCAGTGATGACACAAAATATGGGCAGGGACGGGGTGGGGAGTCCAGGGGTACAGGAGGTCTGGGAGCTCAGGAGGGTTTCCTGGAGGACAGATACTTTTGAGCTGAGGCCTCGAGGAAAGTGGAGAATGTAGTTTGTAAAACATTAAATAAATATTTAAAATACCTCAATGCAAAGCCTGCTTTCCTTTCCAGACCATATGAAAAGTTCATAACCACAGTGCTTGATACTGATCACTTACTAAGGTCCACACTAAGTGAGGACGGAGGCCAGGTGCTTTACATTCTTTTACAGAGGGAAAAAATGAAGCCCAAAGAGATAGGTCATTTGTCCGCAATCATTTAGCCGCTCCGCAGCACAGCCAGGGTTTGAACCCAGGTCAGACTTCCACCCAATTCACTGGTGAAGGTTTCACAACTGCTAAGTCTTCTGTCCTCTCTGGGCCTCTTATTATTCCTTCCTTGGGCCAAGGGTCTCTCAACACATATCCGGAGCTGTAGCAAGTTACTGAAAAGGCATGGAGTTCTTTGAGTCCCTGAAGCGGAGTCCACCGCGGCAGGCTTCGCTGGAATGCGAAGACCACGGGGGCTATGTGCCTGCGCAATAAACTAGGCATCCCCAAAGCTTAGGGAGGGGCCGAGAGGGGCCGGTTAGGAAGTGTGGTGGCGTTAGGACGCTGAAATAGTAACTAAGCGCACAGGGCTATAACCTAGGGAGACTTGTCAGAGGAAAAGAAGAGAGGTCAGAAAGAGAGACCACTGAGTCCTGGTTCGAAGACCAGGAGAGTTCCTTTAACGCAGGAGGGGTGTGGTTCAAGCGGAGAGGCTCTTTGCGTTTACGGTGGCCGGGAAAGCTCATGAAAGTTGAAATGAAAAGGATTTAAAGAATCCGCGGGGCGAAGCGGGCAGAATGACCCAGGAGGCTCATACAACTGAAAGGGGCGGGGTTACGCGAGAGGGGCAGAAAGAAGGGAGGCTGTGGCAAGCGTATATGTTCGCCAATAAAGTCCTGGGATTTCGGGTCAGGCAAGGTGTCTACTGTTTGCTGTTGTTTCAGTTCAGTTTAGTTGCTCAGTCGTGTCCATTCTTTGTGACCCCATGAACCGCAGCACGCGAGGCCTCCCTGTCCATCACCAACTCCCAGAGTCCACCCAAACCCATGTCCATCGAGTCGGTGATGCCATCCAACCATCTCATCCTCTGTCATCCCCTTCTCCTCCTGCCCTCAGTGTTTCCCAGCATCAGGGTCTTTTCCGATGAGTCAGCTCTTCACATCAGGTATTTGGCTCCATCCCTTCATTCTTTCTGGAGTTATTTCTCCACTGATCTCCAGTAGGATATTGGGCACCTACCGACCTGGGGAGTTCATCTTTCAGTGTCCTATCTTTTTGCCTTTTCATACTTTCATGGGGTTCTCAAGGCAAGAATACTGAAGTGGTTTGCCATTCCCTTCTCCAGTGGACCACATTCCGTTTAGGCTATTTCAAATCCTAAAGGATGAGGCTGTGAAAGTGCTGCACTCAATATGTCAGCAAATTTGGAAAACTCAGCAGTGGCCACAGGACTGGAAAAAGTCAGTTTTCATTCCAATCCCAAAGAAAAGAAATGCCAAAGAATGCCCAAACTACTGCACAATTGCACTCATCTCACACCCTAGTAAAGTAATGCTCAAAATTCTCCAAGCCAGGCTTCAGCAATACGTGAACCGTGAACTTCCAGATGTTCAAGCTGGTTTTAGAAAAGGCAGAGGAACCAGAGATCAAATTGCCAACATCTGCTGGATCATCGAAAAAGCAACAGAGTTCCAGAAAAACATCGATTTCTGCTTTATTGACTATGCCAAAGCCTTTGACTCTGTGGATCACAATAAACTGTGGAAAATTCTGAAAGAGATGGGAATACCAGACCATCTGACCTGCCTCTTGAGAAACCTGTAGGCAGGTCAGGAAGCAACAGTTAGAACTGGACATGGAACAACAGACTGGTTTCAAACAGTAAAAGGAGTACGTCAAGGCTGTATATTGTCACCCTGCTTATGTAACTTATATGCAGAGTACATCATGAGAAATGCTGGGCTGGAAGAAGCACAAGCTGGAATCAAGATTGCCAGGAGAAATATCAATAACCTCAGATATGCAGATGACACCACCCTATGTCAGAAATCAAAGAACTAAAGAGCCTCTTGATGAAAGTGAAAGAGGAGAGTGAAAAAGTTGGCTTAAAGCTCAACATTCAGAAAACTAAGATCATGGCATCCGGTCCCATCACTTCATGGCAAATAGATGGGGAAACAATGGAAACAGTGAGAGACTATTTTGGGGGGGCTCCAAAATCATTGCAGAAGGTGATTGCAGCCATGAAATTAAAAGACGCTTACTCCTTGGAAGGAAAGTTATGACCAACCCAGACAGCATATTCAAAAGCAGAGACATTACTTTGCCAACAAAGGTCCGTCTAGTCAAGGCTATGGTTTTTCCAGTAGTCATGTATGGATGTGAGAGTTGGACTATTAAAAAACAGCTGAGCGCAGAAGAATTGATGCTTTTGAACTGTGGTGTTGGAGAAGACTCTTGAGAGTCCCTTGGACTGCAAGGAGATCCGATCGGTCCATCTTAAAGGAGATCAGTCCTGGGTGTTCATTGGAAGGGCTGATGCTGAAGCTGAAACTCCAATACTTTGGTCACCTGATGCGAAGAGCTGACTCATTTGAAAAGACCCCGATGCTGGGAAAGATTGTGGAGGGCAGGAGGAGAAGGGGACGGCAGAGGATAAGATGGTTGGATGGCATCACCGACTCAATGGACATGAGTTTGGGTAGCCTCTGGAGGTTGGTGTTGGACAGGGAGGCCTGGCGTGCTGCGGTTCATGGGGTCGCAAAGAATCGGACACGACTGAGCGACTGAACTCAACTGAGTCGCTGAGTCGTGTCTGACTCTTTGCGAGTCCATGGACTGTATAGCCCGCCAGGCTTCTCTACCCATGGGATTTCCCAGGCAAGAAAACTGGAGCAGGTTGCCATTTCCTTATCCAGGGGAATCTTCCCTACCCAGGGATCGAACCCGCGTCTCCTACTTGGCAGGCGAATTCTTCACCACTGAGCCACCTGGGAAGCCCGAGGGTATCTACTAGGTGAAAACAAACGGGACTAGGCAGCACTAGGGTACGGTGGCTCGATTGGCCCTTTCATAGCCGGAAGAGGCTTCCGAGAGGCGCGGCTGAGGCCCACTTGAGAGATAGATACGGTGGCCGGCGGGTCGGGCAAACGTGAAATCTCGCGCGATCGCGCTGGAGCCGTCCGGGACGGGGCGGTCCTGGCGGCGGGGGCGGGGACCCGGAGCGGGAAGATGGCGGCGGCGCAGGAGGCGGACGGGGCTGGCAGCGCCGTAGTGGCGGCCGGGGGAGGCAGCTCCGGTCAGGTACGGAGGCCGAGAGGGGCCTGAGGGGTTCTTCCCCACCCGGGGGGCCTCCCACGGGGCGTGTCCTGCCTGTTTTCACAGAATCCTGTGCTCTGAGGGGTCCTTGCCCAGAGGGACCTTGAATACCGGGCCCAGGCGGGGCCGGCAGCCTGGGAGGCCGGACAGTGCGGGGAGCGGGGCCCTGTTGCGCGCCGGGTCCCCTGCATACTCGCGCCGGGCGGCTACCAAGCTCGCTGCTCGAGCCGACGAGACAGGGGCGCGGAGGGGCGCAGACTTGTACCCAGGCTCCCAGGGTTCCCGATTCCGCGGTTCCAGGCTTCCGGACCTTCCTAGAGTGGGCTGGGGTTCACGGCGTGCTCTAGCTGTGGGCAGTGATTGATTATTTTGGAGTTTTCTAACTCTGGGGAAGTCAGGTTATCATCGTGGTGAAAGGCACGCGCTGTGGAGACTGACAGACCCATTTTACAGACAAGACTCCGAGGAACAGACTAAGGCGCTTAGAGAAGGTCACCTCGGTTAGATTTGGGATATGTTCCCTGTAGAACTTACCCGCCGTTGCTGAAGCGGGGTGGTCGAGACTGAGATGGGTTTACTTTCAGCGTATATGAGTCCTATGGGGAAATTAATCCTGGCACTGACTTTTGACCCATTGCCACTTCAGCTAAACAAGCTGTAGAACATACTAGTTCAGGCAGCCACCCTTGAGATGTTCAGGGAGTCGATGGAGTGACAGCAGAGGTTCTAACGACCCACCCACTGGGATGTCACTGACATGTGGGAGGCAGTACAGGGGAGAGGAGCGCAGGTTGTGAGAAGAGAACAGATCTGAAGCTGACTCTGGGTGTGACCTTGGGCAAGTTCCTTTCCCCCTTTCATTTCTCCAGTGGTAAATGAAGGGGTTGGGCAGGAGGGCCAGCCCTGTGAGAGCCCTGCTCTCTCTTTTCCTAGCCACAAGAGTGGCTCTAACCATGTCCCTTCATCAGGGGAGTGAGAGAGAAGACAGGAGTATAAAGAAGTCCTGGAGTGACAGGGGTGGTGACAAAAAATCTATGTCAGGGACTGAGGGAACCCAGTTCAGTTCAGTTCAGTCGCTCAGTCGTGTCCGAGTCTTTGCGACCCCATGAATCTCAGCACACAAGGCCTCCCTGTCCATCACCATCTCCCGGAGTTCACTCAAACTCAACGTCCATCGAGTCAGTGATGCCACCCAGCCATCTCATCCTCTGTCGTCCCCTTCTCCTCCTGCCCCCAATCCCTCCCAGCATCAGAGTCTCTTCCAGTGAGTCAACTCTTCGCATGAGGTGGCCAAAGTACTGGAGTTTCAGCTTTAGCGTCATTCCTTCCAAAGAACACCCAGGGCTGATCTCCTTTAGAATGGAGGAGGGGCAAATAATACCACCTGGGGAGGACTCGAGGGTGCAATTTGTATGACAGAGTCAACCTTCCTGGTCTGGATCTTTTCAGCATCTTCAACCAGGGCCTGGCCCCAAGGGTAGTCCTAGGAAGTGTTTGTCCCTGTCTTCAGGAGCTTCCCAGTCTCACTGAAAGAAGGCCTTTCCTTTTCTGAGTTTCTATTGATTGTTGCCTGGGGCAGTGTTCAGGGAGACTAGGGCTCAGTGTGCCCTGTTTGCCTTGAGCTTACAGAAACCCGCCCCCACTCCACCCCCCGCAAGATCTCTTGTCTGACTTCTATCCAGAATCTTTCAAGATTTATCCCTTTGCTTTCAGGATTAAGTACAGATTCTTTGGCAGACCGAGGCGTTGCGTGATCTGCCTTTTTCCCCCTCAGACTCGACTGGGGTTTCTCAGCTTCAGCACTGTTGACATTTGGGGTTGGACAGTTCTTCATGGTGGGCGCCGTCCTGTGTTGTATGATGTTTAGCAGCATCACTGGCCTCTACACGTTGGGTGTCAGTAACACACACGTCCCTCGCCCATTGTGAGAACCAAAAACATCTCCAGATGTTGCTAAGTGTCCCCTGGAGGGAGTGGCAGGGGGAAGGAGGCAAAATTGTCCCTGCCTGAGTCCCTGGACAGGAGGAGCATCAGCCACTGTGAAGCCCTTACTGTGAAACGAGGCACATGCCTCACTCTCTGTTCCAGCCTTTGCACGTGTTTCTCCCGTCTCTACCTGACTGATCCTTATTAGTCCTGGATATCTCAGGCATTCTCTCCCCGAGGAGCCTCTCTGACCCTGTCAGACTGGGTCAGGGCTCCCACTGTCCCTGGGCTGCCCGGTGCCAGCCCTGCCCACTCTGGGTTGTCACTCCGTCTCCTCCAATGGACTGGGAGCCCCTGGAGGACAGAACGGGAACTGCCTTGGTCAGCGCTGTGTCCCCAGCACCGCCCACCCAGCTCAGGAGTAAGCACGGAGCACCCGCTCGGCACCTGTGGGATGAATGGATCTTGAGGCAGAGGCCGGGCTGAGGTGGAATTCCCAGTGCCGGGCAGTCAAAGAGGATGCCCTGAGTTCCTCCCAGCCCCAGCCTGGTCTCAGGGCCTCCGCTGCTTCCTGGGGCCCTTCTTGGGTGTTCTGGGGATGGTGTGAGACTGGGCACGTGGGTCCCAGAGCAGGAACTATGTCTTAGTCACTGCTGTGCCCTCAGCCTCTGCTGCCACCCTCGCCTGGCTCCTGGGCGGGCCCTCAGCGATCTGCCCCAGGCAGCCTGCCCCTCCTTCAGCCAGGGCCTCAGACACCAGCCCACAGCTCTAATAATCATCCCTTCAGCTGATGTGGGTTGAGTCTCCGCTGCTTGTTAGTCCCCATGCTGATACTGGGGATCGGCTGGGAACAAACAGAGGCCCTGCACTCTTGGAGCCCATGTATTGTTGAGGACTGGGGGGTGGAGTGGAGTTAGGGACAGGGACAGTGAATAAGAGAAATAAGAGAGTGTATACAGATAAGAACACATATAAGAAAAACATACAGTGTCTCAGGTGGTGGTAAGTGCCATGGCCAGAACTACAGCTGGGGAGGAACATACGAAGTGAGGGTTGGGTAAGAGGGTTGTAACTTAAATGCAGTGGTCTGGGAAGGGCTTTCTGAGGAGGCGACGTTTGAACAAAGACCTACTGGAGATGTGGAGGGAGTCACACAGACAGTGGGGGGAAGCCCTTCAGATGAAGAGAACAGCCAGTGCAAAGGCCCTGAGGCAGAAGAGGCCTGGGGTGACGAGGGAACAGTGGGGAGGCTGGCCTGTCTGGAACTGGTGACTGAGGGGAGGCGGGTGAGAGAAGACGGGCGTGGAGGATCATGCCAGGCCTCAGAGGGCCACGGTGACAGCTTTGGCTTTACTGTGAGAGGAGTGGGAGCTGCGAGAGGGCTACCTTTTCACTAAGGTGTAATTTAGACACCTGTGGTCAGTGTGGAGTTCAGAAGCTGTCTGCCTTCCTGCAGTTGTGCGGTGCAGCCACTGCTCCAGTGTGGTCTCAGAACACTCCCTGGTGCCCTTCTGCATGATCTCGCCCCAGCAGAGGTCCTTTTTTATGGCTCAGTAGTATTCCATTGTGCCAATCCAGCACAGGTCACCCATCAAAAGACTCGTTTGTGGGTTGCTTCTAGTTTTATGTATAACACTGCTATGAACATTTGCATATAAACTTTTGTATGGACGCATGTTCTGAATTCTCTCGGGCAGAGACCTCGGGGTGGGATTGCTGGCTTGGTTGGGAGCATACTTAGCTTTAAGTACCTGCCGGATTTTTCAAAGCAGCAGCTCTGCGTCTCCCACCAGCAGCGTACGGCTGTTCCAGTTTCTCCACGTCCTCACCAGCGCTCGTGCTCATCCCTCCTTTTGATCACAGCCATCCTAGTGATTTGGTTTCCCTTTGCATTGCCCTGGGAGGATTTCCAGGCCAGCTTGTCCACCATCACGGGTAGGATAACAGACCTGGGAGCCAGCCGGGCGCTAAGGCACTCAGTGTCTGACTCTGCAGCCCCGTGGCTCCTCTGTCCATGGGATTTTCTGGGAAAGAATACTAGAATGGGTTGCCATTTGCTACTCCAGGGGATCATCCCAACCCAGGGATTGAACCCATGTCTCTTGTGTCTCCTGTGCTGGCAGGTGGGTTCTCTACCACTGGCGTCACCTGGGAAGCCAGCCAGATGTTGGTTCAAACCAATATTTAAATCAAATATTGAAGTCATTCAAGCTTCCTTTTCTTGACCCGGAATCAGCTCAGACCTGCTGGAAATCTTTGCCCCCTTTTCCCAACCCCTACCCTGTGTCGCCAGGAGCAAGGCTAGCCCTGAACTCTGCATGAAGTTCTGTGCCTGTTTGACCTCCCCCGCCCCTTGGCCAAGCCTTTGCCCACACCTTTTCTCTCCCTCAGATGCCCTTCACCCAAACGGCAAAGACAGCTCCTCAGGAGGCCTCCTCGACTAGCCGGCCACCCCTTTGTCATCACCCCCTCTGCTTGTTTCCTCCGGAACACATCCCCGTTTACCATTGTTAATTATCCTGTTTACTTTTCTGCCGGCCTGCTTCCCTCTAGACCCCGAGCTCCAGGAGGGCAGGTCCCAGAGCTGTATGGGCAGCACCGACCCCACCGCCCAGCACTGGGCCTGGTGTTTGGGAGGTAACTTCTTTTGACACGCGAAAGAAATCTTTTCTGCCCTAAATGTATGATATTATCACAGCCTGGCCCCTGGGTCAGAGAGGTGAAGTGTCAGTGAGGGGAAGCGACACGCCTAAGATCTCACAGCCGGGAATTGTGGGACCAGACTGCAGCCTGGGTCTCCTGGACTCCAGAGCCTCCACCTTTGACCCCACTGCTGGGTGCCGCCCCCACTTTGGGAGGTGAAAGGAGAGTACTCTCACTGGTGAAGGGGACCGGAAATGGCAAGTGATGCATTTAACAAACACTGGCCTTGGCCTCGTGGCAGCCTCATCTGGCTGGCGGGGGGCCTCTGTCTTCCGCTCTCAGGGGCATTTGCAGCTGACCGAAGGCAGAGGAGCAGCTTTGGGGTGGGAGGGAGAGAACTGGAGGGGCCCAGGAACAGGTAGACTTGAGTGGCTTGGGTGTTCAGGGCGGGCCCTTAAGGCAGCATTTGTTGATTTTCCAGGTGTTTATTGAGCCCCTGCTCTCTGCCAATGCTGGGCGGGGCAGTGCTCCCACCTAAAAGTGATCGAGACAGTCCTGGTCATGTTCTCAAAAGCTGGTGGGTGAGGGAACAGCTGTCGGGAGGGAATAGGGCAAGACAGGGGAGCTAGCAGGTGCAAAGACAGGGGCGGCAAGAATTTCCCTATCTCAGGCCCTTCCACTCTGACATCATGACACTCTGCTTCTGAGCTTCTCTGTCTGTCTCTATTTCCTTTTTAAAAAATTTAGTTTTGGCGGTGCCGGGTCTTGGTTGCTGCGCGCGGGCTCTCTCCAGTTGTGATGAGCAGGGGCTTCTCTTCAGTTGCGGTGTGAGGGCATCTCACTGTAGTGGCTGCTCTTGTTGCAGAGCTCGGGCTCGAGGGCACTCAGGCTTTAGTTGCTCCTGGGCATGTGGCATCTTCCAGGATCAGGGATTGAACCGGTGTCCCTTGCATTGCAAGGAGGATTCTTAACCACTGGACCAGCAGGGAAGTCCCTGAGCTTCTGTTTCTAAGTGAAGACTCTGCCTTTGGGCAGCCCTGCCTGGCCTGCCCACCCCTCTGTCATCCTGCCGTCATCCTTCCTGAGTGACCCAGACACATGGTGGCTTAGGCTCCCCGAGCCTCGTTTGCCCGCCTGCCAGGTGGAGATGTTCCTGGTTCCGGCCTCACAGGCGGTCTGAGCCATGTACAGGTCACGCACATCCGCCTGCCTCACGCTCCGACTGTGGTTGTGTTTCTCTGTGTCTGTCTCACTTGCTGGATCCGGAGCCCTTGGAAAGAGGGCGCCCCCCATCGGGCTGGCCACGGAGGAGACATCGAGACTTATTTGCATAGGGAAGGAGCTTTCCGATCAACCCCAGCCTTGCACAACCTGACACCTCCCGCGTGACCCCTTTCTGCACTGTCCCCGGTGGGCATTTCGAATCCTGGGAGTGTCCTGGCCCCTGGAGCACTGGCCCGTCCTTAGAATCAGACTGTCTCTCTCACCTTCACATGTCTACCTGCTGCTTCCCTCATTGCCTCCCCTGCGCCGGCCAACTGGTTATAATTTAGGGCTCAGCTCTGGCATCTACTTCTCCAGGACTGCTCCCTGACTCCCAGGCTGGGCCAGGCACCCCCTCTGCGCTCCGCCTTTGCTGGGCCTCAGCACGCAGTGGCGCCTGCGACAGCCTCAGTGCATCAGGACGCGTCCTCCGTCCTCACTCTGGCCTGTGTCCCCGCAGGTGACCAGCAATGGCAGCGTCGGGAGGGACCCGCCGGCAGAGACCCAGCCCCAGAACCCACCTCCCCAGCCAGCACCCAACGCCTGGCAGGTCATCAAGGGCGTGCTGTTTAGGTGAGTGGATGCGGCTTCGGTGTTGTTCATTGACAAAAGCTCAAATAAGGAAAGCATAAAGAGGGAGTCCTCTGGCAGTGCAGTGGTTAGGACTCTGCGCTTCTGCTGCCAGGGGTGGGAGTTCAGTCCCTGGTCAGGGAACTAAGAGCCCGCAAGCCTCATGGTACGACCAAACAAACAAAATTTAAAGAAAAAAAAGGAAAGGAAAGAATCACTGAGAATGGCCACCATCTGTATTGATGGAGACCCTTTCTATTTGTCCATGATCCTGGAGGCTGGAAGTCTTGAGATCGAGGTGTCAGGCAGTCTCGTCCCCTCTGAGGCCTCTCTCCTCGGCTCGTGGCTGGCCATCTTCCTGTGCCTTCACCAGGTCTTTGCTCTGCCTGCGTGTCTGTGTCCTAATCTGCCCTTTGTGTGTGGGCAGTCTTGTGGGATTGGGGCCCACCCTGAATAATGACCTCACTCGGCCTTAATCAGCTCTTCAAAGGCCCCGTCTGCCCATACTGGCACTGAGATACCGAGGGTTAGGGCTGCAGCACGTGAACGTGGGGTGGGGTGGGGTGCGGACACAGTTCAGCCGCAACATTTGCATTACATAAAATTTAGCATTTTAACTTTTTTTATTTTGGCCGCACTGCAAGGCACGTGAAATCTTAGTTCCCCGACCAGGGATGGAACCTGGGCCCCCTGCATTGGAATCCCAGTGTGGTAACCTCTGGACCGCCAGGGAGGTCCCATTTAACTATCCTTAAGTGTACCATTCAGTGGCATTTGGTATATTGATACTGTCGTGCAACCATCAGACCATCTATTTGCAGAACTTTGTCATCTTCCTCAAACTGAAACTCTGTGGGCTTCCCAGGTGGCTCAGTGGTAAAGAATCTGCCTGCCAGTGCTGGAGGCGCAAGAGACATGGGTTTGTGGCTCAGACAGTAAAAGCATCTGCTTGCAATGCAGGAGACCCAGATTTGATCCCTGGGTTGGGAAGATCCCCCGGAGAAGGAAATGGCAACCCACTGCAGTACTCTTGCCTGGAAAATTCCATGGATGGAGGAACCTCGTAGGCTACAGTCCATGGGATCGCAAAGGGTCGGACACGACTGAGCGATTTCACTTTCACTTTCTTTTCCAGTATTCTTGCCTGGAAAATTTCTTCCCATGGAGGAGCCTAGCGGGCTACAGTCCATGGGGTCACAAAGAGTTGGACAGGATTGAGCACACACACAGTCTGAAGCTCTGTACCCATGAAATACTGACTCCTGTCTCTCCTGCACCTGCTTTAGCCCCGGCCACCACCACTCTGCAGCACCTTCTGTCTCTATGGAGCTGACTGCTCTGGGTGCCTCCTGTAAGTGGAGCCATACGGGCCATCCTTGCGAACCTGGCTGGTGGTCATCCTTTTGCCTGCGGATTCATATGACCATCCCAGGTGCCAGGAGGACAGGACCTGCCTTCTGGAAGGCCAGCATCTGACCAAGCCCTGGGGAACCTCTGGGAGGGCGTGGGCGGTGGGGAAGGAATCTCCCGGGTAGGTTTTTTCATCCGTGGAGCCCCTCCCTTCTCTTCCCCATTTACTCTCTCCTGTCCCCTTGTCCCCATGTCCAATAGCAACTCTATGGACCATAGCCCACCAGGCTCCTCTGTCCATGGGATTCTCCAGGCAGGAACACTGGAGTGGGTTGCCATTCCCTTCTCCAGGGGATCTTCCCAACCCAGGGATCGAACCCACATCTCTTACATCTCCTGCATTGGCAGGCGGGTTCTTTACCACTAGTGCCAACTGGGATGCCCAGTATGGAGTTAGAATCTTCTTATCTTATATATCAGTTTCTTCTTTTCATGCTTCAGGCACCTAGGAATAAAGATTAATTTTATCTTTCCCTTCATTTTTACATAAGAGGTAGCCTATTTTACACAGTTCTGCACCTTGATTTTTCTCATTAACAATATACCTCCGAAACCTCTCCACATCAGTACATAACAGAGCTTCCTTCAGATAGGCGTTCTTCATACAACACGGTGTAGGCTCATTTCCTTCCCTAGAACCAGGCAGCACCAAGAAGCAGTCCCCATGGGTGCCCGGGGACCTTCTCCATCCGGAGTTCTTAGATGGGCTTCAGGCTTTGTGCTCAGGGGCCTGTGAACTCTCTGAAGCATGGAGCAGATTGTGAGAGTGGCCTTTTGGGGGAGTAGAGGGTAGAGTCCATGGTTTTCAGCGCCTCCTGCAACTATACCAATGGTTACCTGGAGTTGGGGGTGGGATGGGAGGGCGGTTTTATATGCTTTTTTATATATTTACAATTTTTTTCTGTGAATGTATTGATAGACTGCCTGCTTGAGGTGGGAGGGAAGTCTCTTTTATTTGCTCACTCCAGTAAGTTGAAAAGCAGTAGGTGAGGCCAGCACTGGTATCCTCAGGCTGGGCCTCTTCGTCTGGGAGGTGGGGATGGTGGGCTGCATCCGTGGGCTGCATCCGAGAGGGCCCGTGATGAGCAGATGGTGCACACTGGAGGGAATTGGGGATCTGGAATCCTGCAGAAAGTTTGGTCCGGCCTGCCACGTCTTAGACACAGGGGCCCAGAAGCCCAGAGTGGGTGGGCCCCCTGCCGGCCACGTACTAAGTCAGGGCAGAGCTGCCTGTGGATGTCCTTGCTCCCACACCCTTTCTTGGCATATGTACTAAAATGAGAGCCTCTCTCGGAAGTGGAGGGGGTCCCTGGAGATCACCAGTGTCAGACCTTCCCCAGCCCTGTGCATCAGGGACCTCCTGGGGCAGCAGCGGATGGCTCAGCTGAGCCGTGGCCCCCGAGACCCCAGGGCTGTGTGCCTTGTACAGGCAGAGGCAAGTCCCTGCGCCTGATCCTGCCCTTCAGTGTGGTTTGGGGCTCAGCAGGGAGGTACCCACGCACACTAGAATTCCCTTGTAGTGTTTTTCCAGTTCAGAGTTTGTTGTATGCCTTTTTTCCTATGATGAAAGTAGCGGTAATAGCTGACACGTCTAAAACATTTACTGTCGGTACCAGGCTCCATTCTAGATGATGTGTGTATCATGTGTGTGTGCGTGTATATATCAGTGCATCTAATGCTTATAAATAACCCTACGTGGTAGGTAGTATTGTTGTCCCCATTTTAACTGTTGAGGAAATGGAGGCCTGGAGAGGTTGAGTCCTGCCTGAGGTCTCACAGTCAGGAAGTAGCGGAGCTGGACTTTGGATGCAGATATTGCAGCTTAGAGGCTGAGCACTTAACCTTTCTGCCACACAGCCGAACACAGTCTCTGCTACACAGTTGAACAACGTGGGGATCAGGGGTGCCTATGCTGTGTATCCACGTATAGCTTATAGTTGGCCTTCTGTGCCGGCGTCTCCTCCATATTTGTGGTTCCACATCCACAGGTTCAACCATCCATGGATTGGGTAGTTCTGTAGTATTTACTACTGAAAAAGATTTGTGTGTTCAAACCTTTGTTGTTCAACGGGCAACTGTATGGCTTTTCACACCTGTGATCAATAAGTCCTTGTCTCATTCAGTAATTACAGAGCTGCATGTATATGAGAGACCTGAATTAACACAATAGAACTTTTCCTCCGTCTCATGTACTGTTCTGGACTTGGGCAGACCAGGGTTATGCAGTGTTCTGCATCCCAGATTCCTTCCTGCTCTTTGTTCATTCCTGGATTTTGCCTTTTATCCTCGTGGCCTAAAATCGCTGCTGAGGATGCGGCCATCATGTCCACATTCCAGGAGGGAAGAAGAAATAAAGATGGGATGCTCTGTCTCTTTAAGATACTCGTATAACATACTGTTTTTACATTTTACTGGCCAGGACTTCACCATGTGTCTAAACCTAGCTGAAATGCTGGACTTGTAGTCTTATTCCAAGTAGCCAAGAGGTCCAGTTAAAATTTAGGAGTTTTCTTTCTGATGGAGAAGGGGAAGATGAATATTGGGAGAAAACTAGCAGTTTGCTATAGTTTTATTGTGGGGCTTTTATTTTGTTCATTAAAAAATATTCAAAAAGCAAAGCATAAAGAAGAAACTAAAAATCACCTCATGGTAGCCAGCATTCATCATTACTATGTTGGTGGCGATCCTCTTGCTGCGTGGGTTTCTATCTAGTTGCAGCGAGCCAGGGCTGCTCGTCATTGCAGCGTGCAGGCTTTTCATTGCGGTGGCTTCTCTTGTTGCAGAGCGTGGGCTCCGGGGCTTGCTGGCTTCAGTAGTCGTGGTTCCTGGGCTTTAGAGCACAGGTTTGGTTTTTGTGGCATACAGAGTTAGTTGTTCCTCGGCATGTGGGATCTTCCCAGACCAGGGATGGAACCCATGACTCCTGCATTGGTAGGTGGAGTCTTTACCACTGAGCCACCAGGGAAGCCTCTGCGCTGAATGTTTTTAAAGACAGTATTGTGTTTTGAGGCATTTTGTTCTGTTTTTGCTTACCCCAGGTCTTCCCTATTCCCCCAAAGCAAGGGGGGTCCGTTTTAAAGTTGATTTGTACGTTATACTTGTCTTTGCTTTTATGATGGCATAAAGGTGCATTACAGATTGTTGGGATTTTTCTTTTCTTTTTATTGCAGCAAAAAATGTATATAACACAAAATTTACCATTTTAAGCCATTTTTAGGGGTACAGTTCTGTGGCGTTAAGTACATTCACATTACTGTGCAGCCATTATTGCCAAACTTCTCCAAAACTTTTTCATCTTCCCCATCTGAAACTGTCCCCATTAGACACCAACTTGCATTTCTCTTTCCTCCAGTTCAGATTTTCCGTGGGGTTTTTGCGTATATTACACAATATGGATGGGTAACTCTATATATTTCCTTCCCCTCACCTTTCTCCTTTAAAAGTGTATCCTGGAAATACCTCTGCTTCATTTTCAACTCAAAGGTTGCATATTATGTTTATTCAATTTTGTAAATTGAGAAAATGACTCTAATGTATTTGTTTTAACTAAGAAAAAAAGAATATGTCTACACAACTATACTTTAATAAAAATGAATAAAGAGAATATATATTTACATGTATTATGTATAAAAATTATATGTGAGAATGTATGAAGAATATAGAGAATATATTGCTATATTAAGACTTGTAATTATATACACAAAACTAATGTTGGTATTTTCTTACTATATATGTATATTTTTTTTGGCCTTGCAACAAGGCTTGTAGGATCTTAGATCCCTAGCCAGGGATTGAACCCACACCCTCAGCAGTGAAAGCGCAGAGTGCTAACCACTGGACTGCCGGGGAATTCCCTACATAACTCCTCCAGCTAGTTTCCAACGGAGAGTTGGTCTGCTTAACCTAGCCCAGTGGTACTAAAACGAAGGACTCACGATTCCTTGCTATCTGCTCGTCCCGTTTTCAGCTGACTTGAAGTTCTGAGACGTTGCTCATCCAATGTCTGTGCCTCCAAAATGCTGGGATTCCAGATTCCAAGGTTCTCACGCTTTGGGATTCCAGGGGACTGGGACATGAGGTGTCCAAGTTCTGAGGTTTTGAGGGTCTGAGCCCCTGCGACCTGTGGCCACCAGACTCCCGGTGGGAGTCAGCGCCAGGCCTCCCCACTGGCAGACAAAAGCATCTGGGGTCTGTCCCAAGGCATGGCCTTTGGGGGCATCTGGTCTTCTCAGCAGCCCTGCAACTTCCTTCTTAGGGACACCCCCCTCCCTGATCAGACCCCCAGTCAGGCCCCAGCAGGTGCTGAGTCAGGTTAGGAGTGGCCACATTGGAAAGAAAAGGACTCACCACCTTCCCTGCTTGCCTTCTCAGGATCTTCATCATCTGGGCCATCAGCAGCTGGTTCCGCCGAGGGCCGGCCCCTCAGGACCAGGCGGGCCCCGGAGGAGCCCCGCGCGTCGCCAGCCGCAACCTGTTCCCCAAAGACACTTTAATGGTAACCGCTGGCTGGGAGGCCAGACCCGGGAGAGGAGGGGTAGGGGAGGGAGGGGGAGTGACACAGGCAGTCAGCACAGATGCCGTCCCTGGTCACAGGCAGGTCTGTGAACGGGTCTGGAGTCAAAAGACTCTAGGTTCATCGTCAGCCTATGAAACCTGAGTCACTCAAGTGACATTACGAGGAACAAGGAAATTCTTTCGGGTTTGGGCAACAGTCTTGGCTTCTCCCACGTTTGTGGTTCTCCAGAGCTCTGGGATGCCAGATTTCTCGGAATTCTGGCCAGCAGGGTTACCACCGTCCAGCTGGTTCTTATCAGGGGACTTCCAGTTTCTGGAGAGAGAAGGCCATGGGGACGTGAGAAGGGAGGGGGTT
This sequence comes from Bos taurus, assembly GCF_002263795.3. Taxonomy (NCBI): domain Eukaryota; kingdom Metazoa; phylum Chordata; class Mammalia; order Artiodactyla; family Bovidae; genus Bos; species Bos taurus. The sequence goes on from NC_037345.1 coordinate 52,676,552, forward strand.
CCGATGCTGCGTCTGCAGCATCCCTGGGTTCTCAATAGCTGGCCGACACTCCTGCACACCTTGACTGGGCTTTATCCATGGGAATTCTGATGAAGAAGCCCATGAGAGGCTGAGAGAGAACATAATGCAGGGAGGTTCGGATCCTTTCTAACCCCAAATTCTAATCGGCAGACTGACCATTGTTAAGACTCAAGGTAGATTCCTGGGTTGGGAAGAGTCTCCTGGAGAAGGCAGTGGCAACCCACTCCAGTATTCTTGCCTGGAAAATCCCATGGACAGAGGGGCCTCGAGGGCTACAGTCCATGGGGTCGCAAAAGAGTCGGACAGGACTGAGCACGCACACCTTCCTTCTTAGACGCCATAGGCTCAGACCAGGACAGACATGGTAGGGTATGAGGAAAGAGATTTATTCTACCAGCGGCCACGCTTTTCCTCACTAACTCTCCCCACCCCATGTTGTTCATATTACTGTGATGACAGCTCCTCTTCTGCTCTTTAATCTGTCAACTTCAGAGGCTCCTATGAGCAGCCCTGGCTGACCCCCCGCTTCCCCTCCCGACAGAACCTGCACGTGTACATCTCCGAGCACGAGCACTTTACAGACTTCAACGCCACGTCGGCGCTTTTCTGGGAGCAGCAGGACCTCGTATACGGCGACTGGACTAGTGGCGAGAACTCCGACGGCTGCTACGAGCACTTTGCTGAGCTCGACATTCCACAGGTGGGGACGGCTTCTGGTTTCTGGCTTCCCGGCTGCTGGGCCAGCACCCAGGGCGTTTCCTTGAACCAGCTCCCAGGCCGGCAGTTGGGAGTCCGGGTTCCAAGCCTGGCTCTGCCCTCAGTTCACACGCTGTTGAACACAGGCAACTCCCCAAGGTCTCTGGGCCTCGTCCCCCGCCACCTCTCCAGGCAGATGGAGTTGGAATTGGCCTCCCACCTGCTTTCAGGGTTGTGATCTGTGTTTTAAACCAGTGAAAGATTAGTAATCGTCCCTGGAGGTGTCCAGTTAGGCAGCCTGGTTTGAAAAATACAGTTGGTGTTGATTAAGTGCTCACTGCATCCTGGGCAGCAGACTAGGCTGACTGAAGGGAACCACCCAAGGCAGTGGGAACTTTTCTTTCCATTTGACTAATGAGGAAGATTAGGTACAGAGAGGCCACGCCCAGGGTCACACAGCCAGTGACAGTTTTGAACTCAGGCTGTCTGACTGTGAGCTCTGTGACAGCCCCAGGTGCTGATCCCACCTCCTCCAGGAAGCTCTCCCTGACACCAGGCTCAGGCAGAGCCCTCTTTGGGTTCCCCCACCCAAGCCTTGCCAACTCTGGAGGGGGATGGTCACTACCTGAATACGGATCTCTTTCCGCATGGAACTGTGAACCCTGTCACGGTGAGGCCAGGACCATCTTGGTCACTGCTGTGTTCCCCGCTCTACCCAGCAGTGCGCTGTGTGCAGAGCCCTTGACTGTTGAAGCGTCTGTGAAGTTGATGGCTCTGTGAGTGTTGCCGTCTCTCTGGAGCTTCCCTCACTCATGCTTCCCCATCAGGTCTCCTCAGCCTCCTAGGGAGGAGGGGGTGTGGGTGCCGTGTCTGGCTCTGGCTCGGTCTGTCAGCAGCTGGAGGTAGCGGGGCGATGCAGGCCTTCTGAGGCAGGCAGGACAGCCCAGGCTGTGGGAGGGGCGGCTCCCGCGGAGACTTCACGTCCAGCCCCTAGACCCCTCCGCAAGATCCCAGGAGGGCTGCGGGGCAGGAAGCCAGGCAGTGAAGGCTGCTCCCAAGGACTTGGAGCTCACCTTCCTTCCCAGCTTTGTGATGGGAGGGTGTCCAAGTTGTTCCTGATGTTGATTTAAGGAGGTGACTGAGCAGCGACACAGAGAAGCCAGTGCCATTGGAAGAAGAATTTACTGCTTACATTTCCTGGGAGGAGGGGGCCCACCACACCATGCAGGGCCACATGCGAAAGTGCCAGGTTTGGGCAGGAGCTCTTCAAAGGGGCAAGGAGAGGCCTTGGCCGAAACCTCCCTCCATTGAGGTTTCCTGAGGAAAGGCAGGCCAGGTGGGGAAACAGCTTAGGACTGGCCAGCTTGGTCAATGTGTAGGCTCTGGGCTGGAGGGGTGGTCTCTAGTTGTCTGGTGCCTGCCCTGGGTGATTCAGTGCAGCCTGGGGTATGAGAGTCAAAAAGGGCTTGTTGTGGGTGTGGACTTGGGCTTCTTGGTTTGCATTTTAAAGGTGTCTTCGAAAGCAGTTGTTTATTATCTCCAGGAATCAGCTAGCCCTGGGAGGAGCAGTCTCTCCACCACCAGATGTGGAAACAGCATAAAATATAAAAAACATGAAAAGAAAAAGAAATAAAAAACATGGTTAGCACAGGGGTGGACTTAAAAGACGAAAGTTGAGGACAGAGAGCGGCCAAGTGACTCCCAGCTCCCCATGAAGGTCAGACAGAGAGGCTCCAGTGAGGCCTTGGCCGCCCTGCTTCAGTTGGGGGGAAGGGCGGGCAGGGACGGGGCATGAGAACAGCGGTGAAGGACCCAGGGAGGACACACACGGTGAGAGGCAGGGCCCTGGGGGAGCCCACAGACTGGGTTCGGACAGATCCACTTACTCACTGCCTGTAGCCTCTCCACGTGAGCCTCAGTCACCACATCTGGAAAACGGGATAATAATATGCCCCACTGCCTGAGGTTTCCGTGCGTTGTGTGGATGTGGACTCGCTGGATCGGGCAGTTGCCATTCGAAGTGTCAGAGCAGGGTCTGACCTTCATTGTTTCACTGTTTAATGAATTCGGGCCGCTGGTGTTTATTGAGCTCGTCCTCTGGGCTCGAGTGACTGTGCTCAGTGGCCCCGGGTACTCCTTACGCGCCTGCTGTGCCCTCCATGCTGACCATCTGTGTCCTGCAAGTGGGCCCTGAGGCTCGGTGAGCCACACAGCTATTGTGTGCTGGAGCCCGGTTTTGAATTGGAGTCTAACTCCAGTGTGTGGCCTCAACCCCTCAGCTACACTGCCCGCCCTGAGCACTCAGGACATGGGTGTATGGGTGGGCATCATCAGGGGCATCACTGTCTCCTTGTCCCTATGCACCCACCTTGCAGAGTGTCCAGCAGAACGGCTCCATCTACATCCACGTCTACTTCACCAAGAGTGGCTTCCACCCAGACCCTCGGCAGAAGGCGCTGTACCGCCGGCTCGCCACAGTCCACATGTCTCGAAGTAAGTTCCTCTGCGCCCTGGAGCCCGGCTGGTATGGCTGGACTCAAACCCCACGTACCCTACTTGTCTCTGGACACCCATGGATAGGCAGGAGAAGAATCTGCTTAGAGCAGGTGGAGAAAGGGCCTTTGGAGGGGGAGGAGTTGGTGTTCACAGAAGGGGAGGGTGGGCCGGCTGTGCGTAGTGCCGGGCCTGGCAGACCAGAGGGTCCAGAGTAGTCTGTGGGCAAATGCTAGCTGGATCGAGTGAGCAGAGGGAAACCGGAAGGCCCTTGGCCGTCGGTTGCATCCAGTGTGATCTCTAGTCATCCACGTCAGCTGCTTCTGGAGCGAGTGCTGCACAGTGGGCATCTGGGGCCTCCCTTGGGGCCGGGCGAGGCTTCCAGGCTGCGGGTTTGGGTGCGTCCTGCATGGCTGTACTCCGAGCCTCTTTCCCCCCGCACCCCCAACACACGCCTCTGCGTAGGGCTGCTCTTGATGAGGCAGGCTGGTGGGGCCACGTCAGCGGACTGGCCGCATTCTCAGCCTGCTGGCTGTCCACCAAGTGCCAGGTGCACCCCCCGAGAAGCTTGATCTGGTGAGCAAACCCCGGGGCTGCCAGTGGCCCTCAGAAGCCCCGGCTCAGAACTGTGGCCATTTACACAGCCTGGTACTGAAACTAAGCTGCTCTGCCCACGGCCTCTTCTTAAAATTTTGTTTTTGTTTTAAATCTTTTTACGAGCACATGGTTTAAAACTCAAGTAAATTCAACCAGACAGCAAAACCCATCCGTCTCCTGCTCACCCCCTCTCAGGCTCCCCCAGTTTCCACTCCCCACTGGCAGCTGCTCTAGCTGTTTCTGCTCCTTAATCTCCAAGGCTCCCAGTAACAAGGTGATGCTGTAATTTTTGGGTTTTTCTGTTCTAGACATTGTCTCTTGACTTCCTACTCTGGAAGAGGAAATCTCAACTCAGGAACGTAATTTGATTAGATTCAAATTCAACATTCAGATGATCTTGAGCTCGTGACTCTCCCTCCCATCTAAACCATGCAGTGTCTGTGTTTATTTCCCTTCCTAGTCTAACTTCTTTTCCGTGAGGTTAAGAATTATTGGCATTCTTCCGTCTGCTCTTTGTCTTTTGTCCTTGAGTCCAGTGTCTCCTAATGGGCAGTCATGGGGCTCTCTCGACACACTTGAGTTTCAGCAGATCTAGAGAACAGACCCCCTGCCTTCCACCCCTCAAAGCCCCCATCCCTTCATGTAAATGCTGTGTGCCCCTCGCTGTGATTCTATTGTGCCTACGGACTTGGTTAAGATCCCTCCAGCTGTTCTGTGTGGGACAGCGACAAATGCACTTTAATTTGCGTGGTTAGGTCTTTCCCTACTTCTCTGGGTATAAAAATAACCCAAAGGATGAGAATATTTTTGTAATCGTCTACACTGGATGAAACAAAAAACTAGTGACTCTGTCAGTTCTCAGAGCTGAGTCAGAAAAGTCCCCGGGTGTGCTGAGCACTGTTCTGACTAAGCAAGTGTGCCTGTGGACCGTGTTCTGCAGGCTGTTCTACCCGGCTGGCTGGCGGGCTTTGGTGGCGCGTGTCCTTGAAGATGTGGGCTGAGGGGGTGTGGTCTGCAGCCCCCGCCCTCCCCCAAATGTGTCCCTGCAAGTCTGGTCACACGTGCCTGATGCCTGAGAGGTTCCCTCGAATGTGACCCCAGTGGGCAGCTGCTCACCTGTCCAGTTACCCCCAGCAGCCCTGCTCAGTGCCAGTGTCCTCTGTGGTTTCGTCTTTGGTGAATGTGATCTGTGGCACTGTGTGGCCAGGTCATGTTCACGGACAGTGTGACAGATATTGGTGCGCTCTGCAAAGTAGAGCCTGCAGCCTGTGAACCTGAGAAACCGCTGGGGTCACCAGGCTTGCCTCACAGCTGGGCCCTCTTAGAGCAGGGGCTCGGAGGGACATGCCAGCCCACTTCAGGGCATAGAACGAGAGTGTGGGACCGGAAAAGCCCCCTCCCCAAAGGACCAGCAATCGGGACTCGCTGAGTGCTGTCCCGTAGAGATACAGCACCCGCCACAGAGCTCATTTTAAGTTATCTAGTGCCCACATTAAAAAAAAAAGACAAAAAAATGATTGTTAGTAATAATTTTATTGAGGTCAGTGTGTTGTCATTTCAGTGTGTAATCAGTATAAGAAATTAACAGGATGTCTTAGTCTTTTTCCTGCGCTCCGTTTCAAAGTCCAGTGTGTGTTATGCACTCATAACACATCTCCGTTTCAGCGAGCCACATTGTCGGTGCTCAGGGTATAGTTCTAGAAGCTTTAACTCCTAAAAACGGGAGCTTCTTTCACCCTTCGGAAGGCACTTCCATCTCATATCATAATCCCCTCTGCTGCCACCAAGTTGCAGAATGTTCTCCACCCGAGTGGAGAAGCCTCTCTTCTCTGGGGCCGGTGTGGAGCCCCCAGGTGTGGAGCATGTCCAGTGACAGTGACAGTGACCTGATCAGTGGAGCACGCCCCTGCATTCATTCCCCAAGACGTCCACCCTTGGGCATTTCCTGCTTTCCCCCAACAAGCGGGGCCTAGGTCTCAAATGCCTTCCCCGTTAGTAATAATAGAAATGCTGGGATGATATTCATGGGGACAATAGGAGCAGCTGTTCCTGGGCTGAGACCCTCAGTCATTTGCCAGAAGAGTTTTTGAGCGTGAGCTCGTTCATAGACTCCAGAAGCCCCCAGTTCGGAGCGGGTGGGAGGGATCTGGACCCTGTGGCGTGCGTCAGTGTGACTGTGCCGGGACGCTCTGCTTGGCTATGCTCTGTAGAGCAGAGAGCCACCTCCCAGTGGTCCTGCCCAGAAAAGGTGAAATTTATCCCCATTGTCAAGAGTGGGGACCGAGGCCCAAGGTGGGGACATAGCTTATCAGTGGCCCCCAGCTTGTGGGAGACAGAGCCAGGGTGTGACCCCAGGGGCCCCCAATTTTGGCTAGCTCCCTCTCCCAATTCCCCATGTCTCCCTAGCCCCTGAGGGCAGGATGAAGTCTCAGTCGGGCCGTATGAGGTCCCAACATGAGGAGGAGCTGAGGAGGAGGCGGGGCGACAGAGTGTAAACAAGCACCAGCCCTGTCTGTCTGGCGTGTTTGGGCAGGGTTGGGGGCAGGGTGGCAGGGAGCCCATGGCTGACCTGGCATCCGCAGGAGGAAGTGAGGTCCATTCCTGCCCAGGGACTCAGCCCCACAGTACTTTCCACATTGGCGGCGCTTGGCCTTCTCCAGCACTGTCGCGGCCCACCTGTTTACATTTGTCAGCCCCGCTGCTCGTCACTGTGGGCCCAGCCTAGAGTGGGGGATATACTAGAGTCCAGGGTGGGCCGAACCCCACAGTTCGTAGACTGGTTGAAGGGACAGACAGCAGATGAGTAAGCTGGTGCACAGGTGACCAGTGGGTGGTGATGGGCTGCTGTGAAGGAAACAGAAACGGCGAGGAGCAGGCCTGGGCAATCTCCTTCAGTGGAGGGGGCAGAGGGCCATGTAACCAGGGGCTAGAAGGGGAGAAGGAGCCAACCGGGAAGATTCCCACCCTGATGGGTCCCTGCCAGGGAGACGCAGCAGCTCGTCTGAAGGCCCAGGGTCAGCACATCTGAGGAGAAGGAAGTGGGGTGGGTGAGGGAGGGAGGTGGCGCAGGCTGAGCGTCAAAGGGGCCGTGGTGAGCCTCTCAGGGGCCTTGCCCAGGACAGCCCTCTAGGGTTCTGAGGCAGAAGGATGATGCGATTGCATACTTGGTCACAAAGAATCTGGCTTTCCTGGGCAGAGGGGATCTTAGGGAGCAAGAGTGGCCACCAGGAGGCCAGTACTGAGGTGACTCTGGTCAGCCAGGAGGGGGTGCTGTGGCTGGGCTGGAGGGGTGCCCAGGAGGGGAGGCAGTAGTGAGGTGTTTGGCATGTGCTGGAGGGCACGTCCACCCAGGGTGGGCTGATGGAATGGACGCAGCAAATTGTGGAGAGGGAAGACAGGACAATTTGGTGGATGCTACTGTGACTATAAAGATGGGGACCCCGAGGCCAGGTAAGATGTGGAAGGCAGTGCAGGCTCTCTGGTTGATTCTGTTCTCAGTTGGCGGGCGGAAGAGTGGGAACCGGCAGCCAGGTGAGCAGCCGTCAGTGGGTGGAGGTCTGGGGCCTGGGTCCCCTGAGTGCCAGCCCATCTCAACGTCCACCCCTTTCCCGGCCTCCCTGCCTGCAGTGATCAACAAATACAAGCGCCGGCGGTTTCAGAAAACCAAGAACCTGTTGACGGGAGAGACAGAAGCTGACCCAGAAATGATCAAGGTAAACACGAGCGGAGCCATCAGGTCCTGGGGGCGCACGAGCGGAGCCATCAGGTCCTGGGGGCGCCGTCTGGACCCGGGTTCCCAGCTCAGCAGGCACCCCAGGGGAGTCATCTCCTGCACTACCCCTGAGCCACTGGGGGAGCCTTTATGTCTCTGAGCCTCAGTTTCCCTCACTAGAAGCAGAGTCAGGATGCAGTTAGCTCTCAGGGAGCAGGGGGCTCCAGGCGAGGCTCCAGCCGACCTCTGGCAGTGGCGGGGAGGGCCCTCTGCTCAGTGTACACAGACCCACCCAGAAGCCTCTCACCAGCCCGCTGGGTGGGTCCCGGCCCAGGCAGACTGGGCCGAGGTGTCACAGCCAGGAGATGGCAGGGCCGCGATTCACACCCAAGTTGCCGGGCCCAGAGCCCAGGGTCGGCCCGGCACAGAGGAGGCACTGGCTGATACTGTGGCTCTGGAAAGAACACTCCCCGTCAGCCCAGGATGTGAACTGGCCCCAAGAGTCTCCCTCTCCACAAGATGGTTCCAGGCGGGAGGGTGGCCCCTGAGCACGGAGGCTGCACTCCACGGCCTGGCGCGCTGTCCCATCCAGATGGGCAGACCTGCGTGTTGTGCTCCAGCGGGTGGCTGGGGACAGCCAGGGCAGTGGGGTTTAGAGGCCGGCCCCCTGCCAGCGGTCGCTGTGGTGGTTGCTCTTTGCCATTGTGATGGTCACGGGAGTCCTCTGGAGGAAGCGAGCAGCTGCCTGAGGCCCCCCACCTCCTGTCTTCCCTCAGAGGGCCGAGGACTATGGGCCCGTGGAGGTGATCTCCCACTGGCACCCCAACATCACCATCAACATCGTGGACGATCACACGCCGTGGGTGAAGGGCAGCGTGCCGCCTCCCCTAGACCAGTGTGAGTCCTGCCCTGCTCAGGCTCCTGACAGGCCATTTCCTCATCTCCTGGCCCCATGCCCCTACCCCTGTATTCCCTGTCATCTCCAACTAGGTGTCCCCCTTCCCAAGCTTCCCGCCCCACCCTCTAGACACTCCCCTTTCTCTCCCTTCGGCACCCCTGATGACCCCAGTGCTGACCACCGTGTGCCCAAACCGGTCTCATCTGCCCCACGAGCTTTCTTCAGAAGGTGTGCACTGTTGCCAACCTTGGAAATGGAGGCAGCATCACTTAGGAAGCCAGATTTCTGACTCTTACAAAATCCCGACACGCGGTGGCCCTTGGGGCAGCCGGAGTCTGGAGCTGAGCTGCACCTGTCCCTCCAGCTGGGGCCTGCCCAGCCTGCCCTTAGCCTGCCCCCCTGAGGTCATGCAGTCTTTCCACTCCTTGGCACAGCCCAGAAATGTCCCCTGTCCTCCAGTGTCTGTCGAGGGGGCCCCATTGGGTCCCTGCAAACATCTGAATTTGACCCCTTTGTCCTCGGAGGCTGGAATCGCCCCACCCCTGTGGGTGCCTGTGGCCTCCGGCCCGGGCTGAGCAGAACCCTCACCCCTCATGTCTGCAGATGTGAAGTTCGACGCTGTGAGTGGTGACTACTACCCCATCATCTACTTCAACGACTACTGGAACCTGCAGAAGGACTACTACCCCATCAACGAGAGCCTGGCCAGCCTGCCGCTTCGCGTCTCCTTCTGCCCACTGTCGCTCTGGCGCTGGCAGCTCTACGCCGCCCAGAGCGCCAAGTCGCCCTGGAACTTCCTGGGTGACGAGCTGTATGAGCAGTCAGATGAGGAGCAAGACTCGGTGAAGGTGCGGCAGGGGTGGGGCCTTCCCTGGCTGCAGGAGGGGAAGGGGAAGTGGACCGCGCTGCTGGCCTGGGGGCTGCTGGCCGGTGCTCTCTTGCCCACAGTTTCACAACCTCTCAGGGCCCCTCCCCGTGGGGGGCAGGAAGTAGGCATTCGGCCTCTGGCCCTGGCTGACACTGGGGGTCCTGCCTCTGAGGCTTCCATGGCCATCTTTGCCTTGGCTTTTCTGTTTGCTGGGGCCGGCCCTCTGGGTCTAGACCTGTCTCTTCTGCCCCACGGCCTGCCGCCCTGCCTTTGGGCTCTGACTCGAGGTCTCTGCTCGCTTGCCCTGTGTCCTTGAGCAGCATCCTTCTCTGCCCGCCTCTGGCATGTTGGGTCTTGGCCGCGCTTGCCTGGGGCCGTCTCTGGTGTTGGGTTTCTGTCCTTCACTTCGACTCTCTCAGTTATTACTCTGCCTGCCCCCATCGCTGTCCCCCCATCTCTCTTCTGTCCCCATTTTCCCCCCTCCTTCTCCGTGCATCCCTCGCCCACCCTCTCTGTGCCCATCTGCCTATTTCTGACCTGCTCTCCTCCTGGCCAGCACGCCCCCTCCCCGGAAGCCCCGGGGTCAGGTCTGTGGGAATATCATCAGGCTCTCCCAGGGCCAGAGGAAGGAGAGACGGGCTGGCTAACGGGGAGGCGCTGCGGTCAGCCCCAGCCGGGGCCCGGCGATGCTCATGGCCATCTCCCCACCCCCGCCCCAGGTCGCCCTCCTGGAGACCAACCCCTACCTGCTGGCACTCACCATCATCGTGTCCATCGTCCACAGTGTCTTTGAGTTCCTGGCCTTCAAGAATGGTAGGGATGGGCTCCAGGGCCCTGTGAGAGGCCATGGGGGACTAGGGGAACGGGGGTGTGTGTGGGAGGGTAGGGTACACTCCCTCCCTCTTCCTCTCAGGCCCTCTCCCTGCATGGGGCCCGCCAGCCGCACTCTCCAGAGGCCTAGGGAGCGGCCAGCAACTCCCAGCCTAGAAACTACCGGCCGCCGGGCGTGGCGCAGGGGGAGGGGCCGGCCCGCTGTTCTGGCAAAGGTCTGGTCGGCACCGCCAGGAAGCAGGGCTGGGGAACTCCGAGGCCAGGAGCAGGGAAGCCCCATAGCTGCTCCTGCTGCCCTGGCCGGCAGGCTGCCCATTGGGGGAGACCCCTCGGGGGGTGCGGACAGGGCCCACCTGAGTGGGAAAGTGACAGCCGTGTCCCCAGAGGGCCCCAAGGTGCCAGAGGCCAACAGGGGTGATGGCCATGTTTGAGGGGCCCTGGCCACCTGCCAGGCACTGTGGGGGCACCCTCGCCAGTGAGCTCATGGAAGCCCCGCAGCCAGAGCCCAGGAGGCAGCATCATTACCCCACGTTTACGGATCAGAGAGGTTGGTTCCTTGCCCGTGGTCATACAGCTCCCAAGTGGCCCAGCCAGGACTTGGATCCAGGAGCCTGCTCCAGCTCCCGCTTCATATTCCTGGCCCTGCTGGCTACTTCTTCCTTCCCTGGAGGACCCTGGCCTGAAGGAGGCCTGGCCCTCAGCAGCTTCTGAAGGTGGCAGCAGTAATGAGTACTATTGATATCATTATTACTAAGAGGGCACGGCTGTGACTGGGTTACTTTTTGAAGAACTGTAACATCAAAACCCAACAGTAAATGGTGCTGACTCCAGTAGGGAGGAGTCTGTTAGCCGAGGTGGATGCTGGTCCAGGCACCAACTTGCAGATGCTCCTGCTGACTGCGAGCTGGGTCCCTCAGGGTCCCTCTTTGCCTAAGCAGAAATGAAGGCACAGGGGAGGGAGTCACTTGCCCAAGGTCACAGAGCAAGGGTGTGAAGGGTGCCTCTGGTCTGAAGCGGAACTCGGATCCATGCACCCCCGCCAGAAGCCCTGTGTGTCTTTGGACACATTCTTCCTAGTTAGGATTGGGTGGGGGAGGTCCTATGAGGGTCTGATGGTCTGACAAGAGAGGCGTGAGTCTGTTGGGTGTGCTGGGGCTCTGGAGTCAGAATCAGAGCTGGGTGGGCAGCCAGCACCCAGACCATGCCTGTGTGACCACGGACCTGGCTTCTCCCTTGGAAGACCTGCATCATGCTGAGTCGGCCTCCTCTGTTGGCAGGCGCTGGGTGCACAGCCCAGCAGGGTCCCGCACTGCCATGATCCTTGGGTCCACGGGGCCCGCAGGGGGACTGGGCTGGGCCCCACGGAGGGTGGCGGGGGTCCGGGGGGGACACAGGAAGGAGCTTCCATTGGAGAGCAGAGCCCGTGGTCCTTGTGCACGCCCCACGCGTGGTGCCGGCAGGTTCCTTCAAGGCCTTGGGGCCGTGGGCCGAGAGAGTACTCGTGCTGGACTTTCCCACCCGGCAGAGGCGCCACAGCGCCAGGGTGGACAGCTCAGGTCTGGCGTCACACAGACCCAGCTTCCATGTAGATTCTGCCAGGCCAGGCTGTGTGGCCTTAGGGATGCCGCGGCCCAGAGCACTGAGTGCGTGAGGAGCCCTGGAGCATGGCTGCTGTCTCGCCATCACTGCCCATCTAGGGGCTGACCCTGGTTGGGGTGGGGGGTGTCCAATCTGAGGACTGCAGAGATCTGCCTGCCTGGGGCTTCGGTGGCACCCGCAGAGCTGACTCTCAGGGGAAATGGGAGTCGTGTGCCCCCTTCCCCCTTGGCAGACCCACTGCCGTCCCGGGAGTCTGAGGAGGTCAGGGCTTGAGGGAGCTGCAGGAGGGCCCAGGCGGCTCCTCACGCCCCGGCTGCCCCCCGCCCCTTCCCATGCACAGATATCCAGTTCTGGAACAGCCGGCAGTCCCTGGAGGGCCTGTCCGTGCGCTCCGTCTTCTTCGGCGTCTTCCAGTCCTTCGTGGTCCTGCTCTACATCCTGGACAACGAGACCAACTTCGTGGTCCAGGTCAGCGTCTTCATTGGGGTCCTCATCGACCTCTGGAAGATCACCAAGGTCATGGATGTCCGGGTAAGGCCGGGCTGCCACACTGCGGCGGGAGCCCCCCGAGGTTGGGAGCGGGGTCGCACGGCCCAGCCAGACCCTGGAGCTGGCCCCGGGGGATTCCCAGTGCCTGCCGCACTCCCAAGACCAAGGGGATTTTCGCACCAGGGGATTTTTCGGGTCACACATGGGGCAGGGGAACTGGGAGCAGTGGGGAAGGTCAGGGGCTGGAGCTGGCTCGAGGGTGGGGGGAGGGCGGGAGCCAGCACGGCAGCTGGCCGCAGCCTCCCTGCTTATCTGCAGCTGGACCGGGAGCACAAGGTGGCAGGGCTCTTGCCCCGCCCGACCTTCCAGGACAAGTCCACATACGTTGAGTCCTCGACCAAAGTGTATGACGACGTGAGTGTCCCCCTTCCCAGCGGGCCCCAGGGGGCTCTCCAGGTACCTGCTCGCTCCTGGGGGCCCCGGCTCTGCACAGTGCGGGGCTGGGATGTCTGCCTGTTGGCCGACAGCCCCTTGCTTTAGGGCTTGTGTCATTCCCTCCAGTGTCCTCTGTCTGCCACATTGACTTCCTGGCTGAGTCCAGAGTTCCCAGGGCTACCTGGAAATTCCCCCAGGCTGGCCTGCCAAACCAGGTGTGGGTGGGTGGAGGCAAGGAGCCAGGGTGCCAGGTGGGGCCCAAGGAGCCACATCCCAGCCCCACCCTGTGCCCTGCAGATGGCGTTCCGGTACCTGTCCTGGATCCTCTTTCCGCTGCTGGGCTGCTATGCCGTCTACAGCCTCCTGTACCTGGAGCACAAGGGCTGGTACTCCTGGGTGCTCAGCATGCTCTATGGCTTCCTGCTGACCTTTGGTGAGCAGGCCCCAGGCGCACAGCCCCCGTGGTGTCTGGGCAGGTATCCAGCCACGGCTCTCAACCCCTTGCTGGGGCCTCGACAGTGAGCGAATCGGCCTGGCCCTGCCCTCCCCGTGCTGTCTGGGGAGATTCACACAACCCCAGACAGGGATACTTTGGGGTGGTCAGGGATGGCACATGGGCAGCTGCAAAGTGCTGCCTAGTCTGATTTGGGGGTCAGAGAGGGCTTCCAGGAAGCCCTGGACAGTGCATTTCAGTCGTCATCCCCAGGGGAGCTGACAGAGTGAACAGGCAGACGGTGAGCAGCTGATGAGTGGTATGAAGGAGTCAGAGTCGGGGGGCATTGAAGCTGGTGGGGGGACCTCTCTGAGGAAATGACACGTAAACTAAGGCCTGAAAGATGCCCAGGAGGGAACCATGCAAAGGTCTGGTGACAGCAGGCAGAGCAAGTGTAAGGCCCTGAGGTAGGATGTGCCGGGCTGTGGAAGTAGCAAGGAGGCCAGTGCGACTGGAGCAGCGAGAGGAAGGCACAGAGGCCAGAAATGCAGTTGGGGTGGAGGCTCAGGATCCCCTTTTGCTCTGCTCACAGGTGCCCCTTCTCACCCCACAGGCTTCATCACCATGACACCCCAGCTCTTCATCAACTACAAGCTCAAGTCCGTGGCCCACCTGCCCTGGCGCATGCTCACCTACAAGGCCCTCAACACCTTCATCGATGACCTTTTTGCCTTTGTCATCAAGATGCCTGTTATGTACCGGATCGGCTGCCTGCGGGACGGTGAGGCCCGGTGGGTGGGTGGGTTGGCTGGCAGCACCCCCGTAGGCTCTCACCAGAGCTGGGCATGGGCGGGGCCCTGTCTGAGGGAGGGGCCCCGGCCTGGGCGCTCAGCCCACTCAGGGCAGGACGACTCCTCCACCCGCCACATGCTGGGGGCCGGGTGGACCCTGCCTCCGTTCCTCACGCCACCCCCCCGCCCCTCCCCCAGATGTGGTCTTCTTCATCTACCTCTACCAACGGTGGATCTACCGCGTCGACCCCACGCGGGTGAACGAGTTTGGCATGAGCGGCGAGGCCCCAACTGCAGCTGCCCCTGTGGCCGAGGCCCCGCCAGCAGCAGGGGCCCTCTCATCTGCCCCCAGCCCCACCACAACCACCGAAGCCGCCAGGGAGGAGGCCTCTACACCCCCGCCCTCCCAGGCCCCTCAGGGGCCCAGCTCTGCCAGTGAGCCCCAGGAAGCCCCTCCAAAGCCAGCAGAGGACAAAAAAAGGGATTAGTCGCTCCTGGTCCTCCTCCACCCAGGCTCCTGGTGACCACCACCCCGCCGCCCTGGCCCCTCGCCACCCCATCCCCGTTGCCCTTTCCCTGGACAGATCGGGCCGGGGCGGCGGGAGGCCCCCCACAGCCGGGGCCCAGCGTGAGGCGTAGGGGCCGGGGCAGGCCAGGACCCATCATTTGTGGAGGTGCCGTCCGTCTGTTCCTCTGTGTTTCTAGCCATCTCGCCCCGCCAGCCTAGCACCATTGGGAATCATGGTGAAGCCGATGTGGCACTGCCGAGGGGGTGGGCCAGGCGGGGGAGGGGGCAGGGGCCCACGGAGGGACGCCCACGGCCGTCCGTCATCTTGTCCCTCGATCCCCCACCAACCCCCCTCCTCCCAGACCGCCGCCCTTTAACACAGTCTGGATTTAATAAATTCATATGGGTGTTTAACTTAAACTCAGCAGAGCCCCCACCTCGTGCCTTCCTTCCTCTGCCACCCTAGGGAGCAGGTGTGGGTGGCTCTCCTGAGCATATACAGGAACGCTTTAGGCCAGGCCCCTTTCTCATCCTTCTCCTCCTCCCAGAGGGTTCCAGAACTGTCCCATCTCACAGACGGGAAGCTGCCTGCCATGACCTCACCGCATCAGCACTCTTAGCCACAGAGCTATGTCAAAGCCTCACCTGTGCCTCTGATTATCTCCTGGCCTCAGGCAGCCTGGCAGGGCAGGAGGGCGGACCTACCGCCCTGAGAGTCGAGTCTGCCTACCTCGGTCCATCGTCCTGGGACCCTGGCTGCCTGACCTTGCTTCTGGGCTTAAGAGCTCATCTCCAGGGGGACCCCGAGGGTGAATCCTGGCTCAGAACGGTGCCAGGCTGTGGCAGCCATAACTGTTGGGGTGCCATGAGCACCCTCAGGGCTGCCTGTGCCAAGGACCCAGGCAGAGTCTTGGTGTGTGGTGTGCCTGCCTTCCTGACAGACTGGGTACTGGCTCACCCACTTTGTCGGTGAGGGGACTGAGGCCCCTGGGTGTCCCTGCACTCCCAGGAGTTGGCACCCCACATTCCCAGGTTTCCTCTTATTTGTTTATTTGCATGGGTGTTCTCATCAGTACTTCTAGGAGAGGAGCCCTGGGGCTTAGAAGCTCTGCCACGGTGCCCTGCAGAGCGAGGCAGGGCATCCAGGAGGTCCCAGGAGGTGTGTACAGAGCTCCACCTGTGTACACAGGTGCGTGTGCACACGCTGCAGGTTCCACCCCTCAGGCAGCTGCTCCACTCCCTCTCCTGCTGTGCGTCAGCCCCCGCACCCACTTCCCTAGGAGAAAGCCCCAAATCCTCATCCCACAGCCTTTGGCAAGACCCGTCAGTGTACCCCACAATTGCTTGGGGTTCTCACTGCTTCCACTGAGACCACCTGGGCCAGGCTCCTCATTACCCTGGGGTCCCCACTCAGCCTCCTCCCTGGTCTCCTGCTCTTCCCCTCACCCATTCACTCCTCATCCAGCAGCCAGAACTTTTCTTGTTTCTTTTTTTGTTACCCTGCGTGGCATGTGGGATCAAACCCATGCTCCCCGCAGTGGGAGCATGGAGTCAACCACTGGACCACCAGGAAAGTCCTGAGCAGCCAGAGCTTTGTGAAGCACACACCTGACCCTGCTCACTTGTTCAGAACCTACCATGACTCCCCAATACCCTTGGGAGAAGAGCCCAGGCTGCTAACAGTGCTGAACACTTGTGGGGAGGGGGCTTCCTAACCTTTACAGCCTCATCTTCCTTGCTGTAACTAGCTGTGACCTCTTATCCTCTGGCACTGTTCCCTTACCTGAGACATGCCTCTAGGCACACAACCCTTCATCTTACCCTATGCATGCTCCAGGTTGTAGCTCCACAGCTCCTCCAGGAAGCCCTTTCTGACCACCTCCTCTGGGACAGACACCCCCCCCCCCCCACCGCCCCCGCCACCAGCTTCCTGGTCGCACATCCCAGCTCTGCCCGCTAAAGGTCATCACTACCTGGACTGAGCCCTGTGAGTCTCAGAGCTGCCTTGGCCATTGCTGTGTCCATGGCACAGAGGAGTCACTGAATGTTTGCTGAGTGCATGTTTGCACAATTCGGACTCTCACAGGCACACATCCAGAAGTATAGACCTAGATGGGACCTGTTTTAAAGACACCAGTGGAGAGACTAACATACAGTAGGTCAAGAAATGTTCCCTGAGCCCTTCCCCTGGACACTGCTCTGAGCAGTGGGGGAGTTCTGTGCACACAGTAGGGGTCAGAACAAGCCCAGGCCTGCCCTCGTGGGGCTCAGAGCCCCAAGCTGAGGGTTTCTGATGCGTCCTTTCAGTCATTTACCCAACAAAAGCTTTGTGAACCCTGACATTTCATGGGGCAGAAGGGAAGCAGGTGGACTAACTGGCCCTACGCATAGGAGCCACTATTCAACATTTTTTACCACGAGGCAAGTTCTAGTCTAGCTGTACGTGGTTCTCTTCATTAAATTTCGGTACCCAATGGCCCCGTCACCTTGCGGACCACGGCTCTTGCCTCATCTCCACTGCTTCCCCAGCAGTCCCTCACGACCTTGCTGTTCTCTGAACATGCCGTGCGTGTTCCCACCTCCGAGCCTTTGCACTTGCCATTCCTTGTGCCTTGAACACTCTTAACCTAGACATGCACATGGATCCTTCACCATTTCAGGTATCTGCTCAGATGTCACCTCAGACCCTCCCTGAACTTCCAAACCCAAATGCTACCCTCATACTCAATCCTTGTATCCTGCTTTAATCTTCTGTAATACTATCGTCACCATGCTTATCTCTTTTCCAGCTGTCTCTTCCCCCGGCTTGGATTTCACTGCCATGATGGCAGGGGCTTTTTACTATTGTGTTGGTTGCTGTGTCCCCAGCTTTTGGAAGAGTGCCTGGTATTATTACCCTGTGTGCAATAACTCTTGTTAGTCATAGTTCACAAGAGCAGATGAGAAAACTGAAAAACCAGAGAAATTAATTTGTCCAAAGTCTGACAAAGTAATGTGACATAAAGTGCTAGAACAGTGCCTAGCACATGGAAGAGCTCTATACAAGTGTCAACTATTATTAGTATTTAATCCTCACAACCATCATATTAGACCCATTTTACAGAAGGGGAAACTGAGGCTCAGAGAGATGAAGTCAGTTTCCTAAGATCTAGTAAGTGCGAGACCTAGGATTGTAACTTGGGCAGCCTGATTCTGAACCTTCAAATCATAGCCTTCTAGCAATGCCCTTGTCATATGCAGACTAGAGCCTGCAGGCCCAAAACAGCATTTTGAATTTTTCTGTAACTTTGACGTGTTTTAAGTAGTTGGAGAAAAATCTCAATATGTTGTTTGACATGAAAGTTAAAATTCAATTTGCAGTGGCTTATAATATTTTATTGGAGCACAGTCATGCTCATTGTTTCTGTATGGTCTTTGGCGCCTTTTGTGCTATGGCAGAGAAGGAAATGGCAACCCACTCCAGTGTTCTTGCCTGGAGAACCCCAGGGACGGGGGAACCTGGTGGGCTGCCATCTCTGGGGTCACACAGAGTCGGACACGACTGAAGCAACTTAGCAGCAACTTAGCAGCAGCAGTGCTATGGCAGAGTGGAGTTTTGAGACGTCTGATCCTCAAAGCCTAAAGCAGAACAAATTTGCTATCCAGCCATTGCAGAAAATGTCTGCTCCCTATTTGGCTTTAGAGCAGTACTCCAACTTAAGCTGACTTCATATCACCAGAAGGCTTAAGGCCACACCTTGAGAACTACAGTGGACTCTCCTGCCTCCCATGAGCAGTTCCAGGGCTGGCTTGGGTGCCCTGGTACCCAGTGCAGGCTCTGGCACACAGCAGGTGCTCAGTAAGTGTATGTCAACTGAATCAGTGAGTCCATGTGGGCCATGAAGAGAAGAGGTGGAACACTCAAAATTTTCACAAGCAGACACAGTATGTCAAACCTGGGCTCTGTGACCTGAGGGTGCTTGGTGTCCAAGCTGTGACCTAATGAATAGGCTTGACATGATCTAACCAACTGGCTGCCCCTCTTTGAGCCTCAATCTCCTCTTCTCTCTATTAGTTCCAATTATCTCACCTTTCTCTGATGCTGGTGCAAGGTGTGAGGCATTGGTGAGGCCCCCAGGTAAGCCCAGGGATCAGGCACTCAACTCATGTACCCTGGGGTCTATGCTGTTATCTTTCCCAGACAGTTATTGAGCCTTTGAGCTGAAAGTGTTGTGGGCTGTTAGAAAACCTAAGGGACCTATGGGGAGGAATGAAACATCCATCCATTCATTCAGTAAACATTATTGGGCACCTACTGTTTTTCAGGTGCTGTTCTAGGTGCTGGGGATACAGCAAGGAACAAAACAGACAAATCCTAGAGTTGACACCGTAGCTTTAAATGTTTCAGTATCTTCAACGACTGACTCAGTTGAAGGAACTGAGGTGTAGAGAGACCATGGAAGTTTCGAAAAGTTTATCATCAGGGCAGCTATGGAGCCCTGGTAACCTCCTGATCCCGAAGCTTCCTTCCAGCCAGAGAAACAGGTCAAGGCCGGTTGGCAGACTTGGGGAGGCTGGTCACAGTTTCCTAATTTGCTACATGGGTAGGTTAGGTAGTGGCTCCAAGCGGACTCAGTGGTCTTGGCCTGGGTAATGGGCATCGTCGCTGGTCGGGCCCCTCGGGTGAGCCCAGCCTCCTCTTCCCGGCCGGCCCCACCCCCGAAGCCACGTGACGCGTGGGGGTTTTCCCGTTCCCCTGGCGTGACGTAACGACGGGGTGAGGGCCAATGAACGCGCAGGCCGGCGGCGCCGGGGAATTCCGCCGCCCCGCCCCCGCCCGCCGCCCGCCCGGCCCGGCCCGGCGCCCCCCGCAGCCCCGGGCGCCGCGCGTCCAGCCCGGCCTGAGGCCCCAGCCCCTGCGCCGCTCTCCCGACCCGCGATCGTCCGCCAGACCGTGCCACCTGGCCGCTCTGCCCGCCCGCGTGTGTGTGTTTTGGTCTGGGCTGGCCTCCGGGCCGTCAGTCCCTACTGGTTGGGCCATGCCGAGTCGCCGCGTCGCCAGATCGTCCGCTGCGCCGGAGCTCGGGCCCTTGGGTAAGCGGGGCCAGGGATCAGGAGAGGAGTCTGGGGTGGGACTGGAGACGCGGGAGTTCTGGGGGTCCCGGAGTAGTCTGGGAGTTCCTACAGGAGTCCAGGGGTTCTGCGGGGAGAGTGTGAGGGTTTGGGGACACTATATCAAAGGGAAGGAAGGAGGCAGAGGATGGTGACCGGGTCCGGTCCAAGGTAAGAGAGAGGCGTCCCACTATAGAGTGAGAAGGGGGCGGGGCCTGACCCTGAGGCAAAGAAGGGGGCGGGACCCGACGACAGAGGGGAGGGGCGGGGCCTGACTCCGAGAAGGAGGAGCGGAAGCCGTTCCTGAGGGATTGGGCGTGGCCAGACGCAGAGAGGGAGAAAAAGGAGGGGCCTGGCTCCCAGTAGGGGGCGGGGTCTTAGATTAGTGCGATGAGGGGGGCGGGGCCTAACGCAAAGAAGGAAGCAAGCTCTCGCCTACTCAGAGTAAGAGGCGGGGCTTACGGTGATAGGGGGCGGGGACAGACTCGGATAGGGAGAAGGGGCGGGGCCTGACTCTGGCAGAGAGCGAAGGGGGAGGGCCTGTTCTGAAAAAAAGAGGGCGGGGTCTGACTCAGAGAAGAAAGAGGAGGTGGGGCTTGCCTCAGGAGAGAAGTGGCAGGGTCTGAGAGGGAGAAGACTGGCTTGACAACTGGAAAAGTGAAGGGTAGGGTCTGACCCTGAAATAAGGGAGGGGGTTGGGGCTTTTCTAACTGAGGTTCATAAGGGCTCCTTCAGGCCCTTCTCAGCCTTTTTAACGGAGAGAAGGAGCAGGGTCTGAGTGTGACGAAGGGTAGGGTGACTGAGAGAAAGTAGAGAACCTGTCCACGAGTTAAGGAAGTAAGTAAGGCCAGACCAGGCAAGCCAAGAGTGAGGGGCCTGACCCAAAGAGGCGGTGCCAGAAGAGGAACGGGGTGGAGCTTGGAAGATTCCCTGGTTTTCCCGCCGCATCTTCATCACCTCCTGAACATGCTTCCTTCCCTGCAGGGTCCGCTGATCTCTCCTCGCTCTCTCTCGCCGTTTCCAGGACCACGGGTGAGCAGCCCTCCACAGTTGCTGCCCGTCTGCACTCTCAGGACGGGGCAGAGGGAATCCTATGGAGGTGGCATTGTGCACGCCTCTGTCTGGGGGGTTTTGCAGAGGTCCACCTCAGCTTTCCTCAGCCTGTGTCCCTCCCTGCCCGTTGAGATGGGGGTCCCCAGATGCCCCTACCTCCCAGGTGATAAGGAGCTGGGCAAGTATAACCACTTACTCGCTTTCGAAGAGTCCTCTTTAGAGATTAACTATCATAGTGCAGAAGGTAATAATTATATACTGGTGCCACCACCCCTTCACTGTGTGAATGTCTGTCTGCAAGTCATTTCCCCTCTCTGGGCCTCAGTTTTTCTCATCTGTAAAATGGGCATAATATGAATGCCTCCCTTTTAGAGGGACCAAGATGAGTCAATGAGCTGATAACAGCTAAACAGTACCAGTATTAAAACAATGACAATATTAAAGCAATATCTGGCACACATTTAAGGATCACCCAGAGAGTTGAAGCGACTTGGCAGCAGCAGCAGCAGAGAGCTGTTAAAAACAAATCTTTGGGCTCCACCTCCAGAATTTCTGATTCAGTGGGTCCAGGATGAGCTCTGGAAATGTGCATTTCTAGCAAGTTCTCAAGAGATACTCAGAACCACTAGTCTATACTGCCCCTCCATTTGGTGCCATCCAAAATTCATGGGACTTCCCTGGTGGTACAGTGGTTGAGACTCCACACTTCCACTGCAGGGGGCATGGGTTCGATCCTTGGTTGAGCAACTAAGATCCCACGTGTCATTCAGCAAAAAAAAAAAAAAGCACCCAATCAATATACAGCGCTGACCAAGGAAATACAGAACCATGGCCAAAGGATGACATCCTTTCTCATAAGTGTGCTGGAATTTGCAGGTCAGGAATTGAATCCGTGGCCCCTGAGGGCTGGGTCTGAACCTCTCTCTGGAGGTAGAATCTTGGGATGGACCCCAGAAGTGCTGGCATGGCTGTGGAGGAGGGCCTGTGGATTCTCTAACAGATCTCTGAGTGGGAGACTCTGAAAGGTGGGAGCTGCACTGGAAACAGGTCCTCCCAAGCACTGCTTCTGGGAAGGAACAAGGCTGAGATTTTTCTGACCCAAGACCTAGATCTTTGGTTTCAATTAAGAGTAATTTTTGCCATAATCCATTCAATAAATATTGAGTGCCTATTCCTTACCTGGCCCTGTGCTAGGCAGTGCTGAGGACTCAGCAGTAACTGAGACAACCCTGGCTGTGCCCTCATAGTGCTCCGTGGAGGCAGCTAGGTACACAATGAATTAACTGTAGGATTGTAAAATGTGATAAAGGCTATAAACAAATCTTGGGATCAGTGACACCTAAATAGCAAGGTGGGGATGGGAGAACTGAGATGGAGGGAAATTTTCCCTCATTTTGATGGACCAGACACATACTGAGCCCTGGGTATAGTGGGGAGGGGCAGACGTGTTTCCTCCTCTCTGGTGCTCACAGTCTACAGCTGATACGAATCACTGTAATATAAGGTCATGCCAAATCCTAACGAGTGTCATGAAAATGATAAAACCAAGGCACCTAACTATGGGTGACTGGAGTGGGGGTTCTGGGGGTTACTTTGGATAAAGGAGTCAGGGAAGACCTATCTAGGAGGAGACATTTGAATGGGGACCTGAAAGTGGAGGAGGCATACAAAGAACTGAAGGAAGGGCATTCTGGCAGAGACTAGCCTGTGCAAAGGCCCCTGAGGCAAGTGGTGAGAAAGACAGCTGCTCAAGTGTGCTTCAGTGCCACCTGAATGGTGGCAAGTTTGTGTAGGAGGTTGGTGGGGGTAGGTTGGTATTTGAGCAGACGCTGAATAAGGAGAAATCCCTAACATTTCCTGACTGAAAGAGGATTTTAGATAATAATAATTAAAAAAAAACAACTAATAACTAAGCTTTATGAAGGGCCTGAAGTGTTCAGACTCTATACTAAGCAATTTCCCAGTGTGCTTCTAAATCCTCATGCTAATGCCTGAGATACATCAGAGCTCGTTTTATAGAGAAGGAGGCTCAAGAGAAGTTAGGCGATTTGCCCAAGGCAACACAGCCAGCAAGTGACAGCTGGGATTCAAACTGACATTTGTGTGACTCCACACCTGATATTCTGATATGATGTCTTCCAACCTCCCCATTTTATAGACAGACAAACTGAGGCCTAGAGAGCAGAAGCAATTTCCCCAAATTCATAAAATAATGTCTCTGACGCCTTACCCAACACTAGCCAGCATTTCTGTATCACCTACTATCATGGCAGTTCTCAGTGCTTCCTGCGTATCAGCTCATTTAATTTTCACAACAGGCCCACAAGAGGGGCATTATTATTATGTCCCATTTTATAGATGAAGAAACCAAGGCACAAGAAGAGGTTAAGGGACTTCCCCTGGAGAAGGAAAAGGCTACCCACTCCAGTATTCTGGCCTAGAGAATTCCATGGACAGTCCATGGGGTCACAAAGAGTTGGACACGACTGAGTGACTTTCACTTCGCTGGTGGTCAGTGGCTAAGACTCTGCACTCCCAATGCAGGGGGTCGGGGTTCCACCCCTGGTCAGGGAACTAGATCCTACATGCCACAACTAAGAGTTCACATGCCTCAACTAAAACATCCCAAATTCTAAACAACAACAACAAAAAGTTAAGTAATGGGCTCAAGGCCACATTAGCACATAGCAAGGAATAGAGCCAGGATTTGAACAGAAGCACTCCAGAGCTTCAGTCAAATTTGCCCGGGCCTCAGTTTCCCCTCGCAGCCTGGGATCTCCTTGAGGGCTCAGACACAGGCTAAGTCATCTTTGGAGCCCCAGGTTATCCAGCACGGACGCCTGAGAAGGTGTTTCCAAGTTGAAGTGACTTGACGTTGGCCCTGCCACTGAGTGACAGTATGTCCCCTCCTCTCTCCCAGACTCAGTGTCCCGATCTACCAAGTAGGGGTGTCTTCCTCACCTTGCTGACTTCACAGATCACATGAGATAAGAAGTGTAGGAAGACTGCTTGCTTTCCAAGGAGCAAAGGTCTGGCTGCCAGGAGCCACTCCCAGAGAGTGGAGGAGGAGGACAGATCTGGCAGCTGAGCAGCTCGGCAATAATCCAGCCGCCAGTCGCCAGCGCAGGCCACCGTGGATGGGGCACCTGGACCCCGCCCACCCTCCCTGGCTGTGTGACCCTCCAGGCTTGCTTGCTCCCTCAGGACTCCTGTTGTTCTACGTCTGTGGAATGGTGGGAGGTTGGTTTCGATCCGCCATGGTCCCTTCCAGGGCTGAGCTTTCCTGAGGAGGTGATAAGGGGCTTCCTCAGCATTGCTGTTATTCCCTCCTTAGGAAGTAGGGGTGAATCCTGGATCCCGGGTGGGCACCACTGGGGGACCAGCATGGGATGCAGAGCAGGTGGTTGCTTGAGGGTGGAGGATCAGCCTCCCTGGAGCTTCAGACACCAGCAAGTGATATCTTGGGGTCTCGGGTGGGCTTTAGGGAGGGGTACACCCTCACATTTTGTTCAGAATCTTTTTTTTTTTTTGCTGAGCTGTAGAACTTGTGAGATCTTAATTCCCCAACCAGGGATCGAACCTGGACCCTTGACAGTGAAAGCACAGAGTTCTAATGACCAAACCTCTAGGGATTTCCCTTGTTTAGAATCTTAGGTGTCCCTTTTTTTTTTCCCCTGGTGATAAAACCCTTGGCTTTTCATCAGATTTTCAACAATGTTTCATAATCCCTGGTCTAAATGTTTTGAGGGGAGGCATTTGAGGGTAGCCTAACCCTAGGAAGCCAGGAGTGAGAGATGGGGGTTGGGGCTTAATATCCCAGGATTTCTCAGGATGGAGGAAGAGGGAAGGGTTCCAGGAGGGGAGGGGGTTGGGGGGGTCTGTCTTAAAACATGAAAGTCTTGACCACTTTCTGGACCTCACCTTTCTTACCTTTCTCTTTCTCTTCCTTCCACAGATGAACTGGGTAAGTATCACAGGGTGGTCTGGGTGGGGAGGCTTAAGAGTCCCAAGTGCTCACAGAGGGGGATCTTGGCTTTCCTTGTTGGCAGAGAGGTCACAGTGTGACTTCTGGGACTGCTGGGGGATTTTAACAGTCATGTGCTCCCAGGGTACTTAGCAGCACTTGTGAAAATTCAGCATATGCCAGCTGCCTTTAATATTAGTTACTATTACTACAACTTTTGTTCATTCCTTGAGTGCATTATATGGAGCACGTGCTGTGGATTCGGCCCCAAACCGAAGCCTTTGCCCTCTTGGAGCTTATACTCTAGTGGCAGAGACCAAAGGAAAAGGAATAAAGAACAAAATGATGTTAGATCAGGCTAAGGCTTCTGAAGGAAATAAACAGGAAGGGGCCTGGGGAAAATATGTTAGATCAGGCCTTTCTGAAGAGGTGAACTGAGATTGGAAGGACGAGAAGGAGCCAGCATGGTTCAAATAGGGGGACCGGGCAGATGGAGGAACCAGTACAACACCCCGAAGAGGGCCGGGCTTGGTAGGTGCAACACAAAAGAGACCAGAATGTGGTGAGAGGGGGCCGTGGGAGGCAAGAGGCCCAGGACAGCCAGGATTCTGTGGCTAAGGCCAGGGGTGTGGGTTTTGTCTTGTTTTCCTGAGATGAATGGAGTCTGGGGGGAGTTTTATATGGGGAAGCTGTTGACTGACTCGTAGGGAGATGGGAGCCACTAGAGGTTTCTGTGCACACGAGGACAGGGTCTGATATCAGATCCCTCTGGCTGTGTGTGGTGGATACACTGGAAGAGGGGAGGTGGGGACCAGGAGCCGTGATCAGATGGAAAAGGATGGAGGGCGGCCCAGGGAGGAGGCAGTGGGGGTGGGAGAAGTGGTGGGATTATACATGTATATTCAAGGGAGAGGCAGGAGAGAGAGTTCCAGGTGGTGCTAAGTGGTAAAGAATCCTGCCAATGCAGGAGATGCAAGAGATGCGGGTTCGATCCCTGGGTCAGGAAGATCCCCTGGAGGAGAAAATGGCAACCCACGCCAATATTCTTGCCTAGGAAATCCCATGGACAGAGGAGCCTGGTGGGCTACGGTCGCAAAGAGTCAGACGTGACTGACGACTTAGCATACACACACACGCGCGCAGGAAAAGTTCACGGATTGGACCTAGTGGATATGGGATCCTGAGCCACTGACAAACATGGCATCCTTCCAGCTTGATCGCTGGATGGTGATGCTCCTTTCTGAGATGAAGCTTCGGCAGAGTGGCTGTTATTGTTGTTATTAAATGGGGCAAGATGGAGGCAGGGGTGCCTGTGACTTGGTCTTACCTTGATCCAGATGAGAGGTGATGGAGGCATGGGTGCAGGAGCCGTTTCGGAGGCGAGTGGACATGAGGGTGCAGGAAAAGGAGAAACCAGGCCGACCCCCAGGGCCTTAAGAACTGGGCATGCTGGGGGTCTATTTGCAAGAAGGAAGGCAGGGGCTTTTTTGTGTATTCAGAGCTGAAGCCCCTACTCTGTGTGTGTGAAACCCACAAGAAATCTGTCTTGAAGAAACGAATGGACGGGAAATGGAGAGGGTGGCAAAAGTCAGGGGATTAAACAAGCCTTTTCTTTTAACAATCAGCGTCACCCCCAGTTTTGGCTTCTCCCGCAGAGATCATCGACGAGTACATCAAGGAGAATGGCTTCGGCTTGGAGGGGGCGCAGCCCGGCCCCGAGGGGCTGCCACGCCTGGTATCTCGTGGGGCGGCCTCCCTGAGCACCGTCACCCTGGGCCCCGCGGCGCCTCCGCCCCCTGCCACGCCGCCGCCCTGGGGCTGCACCCTGGGCCGGCTGGTGCCCCCGGCCGCAGGCGCCGGGCCGCGGCCACACCTGGTCATCACCGAGCAGCCCAAGCAGCGCGGCATGCGCTTCCGCTATGAGTGCGAGGGCCGCTCGGCCGGCAGCATCCTCGGAGAGAGCAGCACGGAAGCCAGCAAGACGCTGCCCGCCATCGAGGTAGGCAGAGGGGGATGGGCACCGGGAGTGGGGGGAGGTGGGGGAGTGGGGTGGGGACTGCGATTCTCTTGCCCCCAGGAGTCACATGCGCGAATTTCTTTATTTGTGCATTTTTATGAAGATGATGATTGTTTTTTAAATTTCATCTATTTATTTATTTTTGGCTGCCCTGTGTCTTCCTTGCTGTGGGCTTTCCCTAGTTGCCGAGCGTGGGGGCTACTCTCTAGCTGGGGTGCGGGCTTCTCATTGCGGTGGCCTCTCTTGTTGTGGAGCAGGGGTTCTAGGCCCTCAGACTCAGTTGCTCCACAGCATGTGGGATCTTTCCGGACCAGAGATTGAACTCCTGTCCCCTGCACTGGCAGGCAGATTCTTATCCACTGCGCCAAGGAAGAAGTCCCTATGGTGGTTATTGTTGTTGTTGCTACTGCTGGGGTGGATGATACCACTGTTGTGTGTGTGTGTGTGTGTGTTAGTCATGCTCAGTCATGTCCAACTCTGCAATGCCATGGACTGTAGCCCGCCAGGCTCCTCTGTCCATGGAATTCTCCAGGCAAGAATACTGGAGTGGGTTGCCATTTCCTTCTCCAGATACCACTGTTACTTGGCATTCAATTTAAAGAGTTTTCAAAGAAAGACCTTCTTCCTGGCAATATGACAGCATTGATCAAAATCATTGCTGTAAAGGCAGTGTAGCCTCTTGGTTCACGGTAAGAATCAGAGTGCTTGAGTTCGAATCCTGCTTGCACCATCTGCCAGCTGTGCTGCCTCGGGCAGGTTGCTCAGTCCCTCTGTGCCTTCTCTACAAAACGTGGTAACAGGGACTTCTCTGGTGGTCCAGGGGTTAGGGCTTTGTGCTTTCCTACCTGAGGGCCCAAGGCTCAATCCCTCGTTGGGGAACTAGGATTCTGCAAACTGTGTGGCATGGCAAAAAAAAAAAGTAAAGTAAAATCCCCAAACTTCTGGAAGCAGGATGGCCCATCAAAGGCAATTTGACAGCCGTTGCCAAGTTGCCCTCCTCGGGGATTGCACCCATGACTGTCTCTCCCAGTGATGTCTGAGAGGCCTGGTGCCTCATGCCTCTCCAATACGGAGCCTTCTTGTATTTCTGGATCTTTGCCCAAGTGTCTGTGGACCCTGAATTGTGTCCTCACCATCCCACTAGGGCTGAATCCAGGCCCAGCTGCTCCCTGACCTCCAGCTTCCTCCCTGGTGACCAGTTCTCAGTCCCCTCCAGATTTCCCTCCCCGTTTCACTAAGGCAGCCAGAGAGGTGCTGGTAAATTACACATCTGCTCCTCTCCCCTGCTTAGAATCCTCCTTTGTCTCCAGAGTGCCCTCAGGAGGAGGCCCAAGATCCTTTAAGACCTTTGCTTATTTCTTTTTTTTAAAAAAGATTTATTTATTTATTTAACTGTGCTGGGTCTTAGTTGCAGCATGTGGGATCTTCCATCTTAGTTGTGGTATGTCGGATCTAGTTCCTTGACCAGGGATGGAACCCAGGCCTCCTGCATTGGGAGCGTGGAATCTTAGTCACTGGACCACCAGGGAAGTCCCTCTAAGACCTTTCCTGGTCCAGCTTCTGCTGCCCACTCGCACCCAGCCCCCTCACTCCCCACCATCCGGCCATCAGGCCTTTGCTACTGCTGTTCCTCCTGCCTGAAGTGCTTTCCACATGCAGCCTTAAGTTCAGTTCAGTTCAGTCCAGTCGCTCAGTCATGTCCGACTCTTTGCGACCCCAGGGACTGCAACATGCCAGGCCTCCCTGTCCATCACTAACTCATGGAGTTTACTCAAACTCATGTCCATTGAGTTGGTGATGCCATCCAACCATCTCATCTTCTGTCATCCCCTTCTCCTCCAACCTTCAATCTTTCCAAGCATCAGGGTCTTTTCCAATGAGTCAGTTCTTCACGTTAGGTGGCCAAAGTATTGGAGTTTCAGCTTCAGCATCAGTCGTTCCAATGAATATTCAGGATTGATTTCCTTTAGGGTGGACTGGTTGGATCTCCTTGCTGTCCAAGGGACTCTCAAGAGTCTTCTCCAACACCACAGTTCAAAAGCATTCTTTAGAGTCCAATTCTCACATCCATACATGACTACTAGAAAACCCATAGCTTTGACTAGACGGACCTTTGTTGGGAAAGTAACGTCTCCGCTTTTTAATATGCTGTCTAGGTTGGTCATAACTTTCCTTCCAAGGAGCAGGTGTCTTTTAATTTCATGGCTACAGTCCCCATCTGCAGTGATTTAGGAGTCCAAAAAAAGAGTCTCTCACTGTTTCCACTGTTTCCCCATCTATTTGCCATGAAGTGATGGGACCAGGTACCATGATCTTAGTTTTCTGAATGTTGAGTTTTAAGGCAACTTTTCCACTCTCATCTTTCACTTTGATCAAGAGACTCTTTAGTTCTTCACTTTCTGCCATAAGGGTGGTGTCATCTGCATATCTGAGGTTATTGATATTTCTCCCAGCAATCTTAATTCCAGCTTGTGTTTCATCTAGTCCAGCAGTTCTCATGCTGTACTCTGCATATAAATTAAGTAAGCAGGGTGACAATATACAGCCTTGACATACTCCTTTCCTGATTTGGAACCAGTCTGTTGTTCCATGTCCAGTTCTAACTGTTGCTTCTTGACCTGCATACAGATTTCTCAGGAGGCAGGTCAGGTGGTCTGGTATTCCCATCTCTTTCAGAATTTCCCACGGTTTGTTGTGACTCACACAGTCAAAGGCTTTGGCATAGTCAGTCACCCCCATTTACCTGTGCGGCCTCAGCCCACCTCAGGGATGCCTGTTCTGATCCCTGTGCTGGTGCCAGCTTCCTCCTGTGAGATGTTTCCGTCTCTTCTCCCTCAATGCCTCTCTCTTTATTTAATTGGAGGATAATTGCTTTATAATGTTATGTTGGTTTTTGCTGTACAACAGTGTGAATCAGTCATAATTATATATATATATATATATATCCCCTCCCTCTTGAGCCTCCCTCTCACCCCACCCTTGCCTCTCTCTTTATATAGACATTTATAGAGGGCAATTTGAAAGTGAGTTGGAGGTATGGTACTTCACTCAAAATGTTTCTGCCTGTATCTCTCAAAAGCCATGACTTGTTCTTTGCAAGGTAGGACCTGTATAATGACAACACTCTTATCACATACTAGAAATGTAATATTCGTGCAACAATATCTTCTAAGGTTAAGTCCATAGTCTACTGATCCCACTGACCCCAGATATCCTTTATAGTTTTTCCCTTTGGTCCACTTGTTTAATATCCAGTCTAGTCCAGTCCTGCCTTTAGTCGTCAGGTCTAAATGTTTGTGTACCCTCTCAATTCATACATTCAAACCCTGACTCCAAAAGTTGGAGTAGGAAATGGCAACCCACTCCAGTATTGTTGCCTGGGAAAATGCCATGGACAGAGGAGCCTGGCGGGCTGCAGTCCGTGGGGTCCCAAAGAGTCACACATGACTGAGCACACGAAACTCTCAGGTGATGGTGGTAGGAGGCGAGGCCTTTGAGATCAGTGCCCTTACAGATGAGGTCCCAGAGAACGCCCTCAGCCTTCCCCCATCTGAGGACACGGTGACAGAGCCTGCGCCCAAAAGAGGCCCTCACCAGAACCCAGCCAAGGTGCTGGCACCTTGATCTTGGACTTCCAGCCTCCAGAATCCTCAAGAAACAAAGACAGCCATCTTCGGTGTGACTGGGTTTGTTTCTCAGGCTGCCTTTGCATTTCGGGACGGGGATGTTTATGGAGGACAGAAAAGGTGTCATTTTTTGTTGTTGTTTATTTGGCTACGTGACAGCTTAGTTGTGGCCCGAGGAATCTTCGATCTTCACTGCGGTGTGCAGGCTCTTTAGTTGCCTCATGAGGGATTTTTTAAGTTATGGCACGTGGATTTTTAGTTGCAGCACGTGGGATCTAGTTCCCTGACCAGGGGTCGAACCTGGGCCCCCTGCATTGGGAAGTGCGGAATCTTAGCCACTGGACCACCAGGGAAGGTGTTTTGTAGTATGTCCCACATTCTGGATGTATTGGCTGTTTCCAGGTTAAATCAGGTTATTAATTTTGGCGGGAATACCCCAGTGGTGAGGCCGTGGTCCTCTTAGAGTCTGACATCCTGGCACGTGGGGTGGCAGTTTGTCCTAATATCTGACGCTGAATCAGATCTCATGGCTAAGGTGGTTTATTACTCAGCTCTGGTTACCCTCAAAATCCCACAGACTGGGTGCCTTGAACCACAGGAATTTATTTTCTCATGATTCTGGAGGCTGGAAGGCCAAAACTGAGCTATTAGCAGGGTTGGTTTCCTCTGAGGCCTCTCTCCTAGGCTTGTAGATGGCCGCCTTCTCTCTTTCCTCACTTGATCTCTCCTTTTTGTCCACACTGGTGTCTCTTTGTGTATCCAAATTACCTCTTCTTGTTCAGTCACTCAGTTGTGTCTGACTGTTTGCGACCCCATGGACTGCAGCATGCCAGGCTTCCTTGTCCTTTACCATCTTCTGGAGTTTGCTCAAACTCATGTCCATTGAGTCAGTGATGTCATCCAACCATCTCATCTTCTGTCGTCCCCTTCTCCTCCTGCCTTCAATCTTTCCCAGCATCAGGGTCTTTTCCAATGAGTCAGTTCTTTGCATCAGGTGGCCAAAGTATTGGAGTTTCAGCTTCAGCATCAGTCCTTCCAATGAATATTCAGGGTTGATTACCTCTTCTTAGAGAATGGCAACCCACTCCAGTATTCTTGCCTAGAGAATTCCATGAACAGAGGAGCCCTGCAGAGGCGGGCTACAGTCCACAGGGTTGCAAAGAGTCAGAGACAACTGAGCAACTTTCACTTCAGAACAGAAGGCCAAGAGGCAGGTTGGATTAGTCCTCACCCTAAGTGAAAGTGAAAGTGTCAGTCACTCAGTTGTGTCTTTGCGACTCTGTGGACTGTAGCCCGTCGGGCTCCTCTGTCTGTGGGATTTTCCAGGCAAGAATACTGGAGTGGGCTAGCCATTCCCTCCTCCAGGGGATCTTCCCAACCCAGGGATCCAACTTAGGTCTCCTGAATTGCAGGCAGATTCTTTATCGTCTGAGAAATCAGGGTAGTCCCCCCCCTAAGGGCTGATTAATTTACTCACCTCTCTAAAGGCTTGCCTGGAAAATCCCATGGGCAGAGGAGCCTGGT
Organism: Bos taurus; assembly: GCF_002263795.3. NCBI lineage: Eukaryota > Metazoa > Chordata > Mammalia > Artiodactyla > Bovidae > Bos > Bos taurus. Next base: position 52,708,198 of record NC_037345.1, read on the forward strand.
AGGCTGCAGTCCATGGGGTCTCTAAGAGTTGGACACGACTTCACTTTCACTTTCACTTTTCCCTTTCATGCATTGGAGAAGGAAATGGCAACCCACTCCAGTGTTCTTGCCTGGAGAATCCCAGAGACAGGGGAGCCTGGTGGGCTACCGTCTATGGGGTTGCACAGAGTCGGACACAACTGAAGTGACTTAGCAGTAGCAAAGGCTATAAGGCTTCGCAGGTGGTGCTAGTGGTAAAGAATCCACCTGCCAGTGCAGGAGATGCAAGAGACTTGGGTTCAATCCCTGGGTCAGGAAGATCCCCTGGAGGAGAAAGTGGCAACCCACTCCAATAGTCTTGCTGGGGGGAAATCCCATGAATGGAGGAGCCTGGCGCGCTACAGTCCATGGGGTCACAAAACAGTCAGACACGACTAAGCACAGCACTTACAGGGTCTGTGTCCCTGGGGCTAGGGCTTCAACATACGAATTTTGGAAGTGTGCAGTTTAGCCCATAACTGGTAGTGACTCACTTCCTTGATGGTCCAGTGGTTAAGACTGCATGCTTCCACTGCAGGGGCACCAGTTCAATCGCTGGTCAAAGAACTAAGAGCCCACAAGCTGCATAGCGAGGGAAGAAAAAGCTACCAAAGTGATGAATAATTCTCAGTCTAAATGAAATTCGGTCCTCTCTCAATTAACATAGCCATTGCAGTTTTTGACACTTCAGTGTATTTGGAAGTTATGGGAAAAAATGTGTGCGTGTGCGCTCAGTCGCTCAGTCGTGTCCAACTCTTTGCGACCCCATGGACTGCCGCCCACCAGTCTCCTCTGTCCATGGAATTTTCCGGCAAGAATACTGGAGCGGGTTGCATTTCCTATTCCAGGAGTTTACCTGACCCAGGGATCTCCTGCATTGTGGCACCTGGGAAAAAAATGCTATATATGTAAAACGGAAGGAGGTTCTGGCTTCTGACTTTTTCAAACAGGCTTGTCATCAATGTGAATGCTGGCAGGATATTCAGAAGTCTTATAGGATTTGTGTGGGTCTGTCCTGGTATCACAGGCTGGGTAGCATCTCTGGCCCTGTGTACTGCCTGCTGTGTCTCAATCACCAAAATTGTCACCAGTATCAAAACACCCCCCCTAGAGGGCAGTACTCGTCCACTGAGACACACCTGTTCATTGTAGTTTATAGGCACCAGCTTTACCTGTTCACTTTCCCTGGTGGCTCAGCTGGTAAAGAATCCGCCTGCAATGCAGGAGAGCTGCGTTCGATCCCTGGGTTGGGAAGATCCCCTGGAGAAGGGAAAGGCTACCCACTCCAGTATTCTGGCCTGGAGAATTCCATGGACTGTATAGTCCATGGGGTCCCAAAGAGCTGGACACGACTGAGCAACTTTCAACTTTCACTTTTCACTTTACATGTTCAGATCACACTTTTTAGAGGTTCTGTGATACCAGCAGAGCCCTGCGAGTGACCCAGGAAAACCAAGTGGGTCTGGGCCCTGCCTCACAGGGCTGGTACCTGTCTGCTGCTCCATGTAGCTGCTGAGTAGAATTCCAGCCCCAGTTGTCATAACTTCCTTTTTAAAAAGGAGAACCTGGAAATCTGGAATAACATGATGTCTCACACCTTTTAAATGTAGGCTCCAAATTTTCCCCAACTTCTTTTTTTTTTGGCTGTGCTACACAGTGGTCAGGACCTAAGTTCCCTGACCAGGGATCAAACCTGTGCCCTCTGCAGTGAAAGCGCAGTCTTAACCACTGAATATCAGGGAAGTCCCTTCCCCAACTTTAAAAAAAAATTTTCATTTTATTGAATTATAGTTGATTTACAATATCGTGTTAATTTCTGCTGTATATCAGTGATTTAGTTATATATACATATGTATATATTTATACATATATTCTTTTCTATTGAATATAGTTCCCTGTGTTATCCAGTAGGACCCTGTTGTTTATCCATCCTACATATAATAGTTGGCATCTTCTAATCCCACACTCTCAGTCCTTCCCTCCCCTACCCCGCCCCAACTTTTTATTTTGAAAAAAAAAATCTTTTAAATCTTTTTTCTAGGTTTCTTGTTTGTTTCTTTCTTTGAAGTATAACTGATATACAAAAACTATACACTTATTGTACACATTTTGATGAATTTAGAATGAAAACAATTGCAATCTCCAGAAAAAGTAAAAAAATAGTACAACAACCACCTGTGCACACTTCACCTGTATTCACCAGTAGACCTCAATTTGCTATATCTGACCCTCTTTCCATGCACACAAACATACGTACACATGCATAGTGCTCACACACACACAGATATGCACGTTGCTTCTTTTGCAGACCCATTTACAGATGAGTTGTAAATATCATGTTATTTCACCTGTAGATACTTCAGGGGGCATCTTCTAAAAATAAGCTCCTGCATGGCTGCGACACTGATTACTATCCCCCTAGAAAAGAGTCAGTAATATTGCATAATATCATCTAATATCCAGTCCATGCTGGAATTTACAAATTGTTCCCCCCCATATTTTTTTTAAGATCTGTTGCTTGATTGACTTTTGGCCATGCTGGGTCTTTGTTCTGCACGGGCTTTCTCTATTTGTGCTGAGTGGGGGCTTCTCTTCGTTGTGGTGCTCTGGCTTCTCCATTTGGCAGCTTCTTTTCTGGTGGAGCACTGGTTCTAGGCTTGAGGGCTTCAGCAGCTGTGATGCACCAGCTCAGTAGCTGCAGCTCACTGGCTCTAGAGCACTGGCTCAGTAGTTGTGGTGCTTAGCTGCTTCGGGCTTAGTTGCTCCAGGCATGTAGGATCTTCCTGGACCAGGGATAGAACCCATGATCCCTGCATGGGCGGGTGGATTCTTAACCACAGGGAAGTCCCTCAAAATGTGTTTTATAATGATTTCTCCCTCCTCAGTCTAGGGTCCTATGTTGCATTTGGTTGTCTCTGGAGTCTCTCGCCTCTATTTTTTTGGAAATTGAGTTGTATTTGATCAAATATTAAGTGTGTAGCTCTAAGAATTTTGACATATGTATATGTTATTTAACTACCAGCAGATCAAAATACATTTTTTGTTCTTTTTGTTCAAATATGACACCTATCTTTTTTTTTTCTTTTTTGCTGCTCTGGGTTTTAGTTGTGGTGTGTGGGATTTAGTTCCCCAACCAGGGATCAAACCCAAGCCCCTGTATTAGGAGCACAGAGTCTTAGTCACTGGCCCACCAGGGAAGTCCTCACTCATCTTTTTATTGTCTTTCATGACATAGATATGTCTGAATGGATGACCTGCAGTTAGGGCTTGTTTGACATTTCCTCATGATTAGATTCTGGGGTTGCACAGAGCCTTCTTTATGGTCCAACTCTCACATCCATACATGACTACTGGAAACATAGCTTTGACTAGATGGACCTTTGTCAGCAAAGTGATGTCTTTGCTTTTTAATACACTGTCTAGGTGCATCATAGCTTTCCTCCCAAAGAGCAAGCATCTTTTAATTTCGAGGCTACAGTCACCATCCACAGTGATTTTGGAGTCTAAGACAATAAAAATCTGTCACTGTTTCCAACTTTTTCCCCTTCTATTTGCCATGAAGTGATAGAACTGGGTGCCATGATCTTCGTTTTTGGAATGTTGAGTTTTAAACCAGTTTTTTCACTCTCCTCTTTCACCCTCATTAAGAGGCTCTTTAGTTCCTCTTCACTTTCTGACATGAGAGTGGTACCATCTGTGTGTCTGAGGTTGTTGATATTTCTCCTGGCAATCTTGATTCCAGCTCCTGATTCATCCCAACAGAGGATGCCTGTGCTCTGTTGGCCCCTTACTGGTGATGCTGACCTTGATCGCCTGGTTAAGGTGGTGTCTACCAGGTCTGCCCACTATTAATTAGCTATCTGTGGACCACACTTGGAGACCTTGTGTGCATCCATTTTTTTTAAGACGAGTGGCCAAAGACAGTGCATCTGTGGGTCAGCTCTCATGTTATGAGGTCCCCGGGTTGGAAGCTTTGGGTTTAGGATCTAAAAGAGGTCTTCAACCAACACACTTCCATCGTTGAGGGGGAGAGAAGGTACCAGAGGAGGCTTGGATGGGTGCAGGTGTCTGCGATGGGACCTCAAGAGCACCGTCTTCCTGCAGCTCCGGGACTGTGGAGGGCTGCGGGAGGTGGAGGTGACCGCCTGCCTGGTGTGGAAGGACTGGCCTCACCGAGTTCATCCCCACAGCCTCGTGGGGAAAGACTGCACGGACGGCGTCTGCAGGGTGCGGCTCCGGCCTCATGTCAGCCCTCGGCACAGGTACCTGACCCCTGACCCCTTATGCTTGGTCATGGAGATTTTGAGGGGCTGAGGATCACCCCAGAAAACCTTAGGGCTGGGGCAGCTTATCCAGACTCTCCCCACTGCATTGCCTAGATGGGGAAACCAAGGTCTGGGAACAGTGGAGGGTCTCATTTAGGCCTGGAATCCTGCTGCATGCACATTCACATGCATTATATTTATCCCCACTTTGTAGAGGAGAAAACCGAGGCTCAGAGAAGTAAAGGGGCCCAGATAGCCAGTGGCAGAGCTGGGATTTGACTCCAGACCTGACTTAACTGCAGGGCCCATTCTTTCTTTCACTTTATAATTTATATGTTTTCAATTTAAAAAAGTAAAAGGTTCAGAAAGGGTGTGCAGTGAAAAGTGAATTTCCTTCCATCTTTGGTCCCCTAGTCACCAGTGCCCCTTCTTGGAGGCAACTAAAGAGCTGCTATGCCTATATGTATATATAGGCGTATATATATGACAATGTATATATATATACATTGACATATATACAATGACAACAATATATATGACAAATATATATAGATATTTGTCATTCCCTTATGAATGGTAGAGACAGTTGCACCTTGTTTTTATGTTTTAATACATCAGAGAGATAATTCCTATTTAGAACTGTCCTATCCTTTTTACTGGCTGCATAGTATTCCAATGCATGGATGTTAACAATTAATCGAATGTGTTCTTATTAATGGACACTCATTCCAATCTCTTGTTGCTCTGTTACTATTATTCATGAACGGTTTCAAATATACCCTTCTCTAGGATAGATTCCTAGAAATGAAATTGTTGGCCCCACATCTGTGCATTTATACTTTTAGCGATTTATAAACTTAATGAACATGTAAATTCTGTGAGAGCAGAGATTTTATCTCTTTTGTTCCCTGATGTATCCCTCTGTTCCCTGTGCCTAGCACAGTTCCTGGCACACAGTAGGTGCTCAGGAAATCTTGGTGGAATGAATGAAAACTGCCATGTTGTTTTCCAGTACGTGATCACTTGGGTGATTTACAGTCCCTCCAGCAATGAGTGAGAGTGCCTGATGCTCTACAACATCACCTACAGAGGGTATTATCCAGCGTTTTGATCTCTGCTGTTTTGGAGAGTTTTTTTTTTTAATTGATATCACATTTGAGTTTAATTGGCAGTTTTCTTCTTATAAATGAGGTTAACTGATACTTTCATGTGATAAAGATAAGGTGTGCTCCCAAGTTCTCTCAGGAATCCTCCATACCCCTAAGGGTTTGAGCCCCAGTCCCCTCCCAGTGCTGGGAACCCTGGGCCTGAGGCGGCTTCGGCCTCTGAGGGTGTGAGCCCCACAGCAGCATCTGCCAGAGCCGTCTTGTGGGTCAGGGTGACACCTGCCCTCTCAGGAGTGCCTCCCATCACCCCTTCCCCCACTCAGCTTTAACAACCTGGGCATCCAGTGTGTGAGGAAGAAGGAGATCGAGGCTGCCATCGAGCGGAAGATTCAGCTGGGCATTGACCCCTACAACGGTGAGTCCCTGTGCCTAGCTCAGCGTCCCATCCTCCCAAACTCCTCACCCCTCTGCCACCCCGTCCCCTCGCCTTTTCCAGTATCCACCATTGCCCCAGCCCCATCCCTTCCTTGTCCCCCATCCCCTTACTAGGGTCTCCACCACCCACAGTCAGCCTTCCCATATCTCCCCCACAGCTGGGTCCCTGAAGAACCATCAGGAGGTGGACATGAATGTTGTGAGGATTTGCTTCCAGGCCTCATACAGGGATCAGCAAGGACAGATGCGCCGGATGGACCCTGTGCTCTCTGAGCCCGTCTACGACAAGAGTGAGTCAAGGGTGATGTTCTGTTAGGATTGTCTTTGGCCGCAAGTACTGGAAAGCCCCACACACAATGGGTGAACAAACAGGGAATTTTTTTTTTTTTTGCTCAGTTATTAACTATGTTCCTGTTGATTAAGCTGCTCAGCTACATCGGGGTGCTGGTTCAGTAGCTCTGTGATTCTCGTGGGCGTTCCCTCATGGTCATAAGCTGGCTGCCACAGCTCCAGACATCATGTCTATATTCAAGATGGTATGTGGTGTCACCCTGTAGAGGTCAGCGTTTACTAAGTAGCCTATGGAAACGGGGCCTTCTGGTGTTGTAGAAAGCACAATCAGTACAACTATATGACACAGTCCTTGGGAAGAGGCAGCATAAATAATAATCTCTCTCTTTTACAGAAAATAATACATTTCTAAGAATCACCCTGATAGGCATCTGCTTATGTCTCATTGGCCAGAACTTGGCTCCATGACCACCTTTAGTTGCAAAGTAGTCTGAGAAAGCATGTATTTAGATTTTTCATCCTCTATTGAGGAGTACAGGCGTAGAAGAGAAGATTAGGAATGGCTGTTAGATTTTAGCCCACTTACAGTGACTGCCACAAGCATCAAAATGGGCAGGGAATATTAATTCAATCCAGGCTTTTATGGATGCAAAAGATAGAATCCCAATTCACATAAGGAAAAAAAAAAAAATGTTTGTTCCATTAACTAAAAATATCCAGAGGTAATACAATGCTTCAGGTTTGGGTGTATCCAGGCTCTCAGAGATGTCATTAGGGATTTATTTCTTTGCATCTCTCCATGCTTCCTTCATGTTAGAGTCACTCTTAGCAGGGCCCTCCCAGGCAGGGGCAAAATAACTATACAAAGCTCTAGTCTTATGTCCTACCAGCCTGGAACTTTTCTCCTGCTCCTAAAGAGAGATTCTTTTACCCAATTTCTTTCTTTCTTTTTTTTTTTTTCTGCATGCAGGCTTTCTCTAATTGCGGTGAGTGGGGGCTACTCTTTATTGAGGTGCGTGGGCTCTAGGCACTTGGGCTTCAGTAGGTGTGGCAGTGGGCTTAGTAGTAGCGGCTCAAAGGCTCTAGAGCTCAGGCTTAGTTGCTCCGTGGCATGTGGAATCTTCCCATACTAGGAATCGAACCTGTGTCCGCTGCATCAGCAGGCAGATTCTTATCCCCTGTACCACCAGGGAAGTCCTCTTACCCAATATTTTTGCTCAAAGTCCCAGGGCTGTCTCTCATTGGCCTAGTTTTACTCACATTCTGCTCTCTGACCAATCAGCTGTGGCCAGGAGGAGGTGATGCTTTGATTGGCCAGGTCTAGGGCACGTGGTCTTCACTTAGCTACCAGTGGGCTTTCACCTATCCAATCCCCAAGACAGAGATGGGAGCTCACTAGACCTCAGTGCGGAGGACTCGTGGATGTTCATTAACCCCTCCACCCTGGGCATCTTCTTTTTTTCCACCTGCAGCACAGGTTCCAAAAATATCAGATACCCTGGCTTGTCCATTTCCCACCTCTCCACATCCTGAGTGGGCACCCATGGGGTTCCTGGTAAGGATTTGATGACTAAATTATTTTTTTTTCTTTCCTTTGTGTGTCTTCCTCTCCTCTTTCCCAGAGTCTACAAACACGTCGGAGCTACGAATTTGCCGAATCAACAAGGAGAGTGGGCCGTGCACGGGTGGCGAGGAACTCTACCTACTGTGCGACAAGGTGCAGAAAGGTGAGGGGTCTGGGGCAGTGAGCGGGCAGAGTGGGGTCTGCCAGCTTGCAGAGACTGAGACGGTGAGGAGTAGCTGGTTAACCAGGGGAGCCTAGCAGAAGGGTCCAGTGCTCTGGTTTCAGATATTGCCCATTGATTCACTCACTCACTGACTCACCCACCCACACACTCTGTTCACTCATTCATGAACAGAGGAGGCCTGTTTATACTAGCCAGCATTGAGTGCTGGGCAGACCTTGGCATCAGGAACTTTGGGGAACTACTCTGGTATTAAAATCGTGGAGTTGTATAAATAAATGCTTTATGAGAGTTGGGTCAGGGCTCCAGATGGAGAAAATGGAGGAGGTTTCCACTTGAGTCACATCCATTCAAATGCAAAACCCCTTTCTCAAACTGGGTTTTAAAAAATTTTATTATGTATTCATTTTTGGCTGCGCTGGGTCCTTGTCGCGTTGCGTGGGCTCTCTCTAGTTGTGGCGAGCAGGGGCTACTCTTCCTGATGATGCGCAGGCTTCTCATTGCGGCGGCTTCTCTCGTTGCGGAGGTGCGCAGGCGCTACTCTTCCTTGTGATGCGCAGGCTTCTCACTGCAGCGGCTTCTCTTGTTGCGGAGGTGCGCACATGCTTCAGCAGTTGGAGCGCGTGGGCTCAGTAGTTGCGCCATGCAGGCTCTAGGGCATGGGCTCAGCAGTTGTGGCGCACGGACTTGGTTGCTCCGCAGCATGTGGGGGTCTTCCCAGACCAGGGATCGAACTCATGTCCCCCTGCATTGGCAGGTGGATTCTTATCCATTGGTTGGCTCCTCTATGCTGGCCTCTGTGCTAGGCAGTGCTGGGACATAGCAGTGACCGAGACACGTCCAGACTCTGCCCTCACAGGGCTCTCAGTTCAATGAGAGGTAGGGAAAGAAATATAAATTATAAATGTGCGTAATGCTGATAGGGAAGAAAACACAGTACTGAGACTGAACAACAGGAAGACCAGACATGGTCTAGGCATCTGGGAAGGCTTCCTGGAGGAGGTGGTATTTGAACTGAGATCTGAGGAAGGCCAAGGAGATTCTTAGGAGCCTGGGAATTGGGGTTAGGGCAGAAAAACTAATACTGCCTCGAGTGAATGATTCAAGGTAGATTTGAGTTCTATTCCATCATTGACTCACTGGCTGATTTTGGCCAGGTGACTTCAATACCCTGAGCTGGTTTCCTCAGCCCCTAAAATGAGCTGGTATTAGGATGAGATGGGATCCCAAATACCTAAGAGGTACATCACAAAGAGGTAGCATTTACTGAGGATTTTCTGAGTTCCTGGAGCTAATATTTTACATAATGCTTATAAAAGCCATCATACTTAACAAGGATTGATCACCTATTAAGTCCTCTTCTAAGCCCTTTTATTGGACTGACTCATTTAATCCTTCTAAAAACTCCTATGAGGTGAGTGCTATGACTTTCTCCCTTTAGGGTGATGACACTGGGCCCAGAAATACCAGTAACTTCCTTGAGTCCTAGGAGCTAGTGCTGAAGAGCTCTTGCTTGCCTGGATTCCCATCTTGGCTGCACCACTTGTTGACCATGTGACCTTGGACAAGTGGCTTAATCTCCTGGTGCCTTTGCTTTCTCCTCAGTATCATGGGCTCCCTAAAACTGTTGTATGTCTTAGAGGTAATCTGTGTGTGTCCAACACATATAAAGCCTCGATATATATACTCATATATGGGCTTCCCAGGTAGCGCTAGTGCTAAAGAACCCATCTGCTAATACAGGTGACACAGGAGATGCGGGTTCGATCCCTGGGTTGGAAAGATCCCCTGGAGGAGGCAATGGCAACCCACTCCAGTATTCTTGCCTGGAGAATCCCATGGACAGAGGAGCCTGGTGTGCTACCATCCATAGGAATCAGACACAACTGAAGTGACTTAGCATGCATGCACATATAATTAGTTTTATTCTTGGAAATACTTGTGTTGATTTTGGGGGAGGCTGAGTAAGTTGGGTCTCTGGTGGACCAAGTGTCTTGGCTCAGCTGATGCCCCCACTTTCCTGCCAGAGGATATATCGGTGGTGTTCAGCAGAGCCTCCTGGGAAGGCCGGGCTGACTTCTCCCAGGCCGATGTGCACCGCCAGATCGCCATTGTGTTCAAGACACCACCCTACGAGGACCTGGAGATCGTTGAACCTGTGACAGTGAACGTCTTTCTGCAGCGGCTTACTGATGGGGTCTGCAGTGAGCCTCTGCCCTTCACCTACCTGCCTCGGGACCATGGTAACCACAACAACCCAGGGTGACCCACTGCCCCAGAGACCAGGTCCTTGGCCTTGCTTGGGGTGCCCCAAAGGGGAAAGGGGAAGACGCAGAAGTAGAATGCAGGCTCCGAGTTGCACAGACTGGGGTTCAAATCCCTGTCTGCTTACTGGTTTGTGTGACCTTGGCTTTTCCTAGTCTCAGACTCCTCCTGTGCAAAATGGAAATAGTAACAGTACCCATCTCGTGACATTTTGGGATTATTTAATAATTTCTCCTCTCAGCACAGCTGCTTATGCCTGGCCCTCTGCTGGGAATGTAGTGGTACCAGAGATAGCCCCAGCCCTGTGCTATGAGGCCCATCGTTCTATAAGGGTGGGCGGATGGGGCGGGGAACAGATCTATTCCCATACAGTGACAGCCAGAGTGGGCAGGGCTGGGATGGAATTGCTTATAGAATTTGTCTTGCAGAGTAGGGCAACTGACCCAGGCTTAGAGTTCAGGGAGGGTTTCCTGGAAGAGGGGGCAGCTGACCTGAGGACAGGAGGGTGACTAAGCAGTTTTCCAGGGAAGTGATAAGAGTTGAAGAAGAGTGTTTTAAGTAGCTGGAACAGCAAGTGCAAAGGCCCTGGGGCAGAATTATGCCTGGGATGTTCCAGTGGGGTTAGAAGTAATTTGGGTTTTATTCTAAGATATGGACATCTATATACATTGGTTGGGAAAAAGCCAGAACAGCTCAACAACTTCCCAAATGGTTTCTATAGTTAATTCTTATTTTTCACGTGTTATTTTGTATGCCTCTGGTATCTCCTGAACAGACAGCTATGGCGTGGACAAGAAGCGGAAACGGGGGCTGCCTGACGTCCTTGGGGAGTTGAATAGCTCTGGTGTGTCCTCTCTGCCCCTTTTGATGTCCCTCTCCAGGTCCCTGGGAGGGGTTGACTGACCCCATCACCCTGCCCACCCCCCCAGGTTGGGGAGGAGGGGCTGGTGGGATCCAGGGGTCCTCATCTTTGCCTTTCTTCAGATCCCCATGGCATTGAGAGCAAACGACGGAGGAAAAAACCAGTCTTCCTGGATCAATTCCTGCCCAGCCATGGCTCAGGTGGGTGTTGGTTCAGTGCAAGTGCCTGCCCTTGAGGTGGGCTAAGTGGGGGTGGGGTTGGGGGGGTTGCAGCCACACTTTTCTAGCCTCTTCAGGCCCCCCAAGAGCTCCTACATGGCCAGTGCCTCACCACTTAACCAGCAACATAAAGTAGAAAGAACAGTGGTTCTGGACACAGTCCAGAGACTCTGATCTCCACTTGGCCATTTACATGCTGTGTGACCTTTATCAAGTTGCTCTACCTCTCAGAGCTTCAGGGCGCCTCTGAAAAGTATCACCACATACATACCTCATTGGCCTTTTAAATGTTACTGTATTTATTTTTACAGACACTCTCAGCATAACTGCTTTGTGTGTGTTCACTTAATCTGTGCAGTCCCTCTGGGGGGTGGGGGTGGGTGCTGTCATCTCCTCCCATGCCCCAGTCCCATTTTACTGGTGAAAAACTTGAGGCCCAGAGAGGTGACATCTCTTGCCCAAGGTCACACAGCCAGTCCGTGGTGGAGCGGGGAGTTACACCTGGGCAAAAGTTAATTTACTTGTTAATGTATTTAAAATTGTAATCATTTAATTAGGCTGCAATAGGTCTTAGTTGCAGCATGTGGAATCGTCGATCTTCTCTGTGGCACGTGGGGTCTTGAGTTGCGGCATGCGAACTCTCAGTTGCGGCATGTGGGATCTATTTCCCTGACCAGGGATCAAACCCAGGGCCTCTGCATTGGGAGCATGGAGTCTTAGCCACTGGACCACCACCCGTGGGCACAGGTTTAGACTAATGATGATACATGTGACACCAGTAGTAGGGAGTAGAGGATGGATAAATTGGAGGTGGTGTCAGAGCTGCTGCTGCTGCTGCTAAGTCACTTCAGTCGTGTCCGACTCTGTGTGACCCCATAGACGGCAGCCCACCAGGCTCCCCCATCCCTGGGATTCTCCAGGCAAGAACACTGGAGTGCGTTGCCACTCCCTTCTCCAATGCATGAAAGTGAAAAGTGAAAGGGAAGTTGCTCAGTCGTGTCCAACCCTTAGTGACCCCCAGAGCTAGGCTGCTATCCAAAGCCTCCCCACTCGCTGGCCGCTAGCTCTAAGAACGCTGTCCCCAGCACCCCAGCTACCCCAGGAGCCCAGCTCCCAGCCAGAGTCTGCTGGAGTTGTCAATCTCAGCCAATCTCACCTGAAGGTTTCAAGTGTCATCTGTTGTCTACCAACACCTCTGCCCCTAGAAATCCCCAGTCCTAGTCCATTTCATCAACCTTCGACCCTGAATCCCTGAAGTCTCTCATCATTAGCCACTTAGTAATTCTTTCACCTGCTCCATCACCCCAATTTCCCAGTATCCAAAGTTCTCCTCTCTTATTCCTTTGGCAAAGCTGCCCTGGCACTAGAGTGGAATGGTTAAGAACCTAGCCTCTGCAATCAGACTGGGTTTGAATTCAAGGCCACAATTAAGCCACTGTGTGATCTTTAAAAAAAAAAATATTTATTTAGGGCTGCATCAGGTCTTAGTTGCAGCATGTGGGATCTTTCTGTGGGTCATGTGGGCTGTTTGTTGAAGTACAAGGTCTTCTCTCTAGCTGTGGTGTGGGGGGGTCTAGAAACGTATTTGTGGTGCATGGGCTTAGTTGCCCCGAGGCATGTGAGATCTTAGTTCCTGAACCAGGAATCAAACCTGCGTCCCCTGAACTGGAAGGTGGATTCTTAACCACTGCACTGGGAAGTCCCTGTGCAACCTCTTTGGGCCTCAGTTTACTTAACTTGCAGATGGAGATCTTCCTTCTTGGGGTTCCTTCCAGAATTTAGTGAGGTCACAATGCACAGTTATTTAGTATAGGCTTTGGTGCCCAGGAGATGTTAGGAACTTGCCGGAAACCAGGAATGCCACCTGCATTTGTTATGATCATGTTTAACTGCATTCACAGCAAAATCCCAAATAACAGGAACTTCAGTAGGATAGGACATTATTTCTCCTCTCACACAAACACAGTCCAGGGGTGGGTGGTCCACAGATGCTTTGGTGGCTGCATGATCATCAGAGACCCAAGCTCCTGCTATTTTCAGCTCATAGTTTCCACCTCATGGTGCAGAATGGCTGTTGCAGCTCCATCCATCATGCCCACATTTCAGCCAGCAGCACTTGGTCACATGTCCACATCAAGCTACCAGGGAAACTGGGAAATAGAGTTCCAGCAGCACTGTGACTCCTTCTAAAATAAGTGTAGTCAGTCTTTGCTGGTGAGGTTTGTCTTGTCTCAAAAAGACTTCCACAATGACACTTAGCATTTTACCTTACAATTTTGGGACTTGATATTTCTCCTTGGGTCTCCCATGGTGTGATTTCACCTTTTGTGTTGTCTTTATACGTTGGGGGGCTTTGGAGCATCCTTTTCTTCCTCATTCTTGAGGAAAACTCACTAGCATTATAGGACCACGGTTTCAACCCTGGTTCCACAACTCACCTGTGAACTGCAAGTTATTTTGCCTGTTTGCTTATTAAATAAGAATGATTCTTAGTTTATTGAGGAACTTCCAAAGTGTTTTCCCCACCAATTTACCCTCCCACCAACAATGTATGAGGGTTCTCTTTTCTCTGTATCCTCACCAGCATTTGTTATTTATGTCTTTTTGATGACAGACATTCTGACAGGTGTGAGGTGAAACTTCATTGTGGTTTTTATTTGCATTTCTCTGATGATTAACCATGTTGAGCATCTTTTCACGTGACTGTTGGCCAACTGCGTGTCTTCCTTAGAAAAATGTCTATTCAGTTCTGCTCATTTTTTTAGTTGGGGTATTTATTTAATATCATATGAGCTGTTTTTATTTTGGACATTAACCCTGTATTGGTCATATCATTTGCAAATACCATATGACCCAGCAATTCCACTCCTGAGTGTATATCCAAAACAAACAAATAAAACGAAAACACTAATTTGAAAAGAGACATGTACCCCAATGTTTATAGTGCCACTGTTTACAATAGCCAAGAAATGGAAGTAACCTAAGTGTCCTTCAATAAATGAATGGATAAAGAAGATGTGGTGTATATATACACAATGGATTACTGCTGCTGCTTAGTCGCTTCAGTCGTGTCTATCTGTATACGACCCTATGGACTGCAGCCTGCCAGGCTCCTCTGTCCATGGGATTCTCTAGGCAAGATTACTGGAGTAGGTTGCCATGCCCTCCTCACAAAATATTACTACTCAGTCATAAAAAAAACCCTGTAATTTGCAACAACATGGATGGACTTGGAGAGTATTATGCTTAGTGACAGAGAAAAACAAATGCTGTATGATAACGTATACGTGGAGTCATAAACAGAAGTGAATATAACAAAAAAGAAATACTGACAGATATAGAGAACAAACTAGCGGTTATCAGTGGGAAAGGGAGGGGGAGGGGAAATATAGGGATGGGGATTAAAAGGTACAAATTACCATGTATAAATAAATCAGCAACAAGGACAGGGAATACAGCACAGGGAATATAGCTAATATTTTATAACAACTATAAGCAGAGTATGGGCTTCCCTGGTGGCCTGGATGGTAAAGAATCTACCTGCAATGCAAGAGACCTGGGTTCAGTCCCTGGGTTGGGAAGATCCCCTGGAGAAGGGAATGGCAACTCACTGTAGTATTCTTGCCTGGAGAATCCCATGGACAGAGGAACCTGGTGGGCTACAGTCCATGGGGTCTTCAAGAGTCAGACACGACTGAACGATTGAGCACACACACATAAGTGGAGTATAACCTTAAAAAATTGTGAATCACTATGTTGTACACCTGATCAACTATACCTCAAAAAAAATTATTGTAAATAAAAAAAAGAGGATGGTGATAGTCCCTACTCAGAGTTCTCCCTGGCGTTATAGGAGGCCACATGATAAAGTATTTAGCCACAGACCCGGCATTTGAGCTGGCGGGAGGTCGACCCTAAAAGCCCACCATGCTTCCTTCTTTCTTCTCATCCCTGCAGGACCGTACCTCCCGCCGTCAGTGCTGCTACCCGACACAGACTTCTACCCGGGCACCGTATCCCTCCCCAGCCTGGAACCCCCCGGCGGGCCGGACCTCCTGGACGACAGCTTTCCCTACGACCCCGCTGCCCCCACGCTCTTGACCATGCTGGACATGTTGCCCCCAGCGCCACCACTCACCAGCGCTGTCGCGGGCAACGGCGGTGCAGGGGCTGCGGTCGGGGAGCCTCCCGGCCCCGAGCCGCTCACGCTGGACTCGTACCAGGCCCCGGGCCCCGGGGACGGAGGCACTGCCAGCCTCGTGGGCAGCAACATGTTCCCCAACCAGTACCGTGAGGCCGGCTTTGGGGGTGGCCTCCTGTCCCCGGGCCCTGAGGCCACGTAGCCCCGCGGCGCTGGAGGAGAGGCGCTGGGTCGGGAGGGAGGTGGCCTTCCAATCAGGATACCCAGCACCCCCATCCCCTGGGGCGGCCCTTGGTCAGTCTTCCGACGTCCTCGTCCTTCTGAATCGGACATCTTCAGCGCTGGGGAGAAACTCCGTAACACCGGTTTCTCCTGAGCTCCTTTACAAATGAGAAAACTGAGTCTGGAGAGGAAAGGGGGCTTGGCTCTCAAGCACTAGCTTGTTAAAGCTGCTGTCTCAGCCCCCACAAGCAGGGGCACCTTCTCCAGGGGGATTCTGTTGTGTATATATGGGAGGAGGGTGCAGATCCCCCATCCTCCTTCCCCAGGCTTGAAGGTGGGGGGGGGGTAGGTTGTTTGTTCAGAGTCTTCCTAATAAAGATGAACTTTTGATCCCTGGGGGTCTCGTCTCTTCGCTAGAGAAACAACCCCCGCCTTTAAGTACAAAGTCTCCAGGCTCCGCCTACGCCCCTCGGGTTTCCTCAAGCCCCGCCCTTCCGCTCACTCTCTAGTCCAACCTAGTTCCCGCCTCTCGAGTAGGCGGAAGTGCCTCTGCCGCTCCCCGCCCCGTCCCTCAGCCTCCCACTTCCGCTTCCGGCGCGGGTCGCGCGCGAGCGAAGCGGTGGGAGGCGGCGACGAGCCGGTGAGTGCGGGCAGCGGGTGACCTGGTGGCCTCGGGCGGACGTCAGCCCAGCTTCGCCCTTGCCTCGGCTTCTCCGCGGTCTACTGTGAGACTCCGCTCGGCCCGGGCCCCGAGGGCTGCCCGCCCCGCACCCCTTCGGCCTGCCGTGCCTCAGGCCGCGCCCTACCTCCGCCGTCGGCCAGAACTCGCCGCGTCGGACCCTGCCGCTTGCCACAGGTCCCGCCCCCTTGTCAGAAAAACTTAAGAGGGATCCTTCAGGCCCAGACCGGGTGCTCGAGCCCGGTCCTGCAGGCTTGCCCCCAAACGCAGCCCACCCCCTCCTGTCATCTCGCTCCGCCTCCCTCAGCCTCTGTACCCTCCCCCCTCCCCCAATTTAGATTCCTGCTTTAGACCTCGGCAGCGCTTCTTTTCCTCCGGCGCTGCCTCTTGCCCTCTCCTCCCGCAAGTGTCGGGAGGACATCCACCACCATCCACGCCCTTCACCTGCCCTCGACCCCCACCTCCACACCACTACCCTTTTTCCATAAAAACTTTCTCTTCGTCCACCTGCCTTCATCCCCAGACCTCTGGTACCCAGACCCACCCCCCCCACCCCCCGCCGGCCCACCTGGTGGGCGCCGTTTCAGCCCTTCCTCTCCCTTGAGCTCCCAACCCCAGCTGCTCATGTTCTTCCTCCAGACCTTACTTCAAACACTCCTTCCATCCTTGAACCTTTCATCCTTGATTCCTCCTCCTTCAGCACAGGGTACAACTTTCTCTGGGCTGCTCACTCCAGAATCAACGGGAGTGGGGGTGGGGGATTCAGAATACCCAGGGTACTGGATCAGACTTGCCCGGGGTCCACCCGAGTGTATCCTGCTGCACAGTTCTGCAGCCTCACTTACCCTCCCTGAAGCTGATGCTCAGGATTAACTGTGTCAACTTATTAGGTGTCGGTGATTCTGCCCGTATTTTTTTTTTTTTTAAGCCCATCTGACACCCCTCCCCTCATCCCTCAGGTTGAGGCCCCAGCCTTGGCCTCACCACAATGTGGCACGAGGCTCGAAAACATGAGCGGAAACTTCGAGGCATGATGGTCGACTACAAAAAGAGGGCAGAGCGGCGCAGGGAGTACTATGAAAAGATCGTAAGTGACCTTTAATCTGGGCTGGGAGCTCTGGGAGAGAGCGGAGCCCTGGTTATCCTGGTACCACCAGGCTTGGAAATAGGCTAAGAGGGGATACCTGTTTTCTCAAGAAAATGTCCATTTTTTTGAGCGTAATCATGTGCTGTGCTGTGGTGAGCTGAGTCTCTCAGTCCCATTTGACTCTTTTCCACCCTTGTGGACTGTAGCCCACCAGGCCCCTCTGTCCATGGGGATTCTTCAGGCAAGAATACTGGAGTAGGTCGCCTCCTCTCCTCTAGAGCATAATCACTGGGGGCGGGGACGGAACCGAGGTATTTTGTTTACTGTTGCACGCTGTGCTGTCTGGTGTGGACTCAGAGTACAGAACTGGTGTTGTCAGGAAGGAGGGAAGGCTTTGTAGCACTCCAGACTTAAGATTGGCCACCTCCGGAATGCTGTCGGTCTTGGTTATTATTCCTCAGTGTTCACAGTGCCCAGAGGAGCTCAGCCCTTCTTAAGGTTTGACTTGGCACCCGGAAGGAGTACCGTCAGTATTCACCTAGTGAATTCTGGCCGTTTCTCCCCTGTTAGATGCTTCAGTTGCTTTTGGAGAGAAGAGCACACTCCATCTTGTGACCTAAAAGGCCCTTGTGGTCTGGCCTCTGGGCTTCATTCTGAGGTAGCTCCATTGGCCTTTTTTTGCATCTCTGCCGCCGCTGGGTATTGAGCCTGTAATGCCTCCTCTCAGTTCTTTAACTGTCACTTGTTCTTGAGACCCCAGCTTGAAATGGCTTTGGCACACTAGGTTCTGATCTTCTGTGAGATGGTATTTATATAGACGTTTTCATTGTTACTGCATCACTGCCGCAGGCTCCTCCCTGGTGTTCTGGCTTCCAGTCCTGCCGCCTCTAATCCACCCTCCTCAGAGAGGCCAGAGACGTCTTTTTTTTTTTTTTAAATAAGGGATGGAATTATTGTTACTTTTTTAAAAACATTTATTTGGGTGCACTGGGTCTTAGTTGTGGCATGAGAGATCTAGTTCTCTGACCAGAGATTGAACCTCGGCTCCCTGCATTGGGAGTGTGGAGTTTTAATTGCTGGACCACTAAGGAAGTCCCCAGAGAGGTCTTTCTAAAGCACAGAGCTGACTCTGTCCCTCTCTTACTCAACTTCTCTGTGACTCCTTAGTGCCAGGCTCCTCATGACAGCCTTTAAGAGCATCCATGGCCTGGCTTTTACCACCTCCTCCAGACTCGTGTTACTCTGCTTTCTGCCTTATTCCTTTGCTCGTGTCATCTGGCCTCCCTACTATCTGGGGCTACTTTTTCTAGCAAAAAAAGGTGTATAAAGAGCTACCAGTTTACCTCCCAAAACTGTATAGTTCTCTTTAGCCATAGGGGCTTTGTGTGAGCTTTTCCTCTACTGGGTTAGCTCCTGCTCATCTCTCGGATCTCAGTCCTCAGGGAAGTCTTCCCTCATCCTTCGTACTCAATCAGTGTCCCCTATAAATGCTGTCATAGCTTCTTGTTTTTCCCCTTTGTGGAATTTAACACACATTTTTAGCTCTGTGAGACTGGGGACTAGGTTTATTTGGGTCATGGTACTGCTTTCCATGCTTGAGCCCAACGTGGTTTAAAAGACTGGATGAATAAAACAATAATAATAGCAGTTGCCATCTTAATTGATCCTTCTCAGGCTCCAGGCTCTGTTAGGAGAACATTAGATGTATGATTGCTTTGAGTCCCCACAATCACCCATGAAACAGAGGCTGCTATTATCCTAGGAGAGTCATCTCTGAGAGCCCGTCTCCAGTGGTGTTCCAATAACTATGACGGGACCACAAGGGCAGGGCCTGGGCCTATGTTGGTTACAGTTGAGGCCCTAGCAGCGGACGGGGGACGCTGTCAGCGCTCAGGGCTGAGTAACTGCCGCTTATTAAGGGTTCGGGCGTGCCGGACCCCGCGCCTGCTACTTCAGTGCATTGTTTCTGGTCCTTTCAGCAGGCCTGGGAGAGGGGTGTTGACCCCTGTGTTAAAGCTTTGCTGATAACAGTAGTTAATGCTGTTGAGTGTTTGTGTGTTAAGTACTGTGCTGAGCGCTTGACATGCGTCTCTGTTTCATCATATCTTCACTGACGACACATGTTTATTTCCTTATTACATAAAAGCCCAGAGGTGGCCAGTCCTGCTCCGGGAACTGTTATTCAGCCGTGAGTGGCTTCTCTTGCCAGTGTTTTCTTAAGGTCTAAGAGGGCTGCTCAAGCTCTAGCCATCATGTCTTTATATTCCATTCAGCAGGAAGGGAGAAGAGGCCAGTGGCTCATGTCAGTTGTTAAGAAAGTTTCTAAATGTTTGCACATAATATATCCACTCGTATCCCCGTGGCCAGAAAGTAGTCCTTGGTCACATACAGCTGCCAGGAAGGCTGAGAGGTATGCGCTGTATGCTGGGGGCCTTGTGCCAGTTATGTTAGGAGTCTCATTACTGTGGAGGAAGGGGCAGTGGATGTTGGTTGCCAACTAATGGGCTGTCACAAATGGTGGGGATAGGGCACCTCCCTCCCAAGGTATCGGAGTGTTGGGTGAGATTGGGCACAGAGACTCCCGAGGGCCGACCTGCCCAGGCTAACTTGCTCAGTAAATGCCAGCTCTTCTTGGTGCTGAGGTTATTATTACCAAGTAGAGCTGGAATCGCATCCAGGTGGATGGATGGAGTGGAGGAAAGAAGGCCGGAGTGGGGTCACTCAGAAGGCCTGGGACTCCAGGCTCTCATCCGTGTGAGCCAGAGAGCTCACTGAGCCGTGTTTTCCCCCTTGGGACAGTGGTGACGACCAGCCCCTCTCACTGGGTGACAGGGAAGAGCTTCAAGAACAGAACAGTGTCTGTGGGGTGTGTTGTGGTGCAGGCCTGTACAAGCAGCTGTCCCTGAACATGAACGTGATCAGCATTCAGATCAGAGCCACCGAGCTGTGGACGGTGGCGGCTTTGAGGAGAGGATGGGGCTGTCATGTGGGTCTCTCATCTTATTCTCCGCCCGAGAGAGGCAGCTGAGGCCAGTGTTAAGGAAGCAGAGGTCAGCTGTGGCAGACTGGGCCGGTGTGTCCAGTCCAGACAGCTGATTTCTCTTTTGATGTGTCCTTGGTGCCTGCTCTCACTCCCTTCCTGTCCCTGGTTCTGTCATTGTTCTGTCCCTGTTGACTTTCTTCTAATCAGTGGTTTGGGTAAAGAAACAGAATTCCATGTTGATGTGTAAGTGGAAAATAAAACAGATCTCAGCTCTGGCATCTCCTTCTCCAGGAGGCCCCAGGCTGATCCCAGCGGGCTGAGCGATACAACCCCTGGCTTCCCCATCCCAGCACTGCTCACTCTTGGTCGTCACTGTGGGGCCCGGGTCTGTCCCCCACAATGAACTGTGAACTGTGGGGACAGGGCTGACTGTCTCAGTCACAGCTGTGGCCCTAGCACAAGACCTCGCTCAGAGTGGGTGCCTGCTTCACAGTTGAATGAGTGAGAGAAAGACCACGAACTTGTCTGACCCTCTTCGATCCTGGAGATGTAATGGTCCAGTGGTTAAAAATAGATTTTGGCTCTTGAAGACAGATTTGTACATGTTTGTTTGGAGTTTGTTTCACCATAGCCAAGGTGTGGAAACAACTTAAATGTCCAGCAGCTGATGAATGGGCAAAGAAAAGTGGTCTGTGCATGCAGTGGGATATTACTGAGTCACAGAAAGAAAGGGGATTCTGTCACAGGCTACAGCAAAGAGGCACCTGGAGGACTCTGTCCAGTGAAATAAGCCAGTCACAAACAGACAAACCCTGCGAGATTCCGTGTGTATGAGGTATTTGAAGCAGTCAGGCCCTTCGAAACAGAAAATGATGGTTGTCAGGAGTTGGGGGAGGGGAGGGGAGTAGTAGTTCAGCAGGTGTGGAGTTTCGGTTTTGTAGACGAAGGTCTAGAGATCGGTGCACAGCGAGGTGCAGATCGTTAATGCTACTGTATTGTGCATTTAAAAGTGGTTAGGTTAGTGGATTTTACGTTGTATGCCTGTTACCATGACCCAAATAATTATTTTAGAAAAAAAGTGGATTTTGGAGTCAGGCCTATTTGAGTTCAGATCCTGGTTCTGTTTGTGACTGGTGTGATATGGAGCGAGTGAGCCTCCCCACTCTGAGCTCCAGTTTCCTCATCTGGGACGTGGGGTAGGAGTAGCACCTTTCTCCCACGGTTGAGAAGTTTGAGGTGTACGTAACGCACCTGGCTTTTAGCGTGTGTGGTTCAGGGACTTTTCCTGAAGCTCCCTGTTAACAGAGCCAGGCCACGGACCCAAAGTCTTAACTCCCCGCCCAGTGCTTTTTTGTTTCCCTGGTGCTGGTACAGTGAATTTTTGGTACAGGCCAAAGTCCATCCTGCAAACAGTCCCACGTGTGTCTTGGGTGTGGGAGCCGAGCATTTGGCCTGGAGCGGTCTCCGAACCCCAGGTCTTAGACCTGCCCCGGGGCGGTCACGAGGCCTGAGATGAGGGCCTGAGGGAGGCAGATGAGGTGTGGGAAGAGGCGCTGGGTCGCAGCAGCGCCACCCTGTGGATGCGGGTGGAGGCCACCCTCAGCTCGCCGAGCGCGCGCAGGACAGGGAGCAGCCCGGTGGTAGCTGTGGTCATTGGAGAGTGTCCTTCTCAACTCCTGCTGACGGGGCTGGGGTGGGAGCTCGAGGCCGAATGAGGAAGTGCAGGCTCTCGAGAGCTTGAGGCTGATGGTTTTCTCAGTCTTGGGCTCAGGCTCCTCATCTGTGAGTGAGGCCGCATTCTGTTTGCTTTGGTCAGTGTTCCCAGGCCCTGCCCTGGGCGCTCGGAATGCAAGATGGGTCTTGCCCGCCTGGAAGTTCCATTCTAGTTGCGGAGTGGTGACAGGTGACAGGTGATGGGCGGTGCTCTGAAGAGAGTAGGGTAGGGTAAGGAGCTAGGGTCAAGTCAGGGGCTGGGGCAGCTGTTTAGATAGACTTGACAAGGAAGGTGGCTGGAAGGGGATCGGAAATAAGTGAGGAGACAGACAGCAAGAGCAGGGCTGTTCTGTGGCGTGGAGGCCGGCGGTGTGGGGCGGGGCAGGGCGGGGCTGGGGAGCCCATGGCAAGCAGTCAGAGAGGGCCAGGCGGGAGTGGGCCAGGCTCTGCACAGGGGGCCAGGGCCTAATATGTTTTAACACTGCCTCAGGCTGCTCTGTGGAAAAGGAGCTGCAGAGGGCAAGGGTGGTAGCGAGGAGCTGAGCCGGGGAGAGGAGGCTGCTGAGGGGTCAGGGACGGTGGTGGGGCAGGGGGCTCGGGATGGGGGGTGGTTGGAGTCTGGGGAGGGGAGCTTGGTGAGGGTTAGTGGGGAGCACTAGCGCCCTGGCTCGTGGCTCTGATGTGGCAGGGGGCTGGAGCTCAGCCAGGGCCCGGCACTGGTGGCGGCTACTGCTGCTGCTGCCGCCGCCAGATTTTAGGCTTTCCTGCTGCAGTTACGGTCACTTGGGGTTGTAACCCCCACAGGAGAGCTCAGGCCAGAGGTGAGACGCGAATGGAAGGTAGCAGCATCCGGTGAGGTAGTGGGAGGGACTCTGGAGAAAACGGTGACTCAGGGGCCATTCTCCTCCATCTTGGTGCCTTTTTAAAAAAATATAGCTTTATTGAGATATAATTCACATACTCAGGCCTTTCTTGGTCCAGTGGTTAAGACTCCACGCTCCCACTGGTTCTATCCCTGCTCAGGGAACTAAGATCCTTTGTGCCTTGAGGCATGGCCAAAAAAAGAAGAAGAGAAGAAAAGGGGAGGAACATTTTTTAAATCCACATATCGTATAGTTCAGTGGTTTTCAGTATCTTCCCAACCCAGGTATTGAACCCAGATCTCCCACATTGCAGGCGGATTCTTTACCAGTTGAGCCACCAGGGAAGCCCAAGAATACTGGAGTCAGTAGCCTGTCCCTTCTCCAGAGGATCTTCCCGACCCAGGAATCGAACCGGGGTCTCCTGTATTGCAGGTGGATTCTTTACCAGCTGAGCTATCCGGGAAGCCCTCAGGATATTCACAGGATTGTGCAACCATCTCCACAGTCTAATTTTAGAAACTCTTTGTGACCTCCAAAAGAAGCCCCATGCCCCTTAGCAGTTAGTTCCCCCCTCCCCACACCCTGGGTAACCGCTGTCTACTTTCTGTCTCTATGGATTCACCTGTTCTGGACATTTCACATGAATGGAACCGTAGGCTACGTGGCCCTTTGTGACTGACTCCTTCACTTAGTGTAACGTTTGCAGGGCCCATCAGGTTTTAGCATGGATCAGCACTCCATTGCTTTTTACTGCTGAATAATATTAAACTGGCTATGCATGTTTTGTTTCTCTGTCGTGCATCGATAGACATTTGACTTGTTTCCACTCTTTGGCTGTTGTGCCCAGTGCCACTGTTGGTGTACAAGTATTTCAGTGTCTGTTCTTAGCTGTTTCGGGTGTGGAGTGGAGTTGCTGGGTCACGTGGCAGTTCTTTGTCTGACTTTCTGAAGAGCCTGATTTCTCCGTACTCCTGTCAGTTTCTTGCTGTTGCCCGTCCTTTCAGTTTTAGCCATCCTAGGCAGTGTGGGGTGGCTGGTTCTGATTGCTGTTTCTCTGACGAATAGTGACGTTGATCGTCTTTTCATGAGTTTATGCAGTCGTGGTGTCTTCGAGACTGCTCCTGGCCAACGTGCTTGCACCTGGCTCTGAGTGAGTGGCCCTGGGGTGGGTGTGGGGTGAAGAGTTGGGCACTGATATTTTAGAGAGGTCAGTCTTGGTACTGGCTCTGTAGAAGACTGAGCCAGAGCTCAGAGCCTCCTGGGGCTACCTTGAGAGGAAACCTGTCCCCAAGAGGTTAGGTGGCCCTGTTAGTGCTGCCTGTGCGCCCCGGCAGGTTCTTCTACCTCAGAAGTATGGTCTGCTTGGCGTAGAGGTGAAGCTGCTGCTAAGCTTGGTTGTGTGGGCAGTGGCAGGGCTCGGGGCTCAGTTGGGTGGTGGCCTCCATCTTGTCCATCCCCGCAGAAGAAGGACCCGGCCCAGTTCCTGCAGGTGCACGGTCGAGCTTGCAAGGTGCACCTGGATTCTGCAGTCGCCCTGGCCGCGGAGAGCCCTGTTAACATGTAAGACTGGGCTTGAGGGTGGCATCTGTGGCTGGGGGTTAGCGGTCCAAAGGGACCTGGTATATGGACAGACCTGTGGCGCCTCAGACAGGAAAGGCTTGGCCTGAGTGGGAGGTGAAGGTCACTAGTTAGGGCGAGATGGCAGGGTTTGGGATGAAGACCCAGTGGTGTAGTGGTTGGAGCACCTAGAGGGGACGAGCAGGGCCACGGCCAGAGGCCCAGGTGAAGCAGAGAGTTGGTTGCCAGAGGGCGTGTTTTGGGGTGTTAGCAAGTGGCCCATGGGACCTTGTTCAAGGTCCCACTCTTGCTTGGTTCTGCAAACTAGGGCCCCGATTTCCTCAGGGCCCTGAATGTAGATTCAGGGTGCATTGTGGCATAAGGAACAGGAGGTGGGGGCTGAGAGTGGGACTGGCATGGGCATCAGAGGGGCTGAGGGCCAGGCTCCCAAGCACAAGGTGGCAGGGGGCAGGTGCTCTGTGTCCAGGGCACTGGGACCCTAGGTGCCTTGCTCCCCTCCTCCCACTGCAGGATGCCCTGGCAGGGGGACACCAACAACATGATTGACCGCTTTGATGTCCGCGCTCACCTGGACCACATCCCCGACTACACGCCCCCGCTGCTCACCACCATGTAAGCCGCCTCCCCTGGGGTTGCTGGCCCGTCCCTCCTGGGAAGGAAGGAGGTGTGCATGTGGGGGAGCCCCCGCCCGCTGGAGGCCGCCCCCTCCTTCCCCTTCGTGCCGGCTTGGGTTGGGAGCTCCCTGTGATCTCAAGACCTTGTCCTCCCCCACAGCTCCCCAGAACAGGAGTCGGACGAGCGGAAATGTAACTACGAGCGCTACCGAGGCCTGGTGCAGAACGACTTTGCCGGCAGTAAGTGACCTGGGGTGTGGGGAGTGGGTTGAGGGAGGGGTCCCTGTAGGCTGGAAGACGGCAACAAGACTGGGAAGAAAAGTTATCCCAGTACTCTCTACTATAGGGCCTTGGGTGGTCCCAGCTCTGTCATGGACCCGCTCCATTCGCATCCCTTTTCTCTCCTGGGGCCTCTGTCTCTGGAATTGGTACAGCAGATGTCTGCTGACCTAGATGGTCCTACCAGGTGGCCACTTCCACAGCCCATGCTCTCTAATTCTGTGATCTTTTTCCTAAAAAACTAGGAGAAATAGGAAGAACATATTTTTTTTGCTCCGTGTATTTTCCCCACCTGCACTGGTCAGAGTGTTAGCTCAGAAGAGGAAATTTGTGCTTGTTTTAAATGACTGTTTAGGCAGTTTGATAGCTTGCCAAGTGTTCATACACATTCAAGGTTCTTTTCCCAAATTGTCACCTCACAAAAGAGAAAACAAGTGTAGAGGCTATTCCCTGCTCTGGACTTGTGGAGGTTCCAACCCTGACAGAGTTTTTCGTCTCTGTTACTGCAGTACATCTGTGTGATCACCCAGCAGGGTAGGCGTGATGCCCCATTTTACAGTTAAGGACATTGAGGCCCAGGAGTTGGGAGGGACACTCCAAGGAGTTGGGGTTCTCACCCTGCCCTGCACACAGCTCTGAACTGTAGCTCACCTTCTGAGAAGGACTCAGAGCCTCTCTCCCAGATCTCCCTGTGAGATTAAGGGCCACACACTCGTCCCTCAGCCTAGCTGGTCTCGTTTCCTGGAGAAGGGTGATTGTGGAGGTTTCTGTCTCTCAGGGTGATGTGAGGGTTCGCTTGAGGGATGCTTAGGGCCCCTGCATGGAGCCTGGCATAGTCCACCCTCGCTGTGGGTTCACTGTCCCCATATTTCTTTGTTTCTGAAATAGATGTTTAGCATCTTTAAAAGCAGAGATTTTCAAATTCTGGCTATCAATGAAGCCTTCACATCAGGGGAGTGTAGCGTCATGGATGCGGTGGTAGTTTTTGCCTTCCCCCAAGGCCACATAGATGCTTGATGATGGAGTCAGGGTTTCCCTTAGTTCTGCCTGATTCCATCTCTTCATCCATCCATTCATTCATACAATTCCTGAGCACCTGTAGTGTGTCAGGCATTCTTCTGGGAGGAGGGGTCTAGTGTGGGAGCCACATAATCACGAAAGCGGGTGTTCATTACAAGCTGAGGCACTGTTTCGACAGATGGTATACTGTTCTCGGAGGTGCTTGACTGAGGCTGGGTCAGTGGAGGGTGGGGTGGGGTGGGGCAGGAGCTCCCCAGTGAGGGGGGGGCGGTGCTCCTGACTCTGTCCGGGCCATAAGGACAGCCATGAGGGGACGGGAGGAGGGTGGCTTGGGGGACAGGGAAGGCCAGTTTGGCTGGAGCTCACGTGAGACAGCTCATGGGACTGCCTAAGCCTAAAGCCCGCATAGAGCCCCAGGGCCCTCCCCTGGGGCTGCGTAGACCACCAGCAGAATGGGGGAGCCTACGGCGATGGCCGTGCTGTGTCACCTTGGGGCTCGCCCAGACCCCGAACCTCGCTTTACAGATAGAAAAGCTGAGGCCCTCTGAGGGAAGGGGACATGTCCAGGGTCCCACTGGAGCTGGGCATATGTCTTACTGCACACGGACCAGGGGGCTCCGGTACATTGCTGAGCTCTTCAAGTTGTGTGTTATAGCTGAGAGAGAGCCCGAATTAGCTTAATTTAAACTGGGGCCCAGAGGCCCAGAGTGGCAGTGCCGTGGGGTCCAGGTGACTGACGTCCAGCTCTCGGGATAGGTTTGTCATTCTGAAAGGTCCAGTCAAAGGTCTGTGTGACGGTGATAACAGTAGCAGTGCCCAGGCTCTCCTTCTGCCAGTGGTCCTCCCATTTTACAGGGAAGGAAACCAAGGCACAGAGCGCCTGAGTCCTTGCCCAGGGTTGCATGGCAAGTCAGCGGTGCAGCCAGGGCCCTCCTGCAGCTGCTGTGTCATCACCATGCATTCTGTGATTATCTGGGAATCCATGAGCCTGCCGCCAGCCGTGCTGGGTTCACACCTGCCCAAGCCCCACTGCATTCTTGAGTCCCCCCTGAATTCCCAGTGTCCCGAGCCCCCTCTGATTCACGTGCCTCTTACCCCACCCCAGTCTCCGAGGAGCAGTGCCTGTACCAGATCTACATCGACGAGCTGTATGGAGGCCTCCAGAGACCCAGTGAGGATGAGAAGAAGAAGTGAGTCGGGGTCCGGGGCAGCGGGGGCTGTGGGAGGCAGGAGGACTGTGCGCCCCACAGGGCTCTGTCCACCTGGTGTCCCCTAGAGCTGGGCCTGGCGGCTGGCGCCTAGTAGGTACTCGCTTCATCAGCGTTGCAAGGAGCAGGCAGCGCCGGAGGGGACGGGTTTGCTGACAAACCTCTCCATGGCGTTTTCCACCCTTGGGTTGGGAGGAGGTGCAGTTAGATGGGCAGGAGCTGGACTGGGCCAGGGCCTGGGTTTGAGTCCTGCCCTCTGAGCCTTGGTGCCCCCTGCTTGGATGCCCCAGGACTGCAGGAGATGGAGCTGGGGAAGTACTTGTACCCTGCCAGGCAATAAGCGTGTGGCCCACAGCAGCTGATGTCACTCTGCAGAGGGCTTTTCCGGGCTGTGTGCCCTGAGGAATGGCTCATCCCTCTGCCAGCCTGGCTGGCCCCTCCACTGCTTTGCAGTCCCGGAGCCACCTCCTTACCCCCTGCTCCCAAGCCGTCCCCATCGCGGTCCTCACGGAGGTGACTGAGCGTCTCAGTGACCGACCCTTATTCATGGCCACCTGTTTTGGACAAGGCTGGCATAGGGATGGCGTCAGGGCGTGTCAGCTGAGTTTAGCAGCACACATGCCCTAGGCCCCTGCTCCATCCTGGACCAAGGTGGGCTGCGTTGTTACCCAAGAGAACTTGGGCCGGCCATTGCAGGACACGTAGTCGGGGGTGGCGGTGGAGAGAGCCAGTGTGAGTGGGGCCAGGAGCTGAGGACGGCCGCCACCCCCAGACGGGGACTTCTGGAGGGTGGTGCACTAGAGCTGTAGGAAGAGGGAAGGGCTGGTGGCAGGTGGGCGCAGAGCGTTCTAGGCCCAGGGACTGTTCGAGGGCACCAGGCTGCCTTGGCTCTCAGGAGGGCGGCGTGCGGGCAGCGGTATGTGGGCCCTGGAGGCTTGGCTGGGTTGCATCTGGCCTGGGGCCCGCCTCTCCTCCCAGCGCGGCCCTGACTCTCGGCTCCCCCGTGCCAGGCTGGCAGAGAAGAAGGCATCCATCGGCTACACCTATGAGGACAGCACGGTGGCCGAGGTGGAGAAGGTGACAGAGAAGCCGGAGGAGGAGGAGTCCCCGGCTGAGGAGGAGAGCAACTCGGATGAAGATGAGGTCATCCCCGACATCGGTGGGGTCCCCTCTCTGCCCTCCCCATCCACAGTCCCTGGGCAGCGTTTTCGTGTCTCGCCCCTCCCCCTGTGCGGGGCGTCCCGTGCTTACGAGCCCGCCTCTCCTGACCCCCACCTCCCGCTGTCCTTCCGTCTCACTTGTGTCCTGCTGCTCCAGCCTCCCTCGCTGTTTCTCTCTCCTTCCTACTTTCTAGGACTCTGCTCCTCTGACACTGTCCCCACCTGGGTTCTGGCTCTGTTCTCCTCTTCTGACTTCAGCCTCTTGGTCTCTCCCCGCCCTTCTCTTTCTCTGTCTTCTTGAAAACACGTGTTTCTCCAGTTACAGAGCTGGCCTCAGCCCCCACCCCACTGCCCACTGCCAGCTAAATGCCCACTGATCAGACCAGCCACCCGTTTCTCCCCTCGCCTCATCCAGCTCACTCTCAGCCCGTCCCCTGTTTGTTCAGAAGTGTGTAAAGCACACTTGCCACGCAGCCATCAAGCATCCCACTCCCGAATACCTGAGACCTGCACCCCTGCCTCCACCCACCTAGATCTTCAGCTGCCCTTGTTCACGTTCCTGTGTACATCACTCGCTCCCCATCACATCTCCCCCACCCTCGCCCGCTGTTTATGGTGCTTGCTCCTGGCCGAGTCCTGTGCCAGCCTGGGGACACCAGGACGTGCTGACTCGTGTCCACACCCCCACCCACCCACAGAGGCCTGAGGTCTGGTGGGCACCCCCGCCCCCATGTCCTGGGGCGCTGCCCCTTCCCTTCCTCTTGCTCGGCTTTGGCCCCTGACAGCCTTTCTCTTGGTGCAGACGTGGAGGTGGATGTGGACGAACTGAACCAGGAACAGGTGGCAGATCTCAACAAACAGGCCACGACCTATGGCATGGCCGATGGCGACTTCGTCAGGTGAGGCCTGTGGGCGGACACCGCTCCCCACCCTGTGGACCTGGCATCTCTGCTGTTACCCCTCTTATGAGCGCTGGTGTCCCTGACTCCGCACCAGGGACATTACACGCACAGCTCCTGAGCTCGTGGAGGAGGGGTGGAGGTTGTATGGGGTGGTCCTTGGGGTCAGCTTCAGCGGTGTTGAGACAGAGGCCGCCCCCGGCTGTGTGACCTGAGGCCTTCTGAGCCCTGGGAGCTTCAGGGGTTTCTGGGCCTGTTGGACAGCGCCCTCTAGTGGAGTGGCTCCTCTCCCTGCATTCACTGGCAGTTGCTGGTTGGGCCTCTGCCCTGTGCCTCACCTGGGTGGGTCACAGAGACTGGTCCCAGCTAACAGGTTACTGAGTCCTGAATACTCCCACGTCTGAACACAGCCTGAGCGTCTGAGCATCCTCACTCAGGAGCACCCAGCGTCCTCACCACGGCCAGAGTCTCACCTCTCTGGTCCTTTCCCCACACACTCCACCCCTGCCCGGCCTCCATGGCCTCTTTCCCCCTCAAATGCCCGAGGCCCCACCTGACCCGGGGCCACTCAGGTGCTGTGAGCTCTGCCTGCACCTGCACAGCTCACTCCCCAGGGCTCTCGTCAGCTGTCACTCTCTGAGGGGCTTCCCTGGCCTCCCTGTTAAAAACTGCAGCCTCTACCAGGCCCCTGGACATCTGTCCCCCTTCTGTGATTTCCTTTCACATCAAGTTTTTCACCATTTAACAAGTCATGTGTTACATGACTTTGGTCATTGTCTGTGTTCTCCCCAGAATGTTAGTCCATGAGAGTGGGGAGTTTTATTTTCAGTAATCCCTGATGCCTGAGATAGCACCTGGCGTGCAATCAGTGCTCAGTAATAGTACTGAATGGATGTGAGACCCACCAGGATGGCTTGGGGTCCTTCGCCTCCTGCAGTGACTCTGCCTGTAATCTGACCTCGTTCCTCCTGGTGGCCCTCCTCCCCCTCCGCAGGATGCTCCGGAAAGACAAGGAGGAGGCGGAGGCCATCAAACACGCCAAGGCCCTTGAGGAGGAGAAGGCCATGTACTCGGTGAGGGCTGGGCCCTAGTGGCAGGGCAGGTGTGTGCTTCGTGGAAGGCACAGCCTCACCAGCCTCATCCCTACCCTGCTCCAGGGCCGTCGCTCCCGGCGCCAGAGGAGGGAGTTCCGGGAGAAGCGGCTGAGGGGCCGCAAGATCAGCCCCCCCAGGTAGGTGGGGTTCTGCCCTGTGCCCCCGCCCTGCCAGCATCAGTCTTTCAGGACTGCGGGAGGAGCCAAGGCTCAGGAAAGTCTGGGGGGCAAGCTTGTGGCCTGCAGGCAGAATTGTCCTAATAGAGCGAACAGGGAAGGTCTGGGATAGGTGTGGCCACGAGGGACGTGTGGATACCCGTCCTGCCAGCCATCCCCCTCTCCCTGCTGGATTTGGAACCCATGTCACATTCCCTGGCTGTGAGCAGAGTCAAGGGGGCACCATTGCTTCTGTTGTGGGCCGCCTCCTCCCTGTTAGAGTTTGGGTAGGTGACTTCATCTTCTCGAGCTGCAGTTTTCTCTTTGGGAAAGGGGCACCGTCACCTTCCAGGACGGGGGCTACACCAGTGCCCACAGTGAGGTCTCGGGCAGGTTTGGATGAGGCAGCTGGTGTGCAGAGAGCCCAGTCTGGGGCCCGGGCAAACCCATGCTTTTGCCACATCTCCTCTGTTCAAGGGGAGTCGCAGGGTTGCTGTGAGGCTTAAGGGACCTGCAGTGGGCTCAGGGTTGGATGCATGGTCTGGAAAATGTTGTCATGAGCTGTGGTGATTCTTGCCATCGTACCGAAGAAGTGCAGGGCTGTGGTTCAGGCTCTTGGCAGGTGTGAGGGGACAGGAGGGATGAAGGCAGGGCCCGTAACCTGGCCGGCAGCCTCCTCGTCACTGTCCAGGGCGTGGCCTGGGGCACACAGGTCAGGGGTTGACCTTAATTCCATGCGTACTGACCTCCCCCCCCCCACCCCCGTCCCATCTGGTTCTCTCTACAGCTACGCCCGCCGAGACAGCCCCACCTATGACCCCTATAAGCGGTGAGTTCCCAGGGCCCAGCACCCTCCTGATGGAGGGCGGGTTGGGTGGGGCCTGTGTGCTGTAGGCTGCCCTCCTGAGATCACAGACTGGGGGATGTGCTCTGCTTTTTTCTGATTTAAACATAACGGAGTTTTGTGTTAAAAGTGACCAAACATGGCAGAAAGGCGGGACTTAGATGTCAGGTGTCTTTAATCTGAACTGCCAGAAATAACCAGTGAGAAATAACAGGTACAGAAATGCCTGGTCGCACACAACATGTGTCTCCTGTTGTGGGAGTGGTTGGTCAGAGGCCTTGAGGGTGGACAGGTCTCAGTCTGACCCGTTCCCTTTGTTGGATGGGGTGAGAGGGACCCTTGGGGCTCCTGGGAGGACAGATGAGATAAGGCAGGTACACCTTTTGAGAAAAGGTCTGGCTCAGGTAGGTGCTCAACTGTGGGTGCCGTGAGGGAGATTACATACTTTCTTTAACAAAATTGAGATTATTTCACACTTAATGCTTTCAAACTTGCTTTACACCTGACTTGACATCTTTTGCCAAGAGAATGCACTGCTCATAGCAAACACCCTCTTCCAGCAGCACAAGAGAAGACTCTACACATGGACATCACCAGATGGTCAATATCAGAATCAGATTGATTATATTTTTTACAGCCAGAGATGGAGAAGCTCTATACAATCAGCAAAAACAAGACCGGGAGCTGACTGTAGCTCAGATCATGAACTCCTTATTGCCAAATTCAGACTTAAATTGAAGAAAGTAGGGAAAACCACTAGACCATTCAGGTATGACCTAATGATGATATAGTGAAAGTGAGAAATAGATTCAAGGGATTAGATCTGATAGATAGAGTGCCTGAAGAACTACAAACGAAGGTTCGTGACATTGTACAGGAGGCAGGGATCAAGATCATCCCCCCAAAAAAAGAAATGCAAAAAGGCAAAATGGTTGTCTGAGGAGGCCTTACAAATAGCTGTGAAAAGAAAAGAAGCAAAAAGCAAAGCAGAAAAGCAAAGATATTCCCATTTGAATGCAGAGTTCCAAAGAATAGCAAGAAGAGATAAGCAAGCCTTCCTCAGTGATCAATACAAAGAAATAGAGGAAAACAATAGAATGGGAAAGACTAGAGATCTCTTCAAGAAAATTAGAGATACCAAGGGATCATGTCATGCAAAGGTGGGCTCCATAAAGGACAGAAATGGACCTAACAGAAGCAGAAGATATTCAGAAGAGGTGGCAGGAATACATAAACGAACTGTACAAAAAAGATCTTCACGACCTGGATAATCACGATGGTGTGATCACTCACCTAGAGCCAGACATCCTAGAGTGCAAAATCAAGTGGGCCTTAGGAAGCATGACTATGAACAAAGCTAGTGGAGATAATGGAATTCCAGTTGAGCTATTTCAAATCCTGAAAAATGATGCTGTGAAAGTGCTGCACTCAATATGCCAGCAAATTTGGAAAACTCATCAGTGGTCACAGGACTGGAAGAGGTCAGTTTTCATTCCAATCCCAAAGAAAGGCAATGCCAAAGAATGCTCAAACTACCACACAGTTGCACTCATCTCACATGCTAGTAAAGTAATGCTCAAAATTCTCCAAGCCAGGCTTCAACAGTACATGAACTGTGAACTTCCAGATATTTAGGATTTAGAAAAGGCAGAGGAACCAGAGATCAAATTCCCAACACCCACTGGATCATTAAAAAAGCAAGAGAGTTTCAGAAAAATATCTATTTCTGGTTTATTGACTGTGCCAAAGCCTTTGACTGTATGGATCGCAACAAACTGTGAAAAATTCTTAAAGAGATGGAAATACCAGACCACCTGACCTGTCTCTTGAGAAATCTGTATGCCGGTCAGGAAGCAGTGGTTAGAACTGGACATGGAACAACAGACTGGTTCCAAATAGGGAAAGGAGTACATCAAAGCTGTATATTGTCATCCTGCCTATTTAACTTATATACAGAGTGTATCATGAAAAAAGCTGGGCTGGATGAAGTACAAACTGGAATCAAGATTGCTGGGAGAAATATCAATAACTTCAGATATGCAGATGACATCACATTTACAGCAGAAAGTGAAGAAGAACTAAAGAGCCTCTTGATGAAGGCAAAAGAGGAGAGTGAGAAAGTTGGCTTAAAACTCAACATTCGGAAAACTAAGATCATGACATCTGGTCCCATCACTTCATGGTAAATAGATGGGGAAACAGTGGAAACAGTGAGAGACTTTATTTTGGGGGGCTCCAAAATCATTGCAGAAGGTGAGTGCATCCATGAAATTAAAAGATGCTTGCTCTTTGGAAGAAAACTTATGACAAACCTAGACAGCATATTAAAAAGTAGAGACACTACTTTGCCAACAAAGGTGTATCTAGTCAAAGTTATGGTTTTCCAGTAGTCATGTATGGATGTGAGAGTCGGACTATAAAGAAAGCTGAGCACCGAAGAATTGATGGCTTTGAAACTGTGGTGGTGTAGAAAACTCTTGAGTCCCTTGGACAGCACAGAAATCCAGTCAGTCCATCCTAAAGGAAATCAGTCCTGAATATTCATTGGAAGAACTGATGCTGAAGCTGAAACTCCAATACTGTGGCCACCTGATGTGAAAAGCTGACTCATTTGAAAAGACCCTGATGCTGGGAAAGATTGAGGGTGGGAGGAGAAGGGGATGGCAGAGGATGAGATGGTTGGATGGCATCACTGACTCAGTGGACATGAGTTTGAGTAAACTGTGAGTTGGTGATGGACAGGGAGGGCTGGCGTGCTGCAGTCCATGGGGTCGCAAAGAGTTGGACACAACTGAGTGACTGAACTGAGCTGACATCTGTGTGGAGGAAACCTGTTGCTGTTACAGTACAGATCTGTGCATCTGTTCTTAATAATAGTTTTCTGTCACTGCTTTTCCTGGTTGTATTGAGAAGGCCTCGTGGTCATGAATCAGATGCTTGCAGGCCTGCTGTCTTTCTGCCTGCTGGCTCTGTTGCACCTGGTGTCTGTTGTTGCTCGGGACCCTGCTCTTCTGCGACCTCTTGCTGTGTGGAGGGTGGACCTCTTTGTTCGACCTCTTGCTCTGTGGAGGGTGAACAGGCTTGAGGAGCCCGGTGTGAGCCCCTTCTCCCTGCTCTTCAGGTCGCCCTCGGAGTCCAGCTCTGAATCCCGCTCCCGTTCCCGCTCCCCGACCCCCGGCCGGGAGGAGAAGATCACGTTCATCACCAGTTTTGGGGGCAGCGATGAGGAGGCGGCCGCAGCCGCAGCTGCAGCAGCTGCATCAGGGGCTGCCACAGGGAAGCCCCCAGCACCTCCCCAGCCTGGCGGCCCCGCACCGGGACGTAATGCCAGTGCCCGGTCTGTAACGCTCACGCTGCCCGCCCTACACCCAGGCACCGTGGGGGGGAACTCGGGGCAGCAGGGGGCCGCGGCCCGGGCTGGCGCTGACCGCCCCCCGTGCCCGCCTGCAGCCGCCGCTCCTCCACCTCCTCCTCCTCCTCCTCCGCCTCGAGGACTTCCAGCTCCCGCTCCCGCTCCAGCTCCAGCTCCCGCTCCCGCCGAGGCGGGGGCTACTACCGCTCTGGCCGCCACGCCCGCTCCAGGTCCCGCTCCTGGTCGCGTTCCCGGTCCCGCTCCCGGCGCTATTCTCGCTCACGCAGCCGTGGCCGGCGGCACTCAGGTGGAGGCTCCCGAGACGGACACCGCTACTCCCGCTCGCCGGCCCGGCGCGGCGGTTATGGACCCCGGCGCAGAAGCAGGTGCGTGGGGCGGGGAGCCCATCTGGGTGAGACCAGGCTCTGCAAGGGAGCCGTGGAGTTGGGGGATGGTGGTCATCCCAGATGTGGGGAGCCAGTGGGTGGGAGACTGGACTGTGCTTGTTGCAGGTGCCTCGTAGGACCAGGGTGCCCCGAGGGGAGGGCGGGGTATGATGTAAGCGCTGCAGGTGGGGCAGGAATACCGTCCTGGGAGACAGGAGCATCCCTCCTGCCCTTTCCGGGGGGGTCAGGGCTGCCCGTGGAGGGCCAGCACGACTTGCTGGGTGAGAGCGGGACTTGCAGAGCAGCCGGTCGGATGAGGAGTCTGGCCCTGCTGCTGGGCTGTTGGGGCCTCTTCATCTGTAGAAGAAATAGAATCATAATGTCTCCTCCACTGAGTGCAAAGTTGTGACAAAGTCTACTTCAGTGCTTGGTCCAGAGCCTGGCACTTGATGAGTGCTCTTGTTGTCGTCAGCGTTATTACCTGTGTTATTGTTGTGGGGATCTCAGTGTCAGCTGCCCACGAGGTCTGGCAGGTAAAATCGAGGCGCCCCGTGGGCCTGGTGACCTGGGGCACACTTCCCCTCTGCTGGGCTTGTAGGCCACTCAGTGGCGGGTGTGGCGTGCCCAGTTTTCTGATTTTTCCAGAGAAACTGAGTTGGATGTTTAAAGGACAGCTCTTGTTTTCTCGATATTGCTGACAAAACCCGGGACAGTCCCACCAGAGTCAGTGTGTGGTGTTGGTTTGGCGTCCAGATCATTGCCTGGAGCCTGTACCCAGGGCAATGGCAGGAGACAGGCTCAGGGTCAGAGGGGGGCCTGGTCACCCTGAGGAGGGGGCCCTTGCTGAGGAGCCCCCAAGTCTTGAGCAGAGAGAGGAGGGGGCTTACATATTCCCAGACTGGATTCTGTGGGTCTGTGCCACAGGCGAGTGGGGAGGGATGAGGGGTCGTCCCCACTGGTGGCGAGACCCTAGGCCTGGCAATGTGAGGAGGTGAGCATCCACAGGGGGTCACCAGGCAAGTCCTGCCCTCCCAGAGATCGTCTCGCAGGGAAGTGGGCGCACAGGTGTCTAGTGAAACGTGAAGAGCTGTTCTAGGCCAGTGTATCTAGAGGACAGTCTCTGTTTAGAGACCGGGGAGGCCAGGGAGGATGTCTGAGGAAAGCAGCAGGAGGGACTTAGAAACAGATTGCAGGGTCGTGCGGAGGCGCGTAGATTCAGTGCCTGGGTTGGGGCAGCATGCAAGGAGGTCCCCGGAGTCTCACAGCCTCCCTCCTGCTCTTCGGCGCCCCCAGGAGCCGCTCCCGCTCCGGGGACCGGTACCGGCGGGGCGGCCGGGGCCCCCGGCACCATAGCAGTAGCCGCAGCAGCTGGTCCCTCAGCCCGTCCCGAAGTCGCAGCCTGACTCGCAGCCGCAGCCCCAGCCTGAGCCGCAGCCGCAGCCTGAGCCGCAGCCGCAGCCAGAGTCACTCGCCATCACCGCCGAGGGAGAAGCTCAGCAGGCCGGCAGCGTCCCCCGCTGTGGGCGAGAAGCTGAAAAAGTGAGTGGGGCTAGGGCTGGCGGATGGAGGTGGGGGCGCACCCCACTGTTCTGTTTCAGAAGGAATTTGGTCCTGCCCTGGGGGGCTCTGCCCTTGGTGGGGGTGGGGGTGCTGAGGAGTCTCAGCCTTGCCTTGGGTGAGGGGTCAGGGGGGGACACGACCCTGCCCTGCAGGATCCAGGAGGCACGTGGTTTCCGCCTGGGGGTGTTTGGGGCACACGGCCTTTGCTGTCTGGTCCAAGGGCAGTGCTGAGGCCACGTGTGATTGGAGGTGGCAGCTGCTTTTTCTTCCTCCCAGGACCGAACCTGCCGCTGGTAAAGAGACAGGAGCTGCCAAAGTCAGTAAGAATTTGGAACTCGCCCGTCTAATTCCCGCCAGCAGCAGTGCCCGAGAGCAGGGCCCGGTGGGCCTGCAGGGGGGCCCGGGTGGGCCGGGAGATCCAGCCCCAGGGATTGAGATCCGTGCCCCGCTCCCCCTTCCGCTGTCCACTGGGGCTCCCAGACCCTCGTGGCTGGTCTCCGCAGCCTGCCCGTCCTCCGCTCCTGCCCCCGCCAGTCCCAGGCTTTGGATGAGGTGGGTTGTGGGAGCTCCG
Organism: Bos taurus; assembly: GCF_002263795.3. Taxonomy (NCBI): domain Eukaryota; kingdom Metazoa; phylum Chordata; class Mammalia; order Artiodactyla; family Bovidae; genus Bos; species Bos taurus. The sequence goes on from NC_037345.1 coordinate 52,745,811, forward strand.
GGATACCCACCCGCTCTCCTGCCTCTTCTCCCCCTTCCCCAGCCCAAGCTGACACCGCAGGAGAAGCTTAAGCTGAGGATGCAGAAGGCACTCAACAGGCAATGTACGTCCTGGCCCCGCCCCTCCAGGGCTTCCCTGCTCCTCTTCCACGTCCAGCTGGGGAAGGCCCTGCTCTCTCCAGACAGGAGGCCCTTGGGGAGGAGCAGGTGTGCACCCGCCCTGTGGCCGCCAGGTCCAGGGCCTCTCTGAGCTCAGCCTCCACCTCCTCAGCCCCTGTGCCCTCTCCCCACAGTCAAAGCAGATAAGAAGGCGGCGCAGGAGAAGATGATCCAGCAGGAGCATGAGCGCCAGGTACGGGGTCGGGAGGGCGCGGGGCCCACGAGGGGTGAAGCCTGGCCCCACCCTCACCGCTGCCTCTGCCGCAGGAGCGGGAAGACGAGCTGCGCGCCATGGCCCGCAAGATCCGCATGAAGTAAGACTGCCCCCAGCCTGCCTCCGGGTGGTCCTGTGTTCCCCACCACCAGCCCGACCCAGAGCTCTGACCAGGCCCACTTCTCCGAATCTTCGTGTCCTTCCTGCCTTGCAGCTCAGCCAGTCTCCAGCTGGGGTCGCCTTTCCTTCTCTCTCCCAGATACCCACCCACTGTTCCCAAGGCTGCTCTCAGGTCCTTCCTTACTGTCCTGTGTGGAGCAGCACCCCCAAAAGCACCGTCCTCTAGCACCCCTCCTTCATGGCGCTTGTCTCCCCCGGCATCCTAGCGTCCTGTCTGTGTCCTTCACTCTCTCTTGCTGGCATCCTCACTGAGAAGTCGGGTCTGGCTGCCAGGCTCCTGCTGTATGCTCTGCCCCCAGAACCCTGGTGCTCATAAATGCTGAGGGCTGGACGCAGGCCAGCCCCGCGCTGGGAGCCAGGGCTTTGCTCCCCCTCCTTTTTGCTCCTCTCCTCGCCTGACTCTTTTGCAGAGCTGAGTGGCCCAGAGCCTGGTTCAAACAGACTTGGGGTTCAATCTAAGCTCCGCTTCTCTCTGACTCTCTGGCCCTGGGGTGGGTGCTTGTCCAGACTGTGAACAGTCCTTGGTGCCAACTGCACAGGGTAACTGAGGAATTAGTGCCCTTAGAGCTTCAGCCTGTGTGGGGCCCATGAGCAGAACTGGAGGCTGTAGTGCTTGGTCTTGGCAAGGAAGGGAGTCAGTCAATTGAGAGCTGTGTCACCTGTTACTTTTCTTTCTACCCTGTATTTGCTGTGGGTCCTTGGACAAGTATCTTAATCTCTGTGAGCCAGGATTCGTCATGTGAGGTAGATGTAATAAGGCAGTCGTCTCTGTGGAATCCCGCTGTAAGGCTCCTGACGTGTGGTGCCTGGCACGTGGGGAGGCTTGATGGCTGGAGCTACTGTTACTGGTTGGTGGTTTATTACACACCCATCACACGGGCGCATCAGGAAGTGGGGAGCACAGTGCATAGGGACTTGGCATTCTAGTCAGTCAGGCCCGGCTTCTGATCCTACCTCACCTCTGCTACCCCCTAGCTGTGGGCCTTTCTCCTGTCTGAGCCTCAGTGTGCCCATCTGTTAAATGGGGATGAACTAATTATCCCATCTCATAGGCTTGTGGGCAGGATTTAGTGTGATCAGGGCCAGGCACTACAGCACTCAGTAAATGCAGCCCTTGGGATGGCGCTCAATAAATGCAGCCCTTGGAATAGCAAAGCAAATCCCGGTCATTCTGACAAAGGCCAGATAAGCACTTAGCATGTAAGTCCCTTTGTTCAGAGACTGCGCCTGGAGCATGACAGGAAATGATCAAACTATCCAGGCCTCAGCAAACCTTTCGTCGGGTGGTAGACTGGGATTCAGCTGCCGGCCGGTGTCCCTCTCTGAGCTCAGTGCACTCGTTTCCAGATGGACAGAGGAGCAGGACCTGCCCCTTGGCTCACTTTTCCACTCGACCTGGCAGGCAACCCAGCTGGCCCTCGAGTTCAGTATTCTCACCTCTTACCCTGCTTTGCCTCTCCCTGCAGGGAACGGGAGCGCCGAGAGAAGGAGAGAGAGGAATGGGAACGCCAGTACAGCCGGCAGAGCCGCTCGCCCTCCCCCCGCTACAGTGAGTGTGCCCCCTGTCACCCTCCCCAACTACAGTGAGTGTGCCCCTGGTCACCCTCCCCCTCTACAGTGGGTGTGCCCCCGGTCACCCTCCCCCGCTACAGTGAGTGTGCCCCCGGTCACCCTCCCCCACTACAGTGAGTGTGCCCCCGGTCACCCTCCCCCTCTACAGTGAGTGTGCCCCCGGTCACCCTCCCCCACTACAGTGAGTGTGCCCCCGGTCACCCTCCCCCCCTACAGTGAGTGTGCCCCTGGTCGCCCTCCCCCCTCTACAGTGAGTGTGCCCCTGGTCGCCCTCCCCCCTCTACAGTGAGTGTGCCCCTGGTCGCCCTCCCCCCTCTACAGTGAGTGTGCCCCTGGTCGCCCTCCCCCCTCTACAGTGAGTGTGCCCCTGGTCGCCCTCCCCCTTCTACAGTGAGTGTGCCCCTGGTCGCCCTCCCCCCTCTACAGTGAGTGTGCCCCTGGTCGCCCTCCCCCCTCTACAGTGAGTGTGCCCCTGGTCGCCCTCCCCCTTCTACAGTGAGTGTGCCCCTGGTCGCCCTCCCCCCTCTACAGTGAGTGTGCCCCTGGTCGCCCTCCCCCCTCTACAGCGAGTGCCTCTCTGGCGCTGGGTCAGGAGAGCTGGGCTGGAGGCTCTGGGACATTAAAAAGAGAAGACATGTCAAAACTGAGTTACAGAAAACCACGGTACACCTTCCACATCAGCCTTCAATAAACTAAAACGTTTAAGCTGTACACATGACACACAGCACCTCAGTCCCAAGGGAACCGCAGGAGTGGAAGAGCTTCGTAGCGCCTGGGTGTGGGCCGAGGGGCAGGCAATATCCTGCTCTTCTCACCTGCACTCCTGTCCCCCTTCTTTCCAGGTCGAGAATACAGCTCTTCTCGAAGGTAAGCAGGCAGGCCCTGTTCCCCAGGCAGTCACTGTTGTCCTCTCGTGGGAGGCCCCAGCCCTGGTTCCCCCATCCTCGCCCTGGCCCCCCTCCAGTCGTAGGAGCTGCCCAGGGCCTGGCCTCATGCTGCACGCAGCCAACCTCTGCGTCGCTGAAGCCCCAGTGGTCCCATGTGGGTGGGTGTGTGTGCACCTGCCCACACGGCTGGGCTCCCTACTTCCTGCCCAAACCCTCACAGGGCCTCTCTCCCCGCTCTCTCTCCAGACGGTCAAGGTCCAGATCCCGAAGCCCCCACTACCGACATTAGGCAGAAGTGTGGGCGGGCAGAGATGAGGTGGGGGGACAAGGGCTCAAGCTGTGATGCTGCTGGTTTTATCTCTAATAAAGTCACACGTTATTTAATTCCCTTCCCTTGGTCTGTTTCGTCTGTGTGGTCAGTGCAGGGCCCCCAAACCCCAGTGCCCGAGGCCGGCTGGGGAAGGTGCTTGGTGGCTTCAGGGAACAGGCGCCAGTGTGACCTGGTGGGGAGTCCCGCCCACATCTGGGGACTGGAGCATGGCTCCTTGGTAATCAGAACTGCTGCTCCTGCCACACTCAGGGCCCGGGTGCCATGTGGTGGGAAAAGGGCTGAGCACCCCGCCTGTGGAGGATGGGCCAGGACTTTGCCCAGGGGCCTCCGGTGACAGGTCCAGGCCTCTCCCCACCCTCGCCTCGGCCCCTGCCCTGGCCTCGCCCACACCAGGAACCGGGAGCACAGCTTTCTGTGCCAGTCCTGCAGTGCCCCGGGCACTGGGGGCCAGCCTCTCCCCTCACCCTGTCGTTCCAAACCGGTCTGTCCAGCTGTCCACCCCAAGGAGGGAAGCCTCCCGCCCCAGCTCAGACACCCCAAGAAAACCAGAGTCCAAACACGTGTAGTTACGTGCAGGCTTTACTCAGGGATTGGGGGGAAGGATAGGAGATCACAAAAGTGGGTAACCGTGGTGCCCTGGATGGCAGGGGGGCATTCCTTCTGCTCAGGCCTCCCCAGCCATCTCAGGGTGCTTCTGCCGCAGGTGCTTGTCCAGGGTGGCCCGCAGGCCAAAGGGCACGCAGCAGTGGGGACACGCGAAGCGGGGCCCGCCAGGCCCCAGGCCATGCATGCGGCGGTGGCGGTTGAGCTTGCTGCTCTGGGCACAAGCGTAGGAGCAGAGCTCGCAGGCGTAGGGCCGCTCGCCCGTGTGCGAGCGCCGGTGCACCGTCAGGTTGCTGCTGTTGGTGAAGTGCTTCCCGCAGAACTCGCAGCTGCCCCCAGGCCCCGGCCCCCGGTTCTTGCCTGCTGGCTTCAGCGTCTTCTTGGGTGACATCTTCTGGTTCTTCTCCTGGTCCGTTCTCCGCTCCTTAGTGTCAGCGCCCCAGCTGTCCCCACCAGGGCCCACCTGAGCCCCGCCGCCAGGAGCCCCGGGTTCCTGGACCCCTGCCGTGGCAGCCGCCCCGGCCCCCTCTCCTCCTCTGCACGGGAGGACGCTGGCAGGGGCTGCGGCATGGGCGGCGGGCTCGGGAGGGGCGGTGGAGGCCTGCTCCTGGCCGGTGTCGGCCAGGCAGGGGCTCTGGGGCTGCAGCTGCCGGTGGGTCTTCTTGTGGCGGTTGAGCTTGCTGCTCTGGGCGCAGGCATAGGGACACTGGTCACAGGCATAGGGCCGCTCGCCCGTGTGCGAGCGCATGTGCACCTTGAGATTGCTGAAGGAGCTGAGGGTCTTCTTACACACGGGGCAGGTGGGGCTCCGCCGGGTGGGCCCCACCCGGGAGCCCTTGACCTCGGCTTCGGGCCCCACCACTGACGACACGGCCGACACGGCCACGGCCACCTCAGCCAGGCCCAGCAGTGGGGCCTCCGGGGACTCAGGTTCCGTCTGGTAGATGGACAGTCCGTGGTCCCACTGGGCGTGGCGCAGCAGTTTCCAGGCTCCTGTGAACTGTCGGCCACAGCGGAGGCAGTTCAAGGCCTTCAGGTCCTCGTGTTCTGCAGAGGGGAGAAGGGCCAGGAAGCAGTGTGACTGGCAAGTCGGAGCAGTTGCAGTTCACAGCTGCCAGCTGGACATGAGGTGTGGGAGAGGCTCTGGTCCAGGGGCTGAGAGGCAGCAGAAGAGGCCAGGCTCCCCGCCCCCGGGGGAAGCGGTGCAGAGAGCGGGGCAGACAGATACGGAGCAAGGAAAATCCATGCAGTACATGAATCCCTGGGGATTCCCTCTGTGTTTGAAAAGTCTTCAAGAAAAGGTTAAAAGAGGAGAGGGATGGATAGAGGAGTGCTAGCTTATAGTGGGGTCACGAAGGGCTGACCCAGTTAGGCCTGCTGGGCACCTGCCACCCACAGCTCCCTCTTAAAATTTTCCTTAGGAAAGACTTTCATTTTCCAGATGGGAAAACTGAGGCAAAGAGACCTTTCCCCAAGGTCACACAGTTAGGCAGGGGTAGAGCTGGGGTTTCAATCCAGAAATCCCGGGGAGTGGGAGAGAGAGGAAAATTTTTTTAGGAAAAATGATTGGTTTACTCGTAAAAACAGCTCTTGATAACTGGATGTCTCTGCCAGGCCCCAAATACTTGGGTTCCATCCATGATCCCCTTTTCCTGCCTTAGACAAGGGTGCCAAGGTTTAAATGGGGAGAAGGCTTAGCAGTCACCAATGTTTTCTTTTAACCCTCAGGTACTATTGGTAGTGTACTTCCAGATCCTTTTGCCTTTGTTTGGGATGGGGGCGGCTTTCAAGAGCACAGGTGGGGCCTGTCCTGACTTCCAATTGGTTCCCCTGCCCCCTAGCTGTGTGACCTTGGGCAAGAAATACACATCTCTGAGCCTCGGTTTCCTCATTTGCTAGAATATGGGGATCCTAGGGGTCCTCTCCCTTTTAGACTTGCTGTGACCTCAGATGGAGAATAGCTGAGAGTTCTGGTCCATCGAGCCCTCTATAAGCATTAACTGTTGTTTAGTCACTAAGTCTTTGCGACCACATGGACTATAACCCACTAGGCTCCTCTGTCCCTGGGATTTCCCAGGCAAGAATACTGGAGTGAGTAGCCATTCCCCTCTCCAAGGGATATTCTGGACCTAGAGATCAATCTAACCACATCTCCTGCTTGGCAGGCAGATTCTTTATCACTGAGCCACCTGGGAAGCCCGTCAGTGTCCACAATTCTCCCAAGCCCAAGCACCTACAGAGTGTTTTGTTCCCATGATCCCATCACAGCCCCACCCTTGCCCACAGGGCCAGCCTCCCTGCTGCAATCAAAATCCCCCCTCCCCCTCTCACTGCAGGACCCTCTCCCTGGCCCAGCCCTGAATATAATTCCATTTCTCACAAATCCCAGGGGCACATGGCACAGGGGCTAGAAATCCAGAGCTGTGTATGAGCTTCACAATCGATGCTGACCAAAAGCTCAGCTCGCCAGACGTCTAGTACCAAGTTAAGGGTTTTAATTCCTACCCACGGCTGGGAGCCCAGGTATCCAGACACCCAGGACCTGGCTGAAAACAGGGGCTTTCTGGCATGCAAGGCTGGGAGAGTCCATCAGGGAGGGAGGCCAGAAGCCCCTTCCCCAACTCCAAGCAAATGCCCAGCATCTTGATGAGAAGTGATAAATAAATGGAAGGGGGTGACAACACCCCCAGTCCAGCTGGCCTCGGCTCCCCTCCCCCAGGCCGCTGCCCTCCCCAGAGGTCCCCCCTACTGCCACACTGGTCCAGCCACCTGGCCAGTTATTTCTGGCCAAGGGGAAGGAGAAGTGAAACCAGATTGGGGGTGTGTGTATGGCAAATCCCCAGACCAGTCTTCTGGGGCTGGCCACACCCTGTGGGTGGCCCTCCTCCCCTGCCCAGCCCCGCCCCCACCTACCCCCCTCACCACCACTAGTCTCGGCCCTAGGACAGGGCAGGCCCTGGCCACGCCTAGGCTGCACCCGGTGGGGAGCCAGAAAGGGGAAGTAGTGCTCACTGCCTCGCCTGTCCAGCTCAGCCTCTCTCCCACAGGAAGCCGGGCCCTTGAACTTGAGACCGGTGACTGCATCCCGGCTCTACTCACCTGAGCCCTGGCAGGGGCTGGGGCCTCTGAAGAGCTGACAGCCCAGCTTCTTGTGGTCCACGAAGGCAGTGATGGCCTCCAATGGGAAGGTCTGCATGCAGCGGCCGCAGGTCAACAGATCTGGGTGTTTGTCGGTCCACGGCTGGCGGTCTGCAGGGAGGAAGCGGGTGGTGAGCGTGGGGTGGGGCCAGGATGGGGCCTGGGGGTTCCGAGGGAGAGGGGAAACCCGAAGGTCAAAAGGCAGGTTGGAGGCCAGGACCTGGCCAGGAAATTAAGGCAGGGGCCGGGAGTCGGGGTGGGGGAGAGGGGCGGGGGTCGGTGCCCCGAGGAGGTCCCACCCGAGAGAGAAGGGAGGGAGGTTGGCCCGGGGCTGGGGTAGGGGGCGCTCACCGTGAGGGCTCAGGGACAGCGGCGTCCACTGGTTGCGCAGGCCGAGGGCATGGATGAGGCCGCCGGTGGATACGGGGCCGGCGCAGTGGCGGGGTTCGCTCTCGAACCGCTCCGGCGCGGGCACTTCCTTCGGGGTGAAGGGCCCTAACCCCGGGGCCTGCAGGGGCCGCGGGTCCGGCTCGGGCTTCACGTCGATGACGAGGTCTCGCATCTCCATCTCGTCGTCTGAGCTGGCGGCGGGCGGGGGTTCTATTCGGCGAGGCATGCAGCCGGCCTTGCGGCGGGACATGGGTCGCGGGCTGGCGGACTGGAGGACTGGCGGACTGGCGGGCGGAGGACACGCGAGGCGTGCGCGCTCAGACCGAGGCGCCCAGGTGAGTGACTGCGGCGACCCGCAGCGAACTCTTACACGTGCTGGCCCGGCCCGTGGCTCCGCCCACCGAGGCGGGGCCTGCCGGGGGAGGACTGCCCCACCCTCAGCCAAACTCAATCAGGACCGTGACCCCTGCGTTTGGCTGAATGATTGAATATAAAGATAACGAGTTCACACGACCACGCACAGAAACAGCTATTCCTGACCCCGTTTCCGGGCTGGTGGAAACTGAGGCACAAGGTGCCCACCCACACCCCCAAGCGAGAAAATGGTAGGGGCCAAGTTTCTAGCGAGGCGCCTGATAGTAATCTGACCTATTCCACTGAATACATTACAATAAAAATTCCTTGGGCAAACAAGGGTTAAGCGCCTACTATGTGCCAGGTTCTGGACTAAGCACTAAGATGCAGCAGGGTGGAAAAACAGACAATAACCCTGGCCTCTTGCAGGTTATTCGTTCAGAAAGACAGAGTCTCAACAAGATAAACTAAAATATGAAGTGCTGTCCAGCACAAGTGCCATGGAGGGGGGAGGGCAGAGCTAGGAAGGGTTATAAAGGGACAGGATCACTCGGGTGGGGTTGGGACCTCAGTTTTCTCCCCATGCCAGGCCTGTGTATTCGAGGAGTTCTGTAAATTAAGTTCTGTATGGACGGAGTTCTGTGAGAAAACAAGGTCAGCTCCAGGGACATCTTTTGACCACTTTAAAGTCTTCGGGTTTTTTGAGACGGAAGCCTTGGGAGGGTTTGGAGCCCTGGAGGGCCATGATCACAGACTCTGACTCTGCTCCTAGACCCGGACTCGCCATTAAAACCAAATAGCTCACCAATAGCCTCCTTCCGCCGGGGCCTCCTCCAACTTCCCTTGTCAAAGCTGCTCTCTGATCGCTATTTGAAGTGGCATCAACACCCTGCCCCACCCTCCAACCTTGCAAGTTTTCTTTTCTTCCTGGCACCAACCACATCACCATCTAGAACTGTTTGTTTACTCTCCTATCTCCCCTCTCCCTAACACAAGCCCCCCCAACCCCCAGAGGTCAGGGCCAGGGTCAGTTGGCTCTGGCCTGCCGGCAGTGTCCTCAGCCCAACACTGAGGGCATTTCACATGCTAATCTCCTGGAGTGCCGCTGCAAGCCTGAGGGCTCCTTCATATTGTTATTCAGGTCTCAGCTCAACCGTCCTCCAAAGACCAGAGGACCTCCCTGACCACAGGATCTAAGACAGCCCCACCCTGCCGAAGGCCGTACAATTTACACTCCATGACCTCCATCTGTCCCCAGTTCCCTCCTGGGCTTCAGGTTTCCCAGCTATGACCTGAGGTGGCTTCTTCTTCAATGCCACCTCCCATGACGGCCCAATTAAAGACGCTCCCCCAACCTGCTACCCCTCTATCTTATTTTCCTTATTTTATTCCTTTTGCATCCTTGTCAAGCCTTGAAGGACCTTGTCGGTGTATTTGTTCATGTAATAACCTATTGGATGTCTCTCAATCTCCCTAGAATGTAGGTTCTGAGATGAATGGAGCCAAATCCATCTTGTTCACGAACAGAGCTGCTAATGGTTCATAGTTCAGTTAACAGATTGTGTATTGAGCTCCTTCTATATGCATTTTTTTCAAAATATATCTGCAGAGGGTCTCTGTACCAGGTACTGGGTCTTGGGAATCCAGTGGTAAACTGAGGTCTACAAGACCCCTCCCTTAGTGAAACCGTGGGGAAGAATGAATTCTGAGCCCAGAGCAGTGTGTTTCCAACCCAGGACAGACATTCTGCCTTTCAAGGCCTCAGTTTCCCATTGTAAGACGGGGCTGTGGGGAGTCCTGCAAGGCAAAATGACCGCCTTTGGTCTCCCCCAGGTGCTGCTCTGCAAGGCTTTTTCCTGGTGCGTGGCTGCTGAAAGCATGATCTCAAGGTTTCAATAGGGAAGGTGGGGTTCAGAATGGAGGTGAGGGGTAGGAGTGTGCACGTGTACGGGGTGGGGGTGCCAAGTCCCATGTGCCTTGAAGCAGACGACAGGAGCCTCAATTTCTTCTGTAAAATGGACATCCTGGACGTCCACACCACGCAGACTGGTAGATCAAGAGCTCAGCGCAGGGTCAAGCCGCTAGCGGGGTGGCGCCCGGGGTCTGTGCTGATTTCCGAGCCCGCGAGCGCGCGCCCGCGACCACGTGGGGCGGCGGCGGCGGCGCGGGCGGAACCCAGGCTCGGAGGCTAGCGGCCCGCCCGGGCCTCTGCAGCTGGCGCGCCGGCGGAAGTAGGGGCGCCAGGCGCCGTGAATCTCAGAGTGGTGGGTCCCGAGCACGATCCCGCTCCTCGGTCCCAGCACAGGACGCCCACCCGCGTGCAAGAGCCCGAGCGGCGGAAAGAGGCGGGTCCGCGCTTGCAGCGCCGGCTACTGGGAAGTTCTAGTCCCCGAACACCTGCATCGGGGAGGGACTGCACTCCTAACGCAGCAGCGGAGACATCCCCGCGCCCGGGGTGAGTTGCGGGGGAGGGGGGAGGTGTCGGAGGTCGGAATGCAACCCCTCGGGAAAATAATAACGACGACGATAATAACAGTAATAATGGCTGAAGTCCTCAGACTCCGGCCTTTCCTGGAGCAGAATCGTCCGCTTAATCTGTGTCGGGAGGTTGGAAAAAAGTCCAGCCCAGGGCGGAGTGGGGAGTGGACGCCTGCGGGCCGGGAGGACCTACTTAGTATGAAAAAAGGAGAGCGACGGGTGGCCGGGGCGGAAACGAAAGGAAGCTGACCGGCCCTGGTTGGGGGCGGGGGGATTCAGCGCTCGATGTCCAGATGCTCACCGGACGCCCCATTTAACTAATTTGTATCCAGACCGGGTCAGCCCTTGGGGTGGTGGTTGTAGGCTGGTCAGTGTCTCGGTGAATTCGGTCTAGAGTCTTCGCTGTTAATCTGGTAGCTCAGTTGGTTCCCAACCCTGGCCACTGAAGGTTTAGCTAAGTGTCCACGGAGCCGATCATTCCTATTTTCTAGAAAGTGAACTTTGAGGCCCCCAAGGATGGAAGTTTGTGAGTCTCTTGCCCCTGCCATTGATCCAAGTGATGGGCACTTTAGTTTTTCTAGTGGGGAATGGGATCCAATTTTTTTTTTTCCCCTGAAACCTGGACAGGAAATCCTTGGCTTGAAAACTGATAGGATTAAGGACTCTCGGCTTGGTCACCAGGAAGAATAGCTGCCTTTGCTGTCTTGGGCACACCCTACGTGACCTTTCTCAAACCATTTTCTTATCAAGTCACTCCCAGACCTCAATGGCTCTCCTTTGCTGACTGAAAAAACTGCCCTTTTGCATAGGGCAGGGGTGATGGCCCTGACTGTTACCAGACCAACCTTGGTTTCTCCCTTTTCCTGTCAGTCACCAGCTTGCACCCAGTAAATGCTTTGGCATCGCCCAACTTCATTTTCCTCTTTGGGAAAATGGGGATTGTGCAGGTATGACCAAATCTTTTTTTTTTTCCTCTCTAGTAGCAAAAACATGGCCTATGTTGGCCCATGTTTAATTAAATTTTGTTTTACTAAGGAATTTAACAGCTTTCTGGCAACTTGCATATTTCCCATCAGCCCTAGAGGGGGGTGTTTCTCCTAGAACACTCAAGTGTTAACCTTCAAGTGCTGGGAGAGAGCCCTGGGGGCTGGTGACCCTGGACTAAACTGGGAATGCCGTGGTCAGATACATTAGAAAATGTGCATATCCCTTAATCTCCTTCACAGCCGTCTGTCTTGTAGAAGTCCCATTAATTCATTGTTCACTGTGGTCTTGCCCATCAGGTGAAAACCTGGGAGTCTTCCTTGGCTCTGCCCAGTCCCTTAGCAAATAGTGAGGGCTCTCAATCCTCAACAGATAGCCTAATCCAATCATTTCTCACTGCCCCAGATAACGTCATCTTCCGTCTTCCCCATGAGGTGGCTTCCTCACTGGGCTCCCTGCTTCTCCCCTTGCCCCTCACAGTCCATTCTTTGTGCAGCAGGCAGAGGGATCCTATGAGTCAGACCCTGCTCCTCCTCTACTCAGAGATACCCCAGTCCTCAAGGCCCCTGCCCCCACCTCCTGCACACTGGCCTCCTTACTATCACCCAGTCACCCTTCTATGGGCTTTGAGTTTGCTGTCCCCTCGAACTGGAATGCTTTCCCCTCCATATCTCCTCATGGCTCAATTCCTCATTCCATTCTGGTCTTTGCTCCAATGTAAGCTTATCAGAGCCTTCTTTCCCGGGCCCCTTCCTGGAAACCACCTCTTACCGCCCCCAGGCAGGGCCAGGTGTCCCCTCTGGGCTCATGAGGCCCCCGGGCTCCTTCATTCCAGCCCTGCCTACTCTTGGTGTCACATCTGGAGCCCTAGTGTATCATCCACTGGACGGTAGGGCCGGGCTCTTTGGTTCCCAGCTGGGTCTCCAGCACCACCCAGCGTGGGTCAGGTGCAGAGAAGGCAGTTGGATAATAGGGGGAGTGAATCCTTCCACAGATATTTATTGAGTGACCCCTGGTTGCCAGCCCTTGTGATGTAATCGGACATGTCCCTTCTCCCAAAGGCTTACGTGCTGTGGCAGAACAGATGGCACATGGGCAGACAAGTAAATGCATATTGTCAGGAGGTGATAGTGATGTGGAAAAAAAAAGATACTGCAAGGTGAAAGGGCTATTATTTTCCTCCCTGTAAGGAGGAATGTTTGAGCAGTGACCCGAGTGAAGTAAGGGAGGAAGGCAAGCCATGTATCTGGAAATATATATGTCTCATGTATGGAAGAAGGTTCCAAGCAAGAATAGCATGTGCAAAGGCCCCGGGGCAGGAATGTGCTTGGCATTTTCAGGGACTGACAACAGTGACCACAGGGTAGAAGGGAAGGAGATGAGATCAGAGAGGTGATAGGGCCTTGGATTGAGGACTTTTGCTTTTGGCCAGATGTAGTGGGAGCCATGGGAGGGCTCTGAGCAGAGGAGGTGTGAGATCAGACTTAGAGCTGCAGTTGAGAAACGTTGATTCATTTCTCTGCAGGATCCTTTCTTGCAAGGAGCTGACAGTTGAGCTGCTGAAACAGGAAGAGCTTCACGAGAAAAAAAGACAATCCCAATCACCTCTGTATGGTGAGTGGCCCTGGGATGGGACCTGGGTACCTGATTCGTGTCAGTCACTTCAGTGAATCACTTTAGAGAGGAGGGGACTGAAGCAGGGGGAGGGGTGTACTGCCTGAAACTTAGGTCCTCTCTCCTGCCCACAATGCCAGCATCTCCTTATATGCAGTCAGCATCAGTGCAGTGGGCAGGGTGCAGGGTAAATTAGGGGTGTGAGATTAATGTACGCACAGTACTATATATAAAATAGATAACCAACAAGGACCCACTGTATAGCACAGTCGGGAACTATACTCAATATTCTGTAATAACATATAAGAGAAAAGAACCTAAAGAAGTGTGTATATATATGTATATGTGTGTATATATATATAGTTTTCATATATATATATATATATATATATAGTTTTCCCTGGTGGCTGAGTGGTAAATAATCTGTCTGCCAATGTAGGAGACATGAGTTTGATCCCTGGGTGGGGAAGATACCTATAGAGGAAATGGCAACCCACTCCAGTATTCTTGTCTGGGAAATCCCATGGACAGAGAAACCTGGCGGGCTACAGTCTATGGGGCTACAAAGAGTTGAACATGACTTAGCAACTAAAGAGCAAAATATATATATATATATTTTAAATATATAACTGAATTATATATCTATTTTTATATATATACATATAACTGAATTGCTTTGCTGTGTCCCTGAAACTAGCACAACTATACTTGAAAAAAAAAAAACCCGACCTCAGTGTAGCAGCATGTAACATGTTACAGGCGAGTGCTAAACTTTCACATTTGTTGGGTCATTTAGTCCCCGTGGCAACCCTGTCAGGTTGGTCCTCTTGTCAGTCTATTTTATAGATGGGGAAACTGAGGCACAGACCTAATGAGCAGCTCCGCCTAGGTCACACAGCAGTACCAGCACTCATACAGTTGTTATTCAAGTGTAACTTCAATGACACTAGGGAGAACCTAGTGTGTAGGTCATGAACCTATGGTGCACAGGCCTGTTGAATCCTGATAACAAGTAGAGGTGGCCGTTGGTGCCGTTTCTCCACACAGTGGAAGAGGAAACATCTTTTGCTTGAGGTCTCTTGCTCTTGTCTCTTGCTTGAGGTCACCCACCTAAGCAGGCCTGAGAGCTCAATTTCCGTTCCATTCATTCCAGCAGACACAGTATTTAAGGAGTCTGGTCTGTATGCCGCCCCGTGTTCCAGGAGCTGGGGCTACACAGAGGGGAAAAAGCAAGGTCGCTACCTGTGGGGAGGCAGCCATGTCGCAGGGAAAAAGACCATAAGCAGACCAGTAAATAGACAACATCATGTGTAAGAGAGGGGCACGCTCTGAAGAATGAGGAAGCCGACTCAGACGAAGGGGGCTGAAGGGGAGATCTTGAAAACAGGCTGCTCTGGGAATGGGGAGAAGGCAGTACAGGCAGAGGGAACCCCACTACCAGGGCCCACGAAGAGACCACACCAGACGTGCTTGAGACCAGCAGGGAGACCAGTGCGGCCAGGTGGAGAGAGTAGGCGGGGGCGTGAGGCCAGGGCACGGGCGGGATCCGGAGCATGCAGGGCCTTGAGGGCTGTGGTGAGGACTTTGACTTTGACTCTGAGCAAGACGGCAGCCAGGGGAGGGCTCTGAGCTGAAGAGGGATGTGATCTGACCTAGGTGTTAATGGGGTCCCTCTGGCTGTGTGTGAGGACAGACTGACAGCGGGTAAAGGTGCAATCGGGAGTCCAGTGAGGAGCTGACTTCAGTAGTCCAGGCAGGAAATGACAGTGGCTAGACCGAGCTGTTGGACAGAGTGAAACTATTAGGTTGTGAATCAGTCAGTTCAGTTCAGTCGCTCAGTCGTGTCCGACTCTTTGCGACCCCATGGACTGCAGCACGCCAGGCCTCCCTGTCCATCACCAACTCCCAGAGTTGACTCAAACTCACGTCCTTTGAGTCAGTGATACCATCCAGCCATCTCATCCTCTGTCGTCCCTTTTTCCTCCTGCCTTCAATCTTTCCCAGCGTCAGGGTTTTTTCAAATGAGTCAGTTCTTTGCATCAGGTGGCCAAAGTACTAGAGTTTCAGCTTCAGCATCAGTCCTTCTGATGAATATTCAGGGCTGATTTCCTTTAGGATGGATTGGTTGGATCTCCTTGCTGTCCAAAGGACTCTCAAGAATATATATATATATATTTTTTTTAATTTAAAATATATATTTTTCTCCCTGAGCATTTCTTGTTTTTGTTTGCTGCTTCTAACCAGGGATAACCCGGTTAGAGTTCCCTAAGCCGGGATAACCCAGGCCACTTCCTTGGTGGCTCAGATGGTAAGGACTCCGCCTGCCAACACAGGAGACCTAAGAGATGTGGGTTCAATCCTTGGGTCAGGAAGATCCCCCTGAAGAAGGAAATGGCAACCCACTCCAGTATTCTTGCCTGGAGAATCCCATGGACAGAGGAGCCTGGCAGGTTACAGTTCATGGAGTTGTAAAGAATCGGACACAACTGAGCAACTAACACACACACTCTTATGAAAGCACCAAATCCTAACCACTGGTTAATCCTAACTAGGGAACTGCCTGCGGCCCCGCCCCAACATTTGTCTTTTACGATCTAGATATTTTTGAAGAACCAGGCTAATGTTTTTGTTTTTTTGGTAGACTGTTTCTCAGTTTGAGTTACCTCAATAGATCGAGGTCATCCGTTTTGGCAGGGCCACCATAGACGGGGTGCCCTGTCCCGAGTGTGTCATATCAGGATGCCTTTGGAGTTTGTTCGCCCCATTACTGTACATGTTGATTTTTATGCCAACGTTAGACTGGTGTCTACCACTTTCTCCACTGCAAAGTTACTCTGAAGTCTTTACAAGGAATATCTTCTGAGGAGGTACTTTTAACACTTTGCAGATATCCTGGGCCTTCTCAAACGTATGGTAAGGACTTTCCCCTCTCCTCCCTGTATTTCATTTATTTATTAAAAATAAGTATGACTCAAAAAATTTCACCCTTAAAAAAAAAAATCCCCCTTTTGAGCTGACTCCTGTGTGAATGGGAACTTATTTGGAAGATGTGCTGTGCTTAGTCCCTCAGTCGTGTCTGACTCTTTGTGACCTCATGGACTATAGCCCCCCAGGCTCCTCTGTCCATGGGGATTGTCCAGGCAAGAATACTGGAGTGGGTTGCCACACCCTCCTCCACAAATAATGGATTGGATGGGCTGTTTGTGAGAGAGGTCAGGGCTTGTTCTTTTAGCAAATATTTATTGCTAGGGACCGGGGATAAAAGCAGTACAGGGAATTTCTTGGTGGTCCAGTGATTAGGACTCCACACTTCTACTACAGTGGGCCATGGGTTCGATCTCTGGTCCAGGAACCAAGATCCTCTGGGTGGCACAGCCAAAAACTTAAAAAATAAAATTTAAAAAGCAGTGCAAAGGCTCTGCTTTCATGGACCTTATAAATGGGGGTGATAGGTCCTGGGAAGAGGGATGACTGGCCAAGGGATGGCACAGATTTTAGAAGAGGGACTTAGGAGTGGGGTTTTGGACAGGTTAAGTGGAAATGGGATAGATAGGCCTCTGCCCCAAGCCCCCTCTTCCTGTAGCTCCACACTCCCCATAATGACTCCCTGGTCTACTTCTTCACCCAACAGCCAGGATAATGCAGACTCCGCTGGCCACTCCTGTGCCTGTGCTCCGGCTCCCCCGGGGTCCTGATGGCTCCAACCGAGGCTTTGCTCCCGATGGACGCAGAGCCCCGCCGAAACCGGAAGTCCCGGAGCCTCCAGAGTCTCGGGAATCCTGGGAACAGCAGGCTCGAGCCTCCCTCCGGGAGCGCTACCTCCGCAGCCTGCTGGCCATGGTGGGGCGCCCAGTGTGCTTCACTTTGCACGAGGGTGTGCAGGTGATCGCCCACTTCGGAGCCACCGACCTGGACGTGGCCAATTTCTATGTGTCGCAGCTTCAGACTCCAATAGGCATTCAGGCTGAAGCACTCCTCCGGTGTAGTGACATTATCTCATACACCTTCAAGCCATAAAGACTTCATCGTGTTCATCTTTCTGCCTTGGGCGTAGCTACAGTCTCCCAGGCCTCCATATGTTCCTGAGCTTGGAACTCTGGGCCCCAGAGAGTTCAGAACCCCCTTGGAAATTCGCACCAAGCTCCAAGCAACTCTGACATCTCTGGACATCCAGGGTGTAGTCAGTAAACTTCTGCAACCCCATGGGTTCTACATCCTGTTGAAAGGAATGCTCTACCTCACAGAACTCTCAACTCTCCAGACATATGGGCCCCATGCCAGTTCCTGAGGATTTGGGACAGAGGGAGGGAATAAAGGACGGCAGATTACCTAATGGGAAATTGTCTATTGAAGAGGGTGCAAAGTTCAGCCACCCTGGAAATATTCCCCAATGCTTCCCTCCTGCCAAGGAATCAATTATCTCAGGAAACTTTGCTTCTTGTTTTATTTCTCTTTTTAATGTAGCCTATAGGTATTGAGCCAGATTCAGGGAGTGAAAGGGTGGCTATTGAAAGGCTGAATCCTGTGGAGCTGGGTCAGGAAAGGGAAGACATGTCAAAGGAGTGGGAGGAGCTGGGATAAAGATGTGAGGATTGGACCATGGCTAGTCTGGAACAGCTGGTGTGAGCTGGATGCCAGACTTGGGAGACTTGGACTTTTCTGGTGGGCTGGCTTGTATACAGTGAGGGGAGTGACTTGAATTGGGTCACATGGTCACACACAAGAGGTCCCTCCCATTGCCTGGCCTCTGGGTGGGTAGCCTTTAGGTGGGTCAAACCCTGCAGCACCATTGGGGAAAAGGGGGATTAAGGGTTAGAGTGAAACTTTGCCCCTTCTCCGTTTAACCCCGGCTTTGTAGCCTGGCTGTCCATTTCACACACTTTACTTTTATTTATTTGGCCATGACACTGGGATCTTCTCACACCAGGGGTTGAACCCATGCCCCCTGTAGGGGAAGCACAGAGTCCTCACCATTGGACCTCCAGGGAATTCCCTCAGTAGATTGTTTCAAAAAGTAATTTCTGCCCCCTCTGTAGTCCCATCAGTTTAAGAATGTAAGTGAAGATTCCGTTCAATATAGATGTGATTTCCTTTGGTCATCTTCAGTGGTCAAAGTGCAGCAACCCCTGAAGTTGAATGAAGCTTGTGCAGGGCCTCAGCTCCCATTTGTTCATTCTCAACGCTACCTCTGGCGACTCCTGGGCCCAGATTTCGAGTTGCCTTAGCAACGACGTCACTTGCTCCTCCCCAAGTCACCTTTTTTGGTTTTAGCTCCGCCCACCCAGGGTTGTGGTTGGGTTGGGATAGAGCGGAGAAAGTGCGGAGGCGAATAGTAAACGACTGAGTCAGCCCTTGTGGGGGCGTGGCTTGAGTTCGTGCTAGTTCGCTACTGGCTCCGTGATCTACCTGCTCCATCGCCGGGTATTTCGGTTGGAAGATTCGTCCCTTGCTTTCGGAATTTCTTCCTTCGTCTAGCTTTTTCTTTTCTTAAAAAAATAAAACAAAAAGCTAAATTAAGGCTAGAATACTCCTTATGGACTCATTTCCGTTTTTAAGTTTAAATTATATAAAATACAATTTATAGAAAAGAGCCCGACACGACTTACCGTCTGTTATAACCACAACATCCAAAGAGGGTCATTGATGAAATTGCAGTCTGCAAATGGAAAGCTGGAGCCTAACCAGCAAGTGGAGACAGGCTTTGTCTCCAGGCAGAGATTCCCTCTGTCAGCATCCATCACCTGTACTCATATAGTCAACACAACTCCTATAGCCTTTCAAGTTCTCCATCCCTTTGCTTCTCTCCATATCAGTTGGCCTAGCCTCACCAAGCATATGTTTTTATTCCTATCACCTCCACTCCTTTCTCCGTTGCCTGAGCTCGTGACGAATGTGTGAGGGCCTGAATGTTAGTTATCTACTTTGAAGCCGGGAGGCGTGGGGCCGGGGAGCGGCTTAGATTCGCGCTTGCGCGCTGCTCCGGGAGACGGCGTCCATCTCGCCCCGCCCCTCGTATTCTGCAGTTCCGGCTCTGCAGATTCACTACTCACGTTTCTTTTTCCCGTGGCTCTTTCTGCTTTTTGGTACCCGCTTTAACAACGCACGAGACAACTCTCCCTGAAAATAACTTAAATTGATTTTCTGCTTTTCCGCGTACGTGGCGGGATCACTGGCCCTTAACGAAAGTGCGGCTGCGAAGGAGCAGACGCGCACCGGGCTCGGGGGAGGCGCGCTCGAGCTCCCGGCGGCGACGACTACGACGACCAGGAGAGGGGACGGAGTCGGCGCCTGAAGCAGTGGCTGAGCCCATGCCCCGGGACGGCGGGAGGGCCCGGAGAGACAAGTCCGGGGCCCGGGGCATGTCCCCAGGGCCCCCGTGAGGAGGCGGCGGCGGCGGCGATGGAGATCCCGCCGCAGGAGGCGCCGCCCGGGCCGGGCGCGGACGGCGAAGCCGAGGAGGCCCCCGTCGAGGCCCCGTCTCCCGGCCCTGCATCGCCCCCGGCCGACGGGCGCCTCAAGGCTGCGGCCAAGCGCGTTACGTTCCCTTCCGACGAAGATATCGTGTCCGGAGCTGTGGAACCCAAAGACCCCTGGAGACACGGTATAGCCACCGCTGGAGCGCGGGGGCGGGCTGGTTGGGGACCTGGGAGTCGGTGCGGCCACCAGTACAGAGGTGGAGCTCAATAAGTTGCCCCTAGTAATGATTTAAGGAGACAGTCGTCAGTTTAGAGCTTGGAGGGTGTTAGGGAGTGGCTGTTGGGTTGGGAAGGTGAACATTAGCTGGTTTATGCTCCCTCTCTCCTCTCCCCAAGGGACGCTGATGGTGATCGTTTGAGGAATTCAGATGGTGAGCAATCAAAGAAAGTTTAGTGGCTTGGGAAATTGATTAGGAGGGCAGCAGCCTTTGAGTTCATAGTTCCCTCAGAGAAGGATAGAACAGTCAGGGGAGGAAGAGTGGGTCAACATTGTCGCTGAAAGGGCGGTTGGAGGAGTTTGATGGGCCCATGGGGACAGAAAGAGGTTACAGTGTCGGTCTGCAAGCCTCGGGGGCTGGGGATGGTCATGTGACTCAACTTCCTTGGCTGAAAGGAGGACAAGGAGTAAACTTGGAGTCTGGCGGTAGAGGAGTCAAGTCAATCCCGGGACTGGGAAAGGGAGGCAAGGTAAACAAACTTGCCAGAAAAAGAATCTAGTTGGTGGTCAGTTTGGGGCTGGTTGAGATAGTCCTCTCCTCCCCTACTCCACCCCCACCTCCCCCCCCAAAAAAGGGAAGCAGAACATTGTCAGTCATTCAGGAGCGGAGGAACTTTGGAGCCTGGCTCTGGGAGGGCTGTCCTTGTTTTGTTCCCCCTACCCCTGTCCCGCCTGCCCCGAGAAAACATTGGAGTTGCTGGCGGTGGAAGGTGAGAGCGCTGGAGAAGTTTGATGGCTCGAGGTGTGGTAGGGAGAGAGTGACTGCATAGATTATAAGTTCTCTGGAGAAGGTCGGCTCTGTGTTGGAACTGAAAGAGCAGTTGGAGGAGTGTGTTTTATCTGTAGGGCTGGCAAGGTGGAAAGTGGCTCCAGAGATGGATGGCAGGGTTGAGTCCTGGACAGGTCTGGGACTCGTGCTGGGATGGAGCCGAAGATGAGAGGGATCGGCCTGGACCCAGGTCTATAGAAGTTGGTCTGTTGGCCCTGGGGAGAGAGGTAGAAATGTTGCTAGTCTGTGGGCAGTGGAGACATCGATGGCTTTGATGTGAGGGTGGGAAACGTGGGAACTGAAAGCTGAACCCACGAGGAGCGGCCGTAAATGCCATCTTGGCCAATTAGTGTTTTGTTTGTTTTGTCTTTTGGCTGCACGGTGCGGAATGGGGGATCTTAGTTCCCCGACCATGGATCAAACCCCGGGCCTGGTGCTGTGGAAGCACAGTCCTAACCTCTGGATCTCCAGGAAATTCCTCAGCCAGTTATTGTTAAAGAGGCAGTGGTTAATTTAAAATTCTTGGTGTTGGGAGCCAGCCAAGTCCCTGGGCTCTCGGCCCTCAAGATAGGTTAGGTTGGAGGGCTTGGGGGACTAGGGCTGAGGAAGGGAAGAGGGAACAGGCCCCAGATATAGCATCCGGTCCAGGGAGCTCAGAGCAGGAGGGAAAGAACTGGAGAGGCAGAGCAGGATGGTGGCTAGCCTGCGCTGCAGCTCAATCCTGAGTCCTATTTACCCAAAGCACGACCTCAGGCTGGGTTCCTAACTCCTCAGAGCCTTGATTTCCCACCTGTAAGTGGGTGAGAATAGCCACGCCACGGGGTTTCAGAGAGGACTGAATAAGGTTGTATGTGGAAAGTGGTCAGCCAGATTGGGCTTTCATGAAGCTGCAGTTATGGTTGGTCATTTTAGGGGTGACGTTAGGTGCTACTGGTCATTTTAGGGGCTAGCCTGGACGAGTTGGTTCATGGAGTTGGGGGGGGCATGCTTCACAAGCTTCCAGTCGGTTGGTGGGCTCGGGCCCGGGGGAAGGGAAGATGTTCCGTTTGTGGGCTGGAACGTGGTGGTGGCCACGGCAGTTGGAGAGTCCGGGCCGGGGGCGGGGTGGGAGTAGGGGAAAGTTTCTGGCCCGCAGGTTCCCAGAAGAGCAACAGCTGTGTGTTAAGCAGCTGTTGGGCTTTGGGGAAGCCATTTTTCCTCTCTGAGCCTCCTGTTTCTTTCTCTGCAAATGGAGGTGCTAATTTCTACTGTGGGGAAGTTGTGAGGATTAAATAAGATAGTCCTTGTAAGTTCCTGCCACATAAATAGCAGCTGCTGTTATCCAGGCAGATTCAGTCTGGATTTTTTTTTTTTTTTTTGGTTGGTTGGGTTTTTTTATGTCTCATGGGCAGTCGTGAAGAGGCAGTGAAGGCGGGGGTTGGGGGGGCAGAATGTTGAGCAGGAGGGTCAGTTGGTGCCTGGCTGGGAGGGGTTGAGAGGATGGTGGCTGGGAGGGACGGCAGGACTAGTCTGCACTCACTCTCCAGAAACATCAGTGGGTCTGAGGTGGAGAGGTGATGACCTGGAGAAATGAGTTGACTTTACGGGAGGGTGGGGAGAGATGGTCTGTCTGGGCCAGGGAGAGGGGCTGAGGTTGACCTGTGAGGGAAGGAGTTGGGTGGCAGGGGAAGGAGTTCCCAGGCAGGGGAAGGCTCATTTGTGAAAAGTTGGTGAGTTCGGGAGATGGGATTTGGCCGGCCTGGTCCTGGCCAGTGAGTTGCCCTGTGTCTGGGGAGGACAGTGGAGTTGTTGGGTGGTCTGGGACTGAGGGAGACAGAGGCTCGCCAGGCTATGGGAAGTTGGGCCAGGGGGCTTGCCCAGTTGAGAGATCGAGGGTCTCAGCTGGGGGCTTCAGGGAGGGGTTGGCAGGTCTTGGAGGAGGGGCAGGAGATTTGCTGGAGGTGGTCTGTGAGCCACGGGAAAGCAGAAAGGGTGTCATTTGAGCTGCAGCCCTCGTGGGAAGGGTGAGGGAGGGGTCACGCTGGGGCCTGCCCTGGTTACATGACCCCGAGGCCAAGGGTGAGGGAGGAATTGGCACATCGGAATTGGAAGAGGTCATTGAGAAGCTGCTCTTCCATCGCAGAGATGGAGAAGTCGCCCTGGCCTGAGGTGCAGGAGCACCCCCGGGCTGGGAGCAAGCAGCCACTGGAGGAATTGGGCCCTAGCACCGGGCGCCCAGTCAGCAGAGCCTTGCCCTGGGAAGAGAGCTTGGCCAGGCCTGACAGCTTCCGGCTGCAGTGGGTGAGGCTGGGTCTGGGGCTAGGTGGGGGCCCAGCTGGGTGGGAGCCTCTGGGGGTGTCTGCCTGAGACAGGAGCCCTGTCAGGCCCTGTCAGAGGTCACGTGTTGAGGGATTCCTGGAGGCCAGACATCTGAAAGAGGTGCGGGAGAGTCTCATGCCTACTGAGGCTCAACCCAGCCCAGCGCTCAGAAGGGCCTTTCCTGGCTCCCATGTCACATGACGTCCCCGCCTGCCCCCAACTTGGGGGCCTGCTTGTCTGCCTCATTGCACTAAAGGCCGCCTGCTGTTAAGATGCACATTTGTTTCGTGCTGGTGGTCTCTCTCTCCCTCTGGAATGGGAGAGCAGACAGTCCATCCTCATTCCCGCTCAGCCCCTCGAAAGACACATGGGGATCATGGCCAAATGAGTGCCAGGGGCACGTGCAGCCATGCAGAAGGGCTGAGGCCAGGCCATACCTGGGGTCCCTCTCGCTGTGGTGTGCTTCCTGCCTGGCCCCGGCCGCAGCATGCTATGGCTCCGGCACAGCCCCGATTCTCGCTGAGCTGGTTTGTTTCCTCATCTGTGAAATTGTGAGCCCTGTCCTGCTGACCTGACCTCCAGGATGTCTGAGTGGACCGGATGGACCTGGTGGGGCAGGGGGTTCTCTGTAGCAAGCCGGTTGCCGGTGGATGGGCTGTGAAGCTGGAGAGGAGGCCGCCTCCGTACTGCCGGGCTGGGGCCCGTGTGCGCCCCACACTCCCTGGGGGGTGGAAGTGGGCCCCTATGGAGGAGGGGCTCGCCTGCCGCAACCCCCATCCATAGCAGCAGGCCTTGCTGTCCCAGCTCCTCTGAGGGTCTTGTACCAGGGACTCTTCAGATCAAACTGCAGGAGTGACCTGAGGCCCAGCTGTCTCCCTAGTCCCAGCTGACCACCATGTGGGGAGGAGACACGGGTTTGGCGAGGCAGGCGTCAGGGAGCATGTGACACCGGCCACAGTCTGGGCGGCTGTCTGCCCCCTCCCTCCAGTCCTGCCCATGACTCATTCCCCACTCCCTGACCTCCACCCTGTGCAGTCTGTCCTGGAGTGGGGGCATGGGAGCTTTGCCCCCCGCAGGAAACTCGTCACGTGGAGTGGCGGCGTCTGCAGGGTGAAGGGGGCCCAGACATGCCCAGCTCTGGCCACCCGAGCTTCAGGGCTCGATGGGGGCGAGGGGTTGGTGGGGACAGCGGCCGTTGTGTTCCTCAGTGAGGATCAGGGGGGTGGAAACACCTTCCTGTTTGTTCTCACTGAAACCTGGGCTGCAGATTGAGTCCTTGAAACTGTTTTGACAGGTGGAAAGGAACCTGTCCGTAGTGGACAGAGGCTCTCTTGCTAGTTAATGGCTCATTTTACCTGAGTGGTGGGCGGCCTGGCTGGTGAGGAGCCATTGCCCTTGAGGGGGGTGGCTCTGGTGCTTCCCCCAGGTTTCCAGCAGGGCCCACCCTCACCTCCTCCTGCCGGCATTGGCACATAGACTCTGCCATGTGACTTTGGGCGGTCGTTCTGTCTGTCCATAATGATATTTCTGTCTATGAAATACAGCTGACAGTCGTACCTCCTCATAGGGCGATGAGGATTAAGTGAGAGAACAGTGTCCCCGGGGAGTGCTGGGGGGCCCTGTTCTTGCCGTCGCCAGTCTTCTGCCGCCGCCTCCAGCCCCTACCCTCCGTGCCGCGCTGTCTCTGCTCTGCGTTTGCACTCGCCTCTCCCGCAGCGTTTCCCTCATCAAAACCCTGCGGTCTATCCGTCAGGAGAGTTCCCCGACGTCCCTGACAGGGACAGTCCTGTCTGTGACGAGCTGGGTGACTCTGGGCAGGCTGCCCAGCCTCTCTGAGCTGAAACTTAGTCATCCTGTCTCGGCCTTCAGCTGAGAGGCAGCAAGGGCAGCGAGGGTCTAGATGCGAAGCGCTGAAGTGTTAACCACAGCCTCTCAGACACCGGCCATGACTGTGGACAAGTTCCAGCTGCCCCCGGGGCCCCGTCCCCTCTGTAGACTGGCCTGGCGCCCCAGCCCTAAGCCCCGTGGGCAGCTGACTCCGTGGTCGGGCCTGTGTGGGGAGCGGCTGGCCCTCCTTTCCACCTCCAGGTCTTTATTTGTGTTCACTTCATGTTTCCCTCTTGAAGGGTGAAGACTGTGGGTCACCCCTGTGACTTGCGTCTGGCGCCCAGGAGGGTGGGCGAGCGGCAGGGGAGTGAGGCTTTCCATCAGATCTCACGCCACCAAGGCACTGGGGAGAAAGCCTCTTGGAGGAGTTGATGGGCCTGTGCCAGGCCCCACGCCTTGGGTGCTTGGCACTCGGTCCTCCAAGGGGCCTGTTGAAAGTGTGTGCACGTGTTTCTGGGAACCAGGCGTCTCCTGTCTCTCACAGGCGTTTGGCTCCAAAAGTATTAAGAACTGTGGAGCCAGGCGCCCTGGACTGGACTGGCCATGACGGGGGCAGCTTCTGGGAATGGAGGCCAGGAATCTGTGTTTCTAGAAAGCTCCCCAGGCGGCCAGGTTTGGCTGTCCTGCTCAGGGCCCCTGATTCAGCGCAGCTGCCCAGCACTCAGTCCCAAGGCTCAATTCCAGACCTCAGTTCAAGGGTGGCTGGGGCTGGCCTCGCAGACTTGTTGTAGAGCACACTGAAGCAGCTGACTTGCGGTAACTGCAGAAACGGGATTTGGGTGGGCGGCCTTCTGCAGTGGAGCGTGGAGGGGCCCAGGCGAGGCCCCTGCTCTCCGGGCGACCCTGGTCACCGCTCATTACTCCCACCGCTGGGCTGAGTGGGTGTCTCGGTTATGTCTCCCAGCCACCCGGGAGGCAGGTGCCGTTCTTCCCGGTTTGTAGATGAGGTACTGGGAGCATAGAGAGGCAAGGTCACTCACTGGAGGCCGTCACAAAGCCAGGCAGTGTGGCGGGGGGCCTGCGCTCTCTGCCCCTGGGTCCTGGGTGCGTGAGCTTTGGCTCACGGCTGCATCCGCTTCTGCCTGCTGCGTGGTTTCTTCGTCTTGAACCCATAACCCTTTGTAAGATGGAGATGACCGTTCCCGCCTCCCCAGGCAGCTCAGGGATGAGAAGCAGCCTGAGTGAAGGAATCGGCTGGGTGGCACTCAGGAGGGGATCTCTGTGGTTCTTGGGCAGCTCAAGCGTCCTGGAAGGTCCTCGCTGCTCCTCTGTCCTCAGCCTTGGCCAGAATTCCTCCTGTGCTCCCCAGCGTTGGGATGTGGTGCACGTTCAGTCCCTTCCAGCTGAAGGCGAGTGCAGCCTCTCATTTAGTGAATGCCGATGTTAAGGGTCGGGGGTGAAGGCAGGCCCTGCCTCCTTGGAGGTCACGGTTGAGTAAGGGAGCTGCATGGTAAATAGTTCTAATCAAATCAGGGTGCCCAGGACCCTGACTGGGAAGAGCTGATGGGCAAGGCACAGGTGGCTTCTTAGAGGAAGGGGCCGTCTCAGGCCTAAAGAAATCACTGGAGTGAGCCAGGTGCGGAGCAGTTGGAAGAAGTGCAGAGGGTTGGAGGCGGAGCCGGTGAGGCCCATCCTAGGAGGAGAAAAAAGCCAGTCTTCCTAGAGTCAGAAGTCTGGAGGTGGAGGCAGGAGGGTCAGAGGCCAGACTGGAGAAGGCAGGGAGGGACCACCCACCCAGGTGGGGCCTTGTGGGCCCTGTTAGCCTGAGGGTGGCAGGGAGCCAGCAGGCTTTAAGAAGGGGCCTGCCCCCTGTTTTCAGCAGAACCTTCTGGGAGTGCGGCCTGCAGAAGCTGAGACAAGGCTGGGGCAGCAGGCCTGAGACTCTCGGCCTCATGAAGCCCTGTGGTGGCTAGGAGCTTGTATTTGTTTGATTGATTTTATCACCAGATTTATCTGAACCTCTCCCTCCCCAGAAGGTTTTGCACTGCTGTGTTCTCCCCATGGGTCTCTGAGCTCCAGCCCGCCCCAAGCGTAGTTCGTGCCCCCTACCCTGGGGTGGGGTGGTGGGTGGGGGCGTCGTGCACTTGGGTGCTTGCACGGCCTCCCCCGTACCACCTCAGCAACTGGCTTTACCTGTAAAGTCCCCCAGGTCCCACACTTCCCAGATCCAGAG
Source organism: Bos taurus (assembly GCF_002263795.3). Lineage (NCBI taxonomy): Eukaryota > Metazoa > Chordata > Mammalia > Artiodactyla > Bovidae > Bos > Bos taurus. The sequence continues at coordinate 52,772,534 of NC_037345.1, forward strand.
AGCTGTAAAAACTGAGGTCTAACATAATAGAGGAGGCCATCCTGTGGTGATTTCTAAGATCAGGAAATTCTGAACTCTAGACTATTGGCCCAGCAGGTTCCAGAAGGAGACCATGGAGCCCCCAGTGGCCCCTCCCCGTTTCTGTGAAGCTGTAGTAACACGAGGCAGCCCAGGCCCCAGGCTGCGGGGCACTCTGGTGCCAGTCCACCGCTGCCCTCTGTCCAGAGGCGGTCGCCTGGCTTTTCTGCCTCAGTACCCGCTCTTGTGTGGGGATTGAGAAACTTGGGAGGCGACTGGACTGGTAACTAGCTGTTGCAGGCAGTCAGGGTTTGTTAGAGCAGAATGGGGCCGTGTCCTGGTGAGCCTGCCCCGGCTCCCTCTGGGAGCAGACTGACCAGCCCTAGACCCTGGGCCGATTGTGAGTTCCACCACGTGAACGCAGGCACGTCCCAAAACCTCTCTGTGTCACAGTGTGTTCGTCTGTGGAGCCGTTTTGGCAGAAGAGGAGTCTGTTTTGAAGCCTCCTGACTCTTGGTGGGGACCCAGGCCCAGCCTTCTGAGCCAGGAGCACCCCGTAGCCCCCACAGACCTGGTGAGAATGCCGGGTCTTTGACCTCACTGCTCCCGGGCCGCCCCCATCACTCCCGCCCTGAGCCGGGCCGTGCTCGTGTTAGAGCAGCTCCCTCTTGGGAGTGCTTTCTGGCTGGGCTGGAGCTGCAACAGGAGGTGGGGGTCTGGTGCTTCAGTTAGGGTGGGACAGGCAGAAGCGGTCCTCTTTCCCGGAAGGCGGTTCCAAGGCCGGGTGGCCCCAGGAAGGACCGCTGTCCATCGTGCTTTGCTTATGTTCTCTCCCCACTTGGGAAGGCAGTTCCACGAGGGCAGAGCCCGGCTTGGTCTAGCTTCCCTGAGTGTCCCCAGAGCTGCTCGGCAGCCCTGCCCTTGGCGGGTCGTGGTGGGTGCGGGTGCCCAGTGGGCACTCTATGTAAAGTTATTCTCACCCTCTTTCTTATTCTCTGCAGCAGCTCTAGAGCCTTGGCCTCAAGGTGGGGGTGGTGGTTTGAAAGTGTCTGCTGACAGCCGCTCGGCTCATGTGACTTGCCTGACGCCCTCTCCCTTTCCTGCAGAAGCCTGGGGTGGGAGCCCTGTGGTCTGATGCTGCGGAGGCCCTGTCGGATCCCACCTGGTTGGGTGGGTGGGAACCCGCTGGGGTCAGACTCGTGAGCCACTTCCACGCCCACCCCTCCATCTCCCTATAGCCGTAGCCTCCTGCCAGCTGCCATCAGCCGTGTGGTGGGGGAGCTGCTGGTGTTCCTTGCGGCCCTCCCCTTTGTGCGAAGCCAGCACCTTCACAGCTGAACCCCCTGGGTTCCTCAGAGCCCTGGGGCGGGTGGGGGGAGGCAGGGCGGGCCTGCTGGGAGATGGAAGCCCCCGGTCCCCGCCAGGGAAGAAAGTGACCCTGCGGAGGGTCAGGCTTTGGGATGGCCATGATGGTGACGACCGTGGTGGGGTGATCTAAGCTCTTCGTGTGCGTTTACTCATTTAATCTTCACAGCAGCCAGAAGAGGAAAGCTGAGGCTCACGGGTGCCAAGGCCACACAGACAGTAAAGGGAGGAGCCGTGTTCGAACCAGAGGGAACAGGGCTCACCCTCTACTCTGTTCCCCAGAAGCCTCCCAGGCAGGGCTCCTTCCTCACCACAGGACAGAGGCTGCGCCCCTGAGCCTGTGGGGAGCCCTTCCCAAGCCGGTGTCCATCCCCGTCTGCCCCCCACCCCCCAGGCCCCCCAGTCTAATCCACAGACCTCGGTTCCCTCTGCCCTACCTCCCCGCACTGGAGACACTACGTCTCCAGATAGCGCTGCTCTGCTCTCCTGGGTTCCTGTGGTGCCTCCTCATGCTGCTGTTACTTGTTTGGGTCCATCTCCCCCCACTGGACCCAGAAACACCGCGAGAGACTACACCTGTTCCCTCTGGCTCCGCGTGAGCACCCCCAGGCCCCACAGGGACTCGGAGCTCAGTAGGCCTGCTGACGAGCGCCCCAGGTCGGGAGCCTCGGGCCCCTAACCCAGGACTGGGCCTCAGAATAGCTGGGGGTCCGAAAGGGAGCAGGGGCCAAGAAAAATGCTCATGGGGTCACTTGGATCGTTTGTCCATGCTGCCGTCCGTCCGTCCGTTCGTTCATCCCTTGCCACCGCCTCTCCCCACTGTGCACCAGGTGACGGAGTCCTGACTGCCCTCCCTGCTCATGTCCTCTCTCCATTCCCAAGGAAGCGAGCCCTGTTTCTTCACATCAGGCTTACGGCCCCTTCCCCCCACTGCCTTTCACACCCAACGCGGGAGCCCTAAAACAGCTTGCGAGGCCGGCCCCTGCTGCCTTCACTGACCGTGGCTGGGCCCCCCCTTGCCTGCGTGCTCTCTGGGCTCAAGTGCGGTGGCTTCTTCTCAGTTCCAGCCTGCTGGGCGCTCCCCTCATCCTGTCCTGGAATGCCTGCCTTGCTCTCACGGCTCTAGCTTGTCCTCAGGTACCAGCAAACCCTTCTTTCCTGGCTCTCTCACTTGGTTCCCCCAGAAGGTCAGCGATCTGGTTATCTGTGGGCCGGAAGGTACTCTTGCGTCCTTGACCGTGAGCATCATGAGGGCGGGGGTGGCTTTGGCTGGGTGCTCCCATATCCTCTGGTGCTCCCAGCATGTGGCACTGAGAGAAGGAAGGGCAGGTGGTGCTAGGCCTCAGGGACGAGGCGGGCCCCGCCCTCTTGCAGCCCAGGACAGGACAGGAGGAGGGCCCCGAGTCTGCCGCGTGTGTCCCCCGCCAGATCCGCAGAGCCGCGGGAGTGCAGGTCGGCCGAGCGGCTCAAGTGGCAGGCCTGTCGTGGCTGTGGGCTTGCTGTGGGTCCTCGGCCATGGCACTGCCTTTCAATGCAGCAAGGGGGTGTTGAGATCCCTTCCTACCACGTGTGTTTCCCTGTCTCTGTCCACGGGTCACCCCCACCAGTTAGGGAACGGAGTGCCAGGACCTTCTAGGCCGGTGGGCGGGGCAGGAGAGCTCAGGTTGTGGTGACTGGTCTGCCTCTCTGCCTTTGTGGCAGGTGGCCTGATTCCCTGCCTGCCAGCGATGAGTCGTGTCCCGGGACGGGGTGGAAACTGTCAGGGGTCCAGCCCCCCACCCCTCCCAGCTCAGGCCTCCACCTCACTCCTTGTCCTTTGACCCCCTTCTCTCCTTGGGGTATTGGCGTCCTGACTTTAATCACAGTGACTAGAAAGAGCTGTGTTCCCTGGGATGGGGATTGGGGGTCCTCTGCCCCCCAGGCCTGGGCTCAGCCCTCGGGGTCTGCGGCGTGGAGCTTCTCTGGGCTCCCCTGCTGTACTGCTGTCTCCCTGCTGCACTGCGAGCCCCAGGAGGGCGGGGCTGGGCTGTCCTGGTCACTGCTGTGTCCAGCAGCACAGAGCCTGTGCTTGGTGAGTGTCGTTCCATTAGCATGGAGTTGGGGGGTTGGTGTGGGCAGAGCCCAGAGATAGAGCTCCCCGTGGAGCCCTGCTCAGAGCCCGCATGTCTGACAGCAGTCTGACCCTGGCTGGTCCTGAGCAGACACCCCAGGCCGGTGAGTTCGGGGGGCGGGGGAGGGCAGGGCCATCTGACTTGCTGGGCGGCCGCCAGCTGTTGGGTCCAAATGCCTGTGCTCGCTGACCACCCAGCCGTGAGGATCCCGGCTGGTGCAGGCTCCGCCCCTGTTTCCCGCGTCCGGATTATCCAGGGTGGAGGCTTATCGTCCTGGTTTTACACGTGAGGCAGCAGGCCGGATGGGGTGGCCTGGCACCCAGGATGGCTCCTGCTGCTGCTCAGCCACCTCTCTTGCTTTGAGGGGCAGAGTGACACGTCCTTGAGGAGGGCAGCTGAGAGACCTGCCTTGTTGTGCCCCTGGGTTCCCCGCCTGATGTTATTATGAAAAGAGAGGGTTTGGGCTCTGGGGCACTGGAGATGCCATCTGCAGCCCACAGGGTAGCTGAGCAAGTCCTGCCCGAGGCTCGGCTTTCTCCTCATCCCCTTAGTGGGGGTCGGTGAGGGGAGCTGGGAAGCTCAGGATGGTTGTTACTAAGGGAGAGACCCCTTACTTTGATTCTTTTCTGACTTTACAAATAAGATACGTTCACTGTAAAAAAAAAAAAAAGATTTGGAAAGTCGAAAGAAGAAAATGAAAATCACTTCTTAAGCTTACCATCTGGAATTTTTTTACAAAGCTCCGCTGAGATGTAATTCACGTGCATTTCACGCATGTGAAGCGTACAGTTTAGTTTTTCCCAGAATGGTGCGTTTGTCATCACAGTCCATTTTTAGAACCTTTCATTGCCTGACCTCCTCTCCCCGCCCCAAGAAACCCTGAACCCCTTAGCAGGGAATCCCAGCACCCCTCCCGCGCCCCCTCGGGCCGCCGCTGATCCGCTTTCTGTCTTGGTAGCTTCTGGACGTCCCCTGGAAGTGGAATCGTGCCACCCGTGGCCTCCTGTGTCTGCCTCCTCTCGCCGAGCACAGTGTTCACAGGGTTCACCCACGTCGTGACTGTGCCCGCGCTTCATTCCTTGTTATCGCCGAGTAGCGTTCCATTGTGTGGATGGTTTGTCTCTTCATCCATTGATGTGCATTTGAGTCACTTCCGCGTTTTGGCCGTGATGAACAGTGCTGCTGTGGATGTTCACGCTCAGGTTTGTGTGCGGACCCAGGCTTTCATTTTTCTATGAGATTTCTGCGAGACTGCTCGCTCATCTGGCGACTCTAACCCTCTGAGCAACTGCCAGACCATTTTCCCGGGCAGCTGCCCCACTTAGCTCTCCCCTCCACCGGGCGAGGCTTCCGCTCCCTCACGCCACATCCTCCCTTCCTTGTCCGGCCCTTAGATCCCAGCCACCCCTGCGGGCGCTGGGCATCGCACTGTGGTTTGGATCTGATCTGCGTTTCCCTGACGGCTGATGGTGTTGAGCATCTTTTCACATGCCTCTCAGCACTTGTATGTCTTCTTGGGAGACATGTCTATTCAGATCCTTGGCCTGTTTTAAAATGGGATCATTTGTCTTCTGGTTGGGCTGTAAGAGTTCTATATATATTCTGGATGCAAGACTCTCTATCAGAAGCGACGCGTACCACCTGGAATATCGTCAGCGTGAAATGCCAGAGCACTTCCTTCCCTTCTCTTCAATGGCTAAGTTACAGTGCCACAAACGCGTAAAAATAAAACTGGGCAGAGCCTGGGTGTACACTTGAATGTCCTGCATTTTCACTTCACTTTTCCTTTTTTATTTTTTTAACAAAGCATGATTAAAATCCACCGTCAGGCTGTTGTAATTTGTTCCAGCCATTCCGCGTTGCTGAGCATTTAGGCCCTTTCCAGTTATCAGCCGCATGAATAATGCAGCGACGTTCAGCCTTGTCCATAAATTTTTCTGTTGTCACAGGGAGCTTTCTCAGAAGAAATTCTTAGAAGGTGGTTTTACCAGGTCAGAGGGTAGGAACCTTTGAACTCTCATATACAGTCTGTGCTCACAAAGGTCTGGAAGCCTCGAGGGACAGCACTTGGTTGTATCTCTTGATTTTTTTTTTTTTTTTTTTAAGAAATAAATGAATAATACTTGCATTTGGGTGTCTTGGTGCCCAGATGGTGTTTTGTTTTAATGAGCCTTCTTGAACTACTAGTTAACTTGTTTCTTGTTACCGCGTTAGTTGCTTCTTTGTGTGCTGGGCCCGTTTTTGTTTTGGGACGTTTTGTAAGCCCTGTGTCTCTATTTCAGATATCCACTCTTGGGCATTACATCGTGTGCAGATATATTGTTCTTCATTTATCATTGGCCTTGCTGGAAAGCTGGAGGTAGGGGAGCCTCCTTAAAAAGAGTCCCTGTTGCCTTTGCTCTTTTGCTGGCTTTCTGTAGCAGAGAGGGCAGGGTGGGTGGGGGGTGGTGGCCCTGGCCCGGGCCCTGGTCCGGGCCCTGGTGGCACTGCAGGAGGAGGGGGGTCGTGTTAGTGGCGGCCAGGCCCGGGCAGAGGGGATAGCAGGTGCCCAAGAGGTTCTCCTGGAAACACACCTGCAGCCGCTGTTCGCTGAGCACCAGGCCGAGCCACCCGGCGAAGCTGGTGGGGCCCCTAGTTGGTGACCTGGCGCCATCCGTCACTTGCTGAGGTCATGGCCCTGTGCGGAACGTGACTGAAGCCCCGTCCCTTGGCACATCCAGTCTGCCTCACCCCCAGGAATCTAGACCCCCCGCTCCTCCAACGTCTACATGCTGGGCCTCTGTGCTGGCTCTCCCTCTGCCTGAGAGGCTCTCCCCAGCTTCCATGGGGTTACCATTTGTCTGCTGACACCCACTCCTTGTCTTGTGTCTGCCTTTTCCATCGGAAGGGACTTGGGAGGGGATGGTCCAAGGCTGCGTTCACTGCGTTCACTTCAAACTGCACCTGGCCCCAAAACTCGAGAGGCACTCGAGAAACATTTGAGGGAATGAATGAATTTCTGCCTCGTAACTCGTCTTTTAGGTCTCAGCCTAAATGTTCCTCCCTCTACAGGCCTTTCCCGGTTACTCCCTCCAGTCTAAGTGATCATCACCTGTGTTTTCCTCTGAGGGCTTTCTTGGCTTATAATTTGTCACTTATATTTGTGCGATTGTTTGTCTGCCTTCCTAACAGTCACACCCCGAGGGCAGGGATCCGGATCTGTTTTGTGCTCTGTTGTCTGCCCAGCCCAGGTTGTTTGATAAAGAATGAATGAACATGTCCTTTAGCACCCAGACACACCTCGTGAGGCCACGTGGCCTGGCGGTGCTCACCTTTCATAGGGGAGGAAAGTCAGGTCGGGCAGCGAGAAGTTCCAGGCACTCAGTGTCCATCCCTGGAGCCTTCATTGTACCAGTAAACAGCTCACAGTTATTGGATTTTAAAATTCCAAACTAAAGTCCCTATTGCCTCTGAGTCCAGCTGGCCATCTGGTGCCCCAACCAGAAGCCTGAGGCAGGCAGCCTGAAATAGCCGGCCTGGTTTTCCCCCGGTGGCCCTTAGCTTTCTCAGAGGTCCCCTTCCCTGAGCTGGGCCCATTGCCTACGCAGGATTTCAGTCAGTGGGAGCAATGGGAAGCAGGGAGCCGCTGAGTGATTTGCAGACCGTTCTCAGGCCCCGCAGCACCCGCAGCCCTGTGTTGGGTCCTTTGCCTATTTACCTCACTTGACCCTGACCGTGACTTTTGGTTCCCCAGAGGCTCCTCAGTCCTCTGTCCTCTGAGCCTTTGCACGTGCTGTTCCCTTTGCTGCAACACACTTCTCCCTCCCTGTGCTTTTTTTGGCTGCAGAGAATAGCTTATGGGATCTTAGTTCCCCTACCAGACCAGCCCAGGGATTGAACTTGTGCCCCCTGCAGTGGGAGCGTGGCGTTCTAACCCCTGGACCACCAGGGGATTCCCTCCTTCTCTCTGCTTTTAAAATTATTGTTACTAAGTTCTCTTCACGGCATTTAAACTATGCATGTACCATACACGTAAGTTAAAGTGTAGTATAATAAAGACCCGTGAGCCTACCTCCCAATTTAGGGCTGAGAACATTACCATTAACTCAGCTCTGTCTGGGTGGGAGGGTGGATGGAGCCCAGAGACCCATGACTGCTACCCTGCAGGATGTGATTGTCATGCCTCTTTTATTAAAAAAAAAAAAGTTTTATCATGTGTGCATGTATGATGAAAAAATACAGTTTGGTTTTGCTTGTTTCTGAGTGTTATGAGAATGACGGTGTGTCATGAGTGGAGACCTGGGGCTCTCCTTTCCCCTCAGCGTTCCATTTCTCACTTCCATCCATGGAGATGCTCCTGAGCCTTCCATCACATGGCTCTGCCTTAGATTGTCCTCGATGGACACTTGAGCTGTTTCTGGCTTTTGGTCTGACACACTGGCGCAGCCGTCAACCTTGTGTACACATCACCTGGGGTGTGAGCAAGAAGTTCTCCAGGGTACAGACCTCGGAGTAGAATTGCTGGTTGCAGTTGGAGCTGTGCAGTGGTACATGATCACACCCAGCCCTCTCAAGTGGCTCTTCCCTCCCTTACCTGGCAAACTCCTACTCAGACCCGCCCTGGGTCTCCTCACCGCCACCCCTGCTTTCTTTTCTTCAGTAGATGGAGCACCTGCCATGGACCAGGCGCAGTTATGTTAAATTCCGGGATGAGATGGTGAATGAGACTCACAGCCCCTGTGCTCACGTGACCAGTGTTGTTAGGTAGCCCCTCCTCCAGGAAGCCCTCCCTGATCCCCGGATCAGGTTAGGTGCACTCCTGGGCCCTCCTGCCTTAGTCTTGCCCCCTTGGGGTCATCACTGTCTGGGAACTGCGCTGTCTCCCCTGTGGAGGCAGGGATCAGAGGTGTTTTGAATGCTGTGTCCCCAGCATCACCATCCAGGGGTGGAGCACAGAGCAGGTGTTGAGTGAAGGATCCATTGAATTGCTGCTGAGACACTGACCCTTGAGGCAGGTGGTATTAAAGGGAGAAACGGAGTCCAGTATCCAGTACTCGGAGTTAAACTCGGGCCCCTGGCAGAAGGAGGGACTGTGGCCTCTGCCCTGGGCAGCTGAGAGGAGCTGCCGCCCGGCTCTTGCCTCCTCGGCCAGTGGGTGGGCTGGGCAGGGCTGCCTTGCTGAGGAGTGGGAGTTAAGAGTTGGCACGCGCGTTCCTTTGAAGAGGGCAGAACTGGGAGGCTGTGGCGAGCCTCACAGACGTGGACGAGGCAGGCGCCAGGCATCCCGGAAGAGTGGTGGGGGCTGCGCAGGGCCGTCGATCAGTAACTGCGAGGGTTGCGGTGGCTGGTGTTGGCAGAGCGCCCGCCCAGTGCCGGGTGCAGCGCTGACACCGTCCGTGCGCCAGCCGGCCCTGTCCACACCCTGTCCCTCGGGGTAGGTGGATCGTTGTTGCCCCATTTCACAGGCGTGGGGGGACGGTGAGATGCAGAGGGGGGAGTCCGGCTCACCCGGCCCACTGGGAGTGGAGCAGCGTCTCCCCTCTGCAGGCAGGGGGCTGGCGCAGAGCTGCGTGGCTGACCTGGTCTCCCCGTCCCACCACCCTGTGGGTCCTCCTCCGTCCCTTCACTCCTGTGCCCTCAGGTGCCCAGCCCTGGGTAAATATTTGTCTCCTGGCAGGCAGGAGTGGTGCGACCAGTATTTCCGAGCCAGGTGGCGGGGGACAGGTGTGCGCAGCTGGCCCGCGGGCAGAGCCCAAGGAGCCTCCGGGCAGCGCTGATCCTTTGTTTGCCCAGGGCTCCGCTCACTCTCCAGGTGTCAGCTCGGGGCCGCGCTGATGGCCGGCCGGTCGACCAGCACCAGCCTCCCAGCACCAGCCTCCCAGCACCAGCCTCCCGCCAAACACGTCCCCCAAGTGATCTCAGTTACTGCTGCTAGAAGCCTGCAAGTGCGCGTGCGTGCGTGCGTGCGTGCGTGCGTGCGTGCGTGTGTGAGAGAGAGAGAGAGAGAGAGAGAGAGCGAGAGCGAGAGAGAAAGAAAGAGCGCGCGCGCGAGTGATTGGCTCCGTTTTCCAGGAGAGGAAACTCGACCAGAAAGAGACCAGGGCCTTGTCCTGCGGCGTCCGGGGTCTGGTGGGAAACCATTGGGGCCGCGTGAGGTAAATGAAGGCGCTCACGGGAAGGACACAGAGGCCTCTGTGCGCTCCCGTGGGGCTGGGGGTCGGAGCCTATGGGAAGAGCGGGCCCCGGCTCTCCGGGCCACAGCGCTGCCGACTCGTTCCTCTCTCCAGTCACTGACCATCCTGGTGGTCATGCAGGCTGAGCAGAAATCCCACATCCTTCCTGTCAAGTGGGGCCTGGGAGGGCCAGGGTCAGCCTCGTGGGGCTTGGGGACAGCTCAGAGAAGGGGACCTGGGCTCCTTAGACGCCTAATACAAGACACTGCCAGACGCGCCATCTGCCTCCAGAGACCATGCCCTCTGCACCGGCCTGCGTGGTTCTGGGTCAAGAAGGTGGATTCACATCACAAGGCAGAGAGCCACCAGTCACATGTACACGCACGCGCACGTGCACACACACACACACACACACACACACACACACACTCCAGGAGACAGCTCGCAGTGTCTCACACACACACACTCCAGGAGACAGCTCTGTGTCTCACACACACACACTCTCCAGGAGACAGCTCTCAGTGTCTCACACACACACACCCCAGGAGACAGCTCTCAGTGTCTCACACACACACACCCTCCAGGAGACAGCTCTCAGTGTCACACACACACACACACACACACACACACACACCCCCCAGGAGACAGTGCTCAGTGTCACACACACACACCCCCCCAGGAGACAGCTCTCAGTGTCACACACACACACACACACACACACACACACACACACACACACACTCCACACCCCCAGGAGACAGCTCGCAGTGTCACACACACACACACACACACACACACACACCCCACCCCCCCAGGAGATAGCTCTCGGTGTCACACACACACACACCCCCCACCCCCCCAGGAGACAGCTTTCAGTGGCACACATGCACACACACCCCCCTCCCCCTGCCAGGAGACAGCTCGCAGTGTCACACACACACACACACACCCAGGAGACAGCTCGCAGTGTCACACACACACACACCCCACCCCCCCAGGAGACAGCTTTCAGTGTCACACATGCACACACACCCCCCTTCCAGGAGACAGCTCGCAGTGTCACACACGCACACACACCCCACCTCCCCAGGAGACAGCTCGCAGTGTCACACGCGCACACACACCCCCCCTCCCTAGGAGACAGCTCTCAGTGTCACACGCGCACACACACCCCCCCTCCCCAGGAGACAGCTCGCAGTGTCACATGCGCAGACACACACCCCCCTCCCAGGAGACAGCTCTCAGTGTCACACGCGCACACACACCCCCCCTCCCCAGGAGACAGCTCGCAGTGTCACACGCGCACACGCACCCCCCCTCCCCAGGAGACAGCTCGCAGTGTCACGCGTGCACACACACCCCCACTCCCCAGGAGACAGCTCGTAGTGTTACACGTGCACATACCCCCAGGAGACAGCTCGCAGTGTCACACACGCACACACCCCCAGGAGACAGCGCGCAGTGTCACACGCGCACACACACCCCCCCCCAGGAGACAGTGCGCAGTGTCACGCGCACACACCCCCCCCCAGGAGACAGCGCGCAGTGTCACACGCGCACACCCCCCCCCCAGGAGACAGCGCGCAGTGTCACACGCGCACACCCCCCCCCCCAGGAGACAGCGCGCAGTGTCACACGCACACCCCCCCCCCAGGAGACAGCGCGCAGTGTCACACGCACACCCCCCCCCCCCAGGAGACAGCGCGCAGTGTCACACGCGCACACACCCCCCCCCAGGAGACAGCGCGCAGTGTCACACGCGCACACACACCCCCCCTCCCAGGAGACAGCGCGCAGTGTCACACACACACCCCCCTCCCAGGAGACAGCGCGCAGTGTCACGCGCACACACCCCCCCCCCAGGAGACAGCGCACAGTGTCACACGTGCGCACACACCCCCCCTCCCAGGAGACAGCGCGCAGTGTCACACGCACACACCCCCCCCCAGGAGACAGCGCGCAGTCAGAGGGCCCATCGTGGGCACTTGTGTTGGGTCGTGCTGCGGCTCCACCCACCACAGGGCTGGACGTGTCATCTTGGTGGTTCAGCCTCAGCGGGCGTTGAGCTCTGTGCCCACCCACGTGTGCTGGGCACACAGCACCGCCAGGGAGGCTAGAGACAAGTCAGCCCCGCCACCACAGACCCACTTTGGGGGCGGGAGGATGATGGGAGCCCAGGGCTGGCGCAGAGAAGAGGGGGCGCGGCTGGTGGGTCAGCACGAGGCTTAGGTAGGAACCTTAGACAAGCTCGGACTGTCCCACCCCCACCCTGAGCCTGCCGCACGCACCTCTCTCTCCTGGCCATGTCCTTGGAAAGTACCCTGCCTCCCTGGGCCTCGCTTTCCTCTTCTGGAAAGCTCGAGGTGGCGTGTACTGTAGCCCAGACTGTGGCTGTGGACAGAGAGTGTCGGGTGTGGTTAAGGGCAACGGTTGTGGGGACTTCCTGATGGTCCAGGGGTTCAGAATCCCCCTTGCAGTGCAGGGGACACGGGTTCAATCCCTGGTCAGGGGAACTAAGATCCCGCGTGCCACAGAGCAGGTGGGCCTGCGTGACACAAGGAAGATCCTGTGTGCTGCGACTAAGACCCGCCGCAGCCAAGCAAGTGATAACAGGAAACAAGGAGCCAGGACTGAGGAGTGGGACTGCTTAGGCCTGAGCCCCAGCTCCTCCCACGGGCTCTGTGACCTCGAGCGGGCTCCTTAACTTCCCCGCTTCAGGTTCATTTTTCACCTGGGAAGTAAATGCGCCCTCACCTGGTTGCCGAAAGCAGTCAAGGTGCTGTCCGAGTGTGTTTGCTGCAGTGAGTTAGCAGTGCCTTCGAATTAGAAGTGGCCTATCACATGGCTGGCGCGTGGGTCCTTAGTGTGCCCCGTGTGACCGTGCCCCGTGACCTCCCCCTCCCCCTAGAGCGCCCTGGAGCTTCATCAAGCTCCTGCTGAGGGGGAGGCTCCGCGGTGGGCCGAGCTGAGTCGTCTGTGACTTAGAAAGCTTCCGGCACCTTCAGACTGCACATGTTTCTGTAGCAGGATCTTCAGATGGGCCGAGCGGTTTGGAAGGTTATGCGGGTCCACGGGTGGAGTAGCCGGGCCCTCCCTCTTCCTGGCCTGGGACTCCTGGCTGGTTGCATAAGCGCAGCCCACCCCCTGCAGCTGGCGTCCCTGATCCTGCCTCCCCTCCCCCAGTCATGATGCCTCCCTCCTTGGAGGGACAGGGAAGACCACACTTACCACCCAGGAAACTGTGGGCATCGTGGCCCCTTCACAGGCCTGGGGAGGGGCCCGGGGTCTGAGAAGATAGGACTGGCCCAGCCTCTCCCGAGGGGCCTCCTGTCCAGGGCACAGTGTGGCTTCCTACCCCCATCACATGGCTCTCTGGGGAGAAAGGAAGAGAGACTTCGTGCTATTCACAGAGCGAGTCATTCATTTGCCGCAGTGATGTCTCTAGACTCAGGGAGCCTTTGGTGTAGGACAGAGAGCGAACAAGGAAACAGATACCGATTGGGGTGCGTCCCGTGAGGCCGCAGAGGGACATGGTGGAGAATACGGGTGTGGGGCGCTGATTTAGAAAGGGGCCAGAGGAGGCTTCTCAGAAGTGGCGACATTTGAGCTGAGACCTGGATGACAAGTTAGGAAGGGGGTGTGGGGAGGGGAGCGCTCTGAGCCACAGCAACAGCAGTTGCCGACCTAGAGGCAGAAACAAGCAAGGTCGGCCGGGGAGGTATGTGCGCGGGGATGGGGGAAAGACCACTGCAGGATCGAGTCGGGGGCCTTGTCCTGGGCTGAGGAGTTGCAGCCTCAGTCCCAGCGCAGGGACAAGCCGTGGAGATTAAAAGTGCCAGAGTCCGGCCGGTTCCTCACTGTGGTCACCATGCCTCGTTATGTGCCTGCCTGTCTGCGAAGGACAGAGACTGCGAGGTGGAGGGTTTTCCTTTCCTGGGGGACCTGCTGGAGTTTCCCCGCACATGCTCACCATGTTTCTGAAGGTGCACACCCAAACACACCCCCTGCGGATCTCCCCAGCCCCGCCTCAGCTCTGCCAGGGACAGGAAGGGCCCATCCAAGCGAAGGCCCAGGAGACCAGGCTGGTTGGAGTGACAGGCGGCGGCCCCTGGTGCTGGTGCAGCTCCAGGAAGGATGGAGCTTGGCATCAGCAGTGGCGACATGGGCACCCTCTGCTGGGAAAGTTAGCGCTTCCAGCCTGGGCGTGACCTCCCTGCCTCGGTCCTTCTGAGCTACGGAAAGGCTGGCAGGGGTGGAGGAAGCCCAGTGCTTCGTCATCGGGAAGAATAACTCATGACCGTGTCCCTTCATTTTTCCTGAGGAGTCACAGGCTTTTTTTGGAGCCAGCTGCGCTGCTAGAAACCCCTGCTGGTGGAAGTCGTCCTAGCAAAGGCTGCTGCTCCCCTCTGCTCTGTCTGGGCCCTGTCACTCCCCCATCCTGGCCCTGGACCTCCTAGCCCCCAGAGCACTCTGTGGCTGGGTCCTGGGGGAGCCCCCGGCCTGGCGGGGGCCAAGGCCTGAGGGTCGTAACCGCTGTGGGCACAGGCACCCGAGGACGCTTCCTCCTGGCGGACGCAGAGCCATGGAGCTGACTTCGGCAGACTCTGGAGGCCATAGTGGCCCGGCTGTGAGAGGAGGCCCTGAGTGTGCGTCCTGTGTGCTCACTCGGGTGTCGCCTCCTCTTGGCACCTGATTTTCTTTGTCTTAGGTTGGGGGCCTGATCACCTCCCCTTCCCAGGGGTGCTGTGAGGCTTCAGCTAAGGCACGTGAAGGTTGTCACCATCAGCGGGTTCCGTGCAGAACTCAGGGACGCTGCCATCAGCTGGCCTGTGCTGGAGCCCTCGGTCTCCCCACTTCACCACCATGTTCCTCAGATTCCCCGTGACAGCCCTCCGTCTGGGTCTGAGGCCCGGCTTTGTATTCCTCCCTTCCTTCCTCCAGCCCATATTGGCTGATCACCTGCTGGGCCAGACCTGACTGTGTAATTAAGGTTGTCGTGAAAGGCTGGCCTTGGCTTCCCTCAAGCTTCTTCCTTCCGATCCCAAATACTGCCCCTGGGGCCTGTGTGGACCACCAGGTCTGAGCAGCTGCTTTCCGTCCCCCTTTTAGGTTTTCGTTATGGACGTCTCCCGACATAGCAACTGTAGGAGTATGATGAACCCGCTTTCCGGCTTCAGTAACGACCCGTATGTGGCCAGTCTTGACCCTCAGGCTGCCTCGCCCCCATTATTTTGCAGCGAATCCTAGATACCCACCATCCCCCCATACGTTCTTCTAAGTTGTTTCTGAATTGGCAGGGGCGTTCAGCCTCAGCCAGCCACCTTCTGTCAGTGGTCATCTCCCCCAGTGCAGGACGAGACTGCGGTCCCTGTAGCCCTGTACACAGCACGTGACACTCGGAGAGGAGCACTCCCTGCCAAAGGAGGCTCCCCGCCACAGGGCGAGGCTCCGGAGGCTGCCAGGAAGGCCTTCACGCTCTGATTCCTGGGCGGCGTCCCTTGCTCCGTCTCTGGGTTAGCTTGCTTTCTAACAACGAGCACTGTCCGTGAAAGGCGGTGTTCACCGGCACACTCTTCTGCTCCGCGCCGTGGGTAGTAACCTGTTAGGTATGCAAGTTCGCACCTTTCAAGGATCTCCAGGAGTGGAGGCCCTGGAGCAAAGGGCACACGCGCTTGCCTTTTGGCCTCCTGGTCGGTTGATGTAGCCACGTTACGGTCGAGAGGGGTTGTGCCTGTTGCTGCGGACACCGGCTCCTCAGGGCGCGCCCGCCTCCCACCTCACCAGCGGGTGCTGTCTAGCTCGTGGGGGTCGGCCTATCTGAAAAACGTCAGTGTACTTGCATTTAATTCGAATTTCTCTTTATTCTGAGAATGAGTATGGAAGGATTCCGAACCTTGGTTTCCATCTTTGGGGACTGGCCTGGCGGAGGCCGTTGTCGAGGGGTGGCGGGGAGAACTCGACGAGGCCCCCTCCCCAGCCGAGGAGCCAGCGTGGCGGCCGGAGACGCAGGGTGTGGACGACGCAGACGGGGCCAGCTGCCGCCTCTGCCTCCTGCTGGAGAAGCGCCCCTGGGCAGGTCACTTCCCATTGCGGCCTCACCTGGAAGGCAGGGTGACGATGCCTACCCATGGCGGGTCACGGGGCGTTTCTGGCCGTCTGGGCCCTGGCATCCTGCCTGCCTCCCTCCAGGCTCTTCAGTGTTCTTCTGCGCATGGAGCCAACCCCCTGCCCCACGATGTCAGAAGGCGCTGTCTGCCTTCCAGGCCTGGGACGGTGGCCCGGCGTGTGCTCCGTCGCCTGCCTCTCCCCCTCACCCTGTCACGGTGCCTTCTCTGCGCCTGGCCCTGTTAGGGACAGTGCAGGGGACGTGTGTGCAGCCCAGGGGAGGGAGCCTGACCAGCGGTGGGTCGTGGAGGGCTGCCCAGAGAAGGGGTCCCCTGAGCTGAGGGTTGAAATGAGAGTGTCCTGCCTAAGAGGAGGGAGAGAACGAGGTGAGGTAAAGCCCTGGGCCTTTCTGGAAAAGGAAAGGAGTTTTGAGTGTGGCTGGAGCACGCTGCTGGCGGGGGTGCGGGGGTCCACGAGCAAGTCTTCAAGGGGGTCTCTGAGACCTAGCTCCCCTCCATCTTGTCCCAGCTCAGTCCAGAGCATGCACAGCGCCCCCAGAGGGCCCCCCTGGATGGACTGCATACTCCTCCCCCCAGATAATAAGAACCCCTGGAGGGCAGGGACCCCCCCCCCCCGCCCCCCGTCCGAGCCCTCCCTGTCCTCCCAGTGCCAGCACACAGCTTGGCAAGGCCCAGGCCTGGGAGGTGTGGGCTGACGAATACGAAGATGATGTCTAAGTGGGGATTCTGGGTTAGAAGCCTCACTCCAAGGGGCTGAAGGCTGAAGGGGGATTTTATTGTCTTCTGGATCTGAGCAGCCTTGACTAGCTTGACTTCTGGCCTCGCTGGATCCTATGTCTCTTCTCTTCCTCTGGGTTCACCTCTCCCAAGTGGGCTTTATCCTCGGGAGGCTCTCTCCCCTTGGTGGATTCCGGAGTGGCTGCTCCAGAAGTGGGAGGCCACCTCGTCCACCCCTGGGGACACGAGGTCTTGTTTCCTGACAGCCCTGCAGGGGTCATCCCCCTGTCCCCGGCCAGTCATTGAAAGGGGGCTGCGGACAGGGCATCTCTGGGGAGGACAGCAGGACGTGGAGGTAATGCAGACGTCCCACCTGGGGCCCGGGGATGGCATCATGAGGGCAGTGGGGCCCGGGTGCTGACTGCCTGGGGCAGCGGGGCGGGGGACGCGGACAAGGCAGCCTCACCGTGGGGGTGGGCTGTGCACCTGGCGCACCGCCTTCCCAGGGGCTGCTGGCCTGGTGCCCCCTGAAGGTGTGAGCCCAAGTGGCCTGGGTGGGTGAAGATGGTGTTCCCCAGACGTCGAGGCATGGACCACAAGAGCCTGGGTGTCCTACAGGACTGGTCACTGCAGTGACCTTACTGCTGTGAGGCTCTGGTTTCCTCTCTGTCGGGCAGGGTGATGGTGATGGTGCCCTTCTGTCTGGGGTAGGAAGGGCGTGACAGGACCCTCTGAGGGTGGGCTCCGCAGATGCGCTGGCCAGGCCCTGGCTCCGGGCTGCCCAGTAGCTTCAGCCTCTCTCTTCAGCTCTGGGTGCCAGTCCTGACAGTCTCCCTGTTAGGGGACTCAGGGGCTCCCCGCTCCCCGGCCCTGGTCTCTGCAGATGCAGTCCTCCCCAGACCTCGGATTGTTCCTGACACTGCTCTGAACCAGCCTGGTGGCTCCTGTCTCGTGCAGAAAGCAGAGTGCTCGCTGAGGCCCACTGGGTCCCCATCCCCCTCCCCCCGCCCCAGCCTCTCCTGGTGCCCTGGATCCTGCCCAGCCTGTTCCCACCCTGTCCCACCTCTCCGCTCCCCAGGGCCACTGCCCACTGCTCTCTGTATCTCTCATCTGTGTCTGCAACCTGCTTTTGAAGCCTTAGGAGTGAGAACTGGCCCTCAGCCCCCTGTCCTAACCGCCCCCACCCTCACTGCTGCTTCCTGGTTTTGACGCCTACTGGGGTGACCACAGCCCCAGGCTAGCAGGGGTGTGGCCTGAGCCACCGCCGCCCCCTGGTGCCCACCCCGTCCTTGCCTCTTGTGGGTGCCTTTGCACCTGTGTGCAGAGGAGAGAGCCCTCTCGGCCGTCACCTGATGCCTGGCATCGGGTTTCTGTGCCCCTTTGTGCGGCAGGGGTGGGGGAGCAGTCTCGTTTGCCCCACAGCCTCTTCCTGGGAGACTGGCGCCAGCTGCACACGGGCCTCGCTCCCCACAGCTCACACCTTCGCCCCGGCCCCTGTCTCCCCCTGGGCCCGTCAGGTCATGTGAGAATGGAGCTATGTTTCAGTTACAGAGCAGGACAGGTTGGAGTGTGCATTCCAGCCCGGCCACTCCTGGCTCCGTGACCTTGGACAGATGGCTTGCCCTCTCTGAGCTTGCTTCCCCTGATTACAAAGTAGAAGTGTAACTGCCAGTCTCATAAGGTCACGCAGCTGGCAGAATGAAACGGCATAGAAAGTGCTCAGCATGGTGGCTTAGATGGAGTAAGTGCCCGATGCCTGGAAGTGGTGGCCGTGGCCACCATCATCACCTTTCTCCAGCTGTGTCTCCCGCTGAGCCAGGCGCTGCGCTGGGCACCTCCGTGGTGGGTGCTTTCATGTCCCTCTCTCCTGAGACCCTCCACATGTCCCTTTCAGAGAGGAAAAGAGGTCATTGTGTTCATCACAGCCTCACAGGACAAGGATCGGAACATGGGTCCTCTTAGCGGAAGCAGTGACCTCTTCGCATCCCACCCCCGGCGCCCGGGGGTGCGCCCCTCACCGCACCGCCCCCTCCTCTGTGACGGCTGCTTACACCAGCCCCTGCCCAAATCAGACCTTGGCAGCCGTGGCTTTGGGAGCTGGAAACACACACTCACAGGCACGTCCCCCTCGCACACGCCTCACCAACCATTCCGTCACTCAACAGGTGCTTTGTTCTCTTCTGGGTCCCCGCCTTCCAGTGTGGAGATAAAATACGGCAGTGACGGCCAGCCGGCTTCAAGGAGCACTCGGGAGCGTGAGCTCGGCCCTGGTCTGAGGGGTGCACTGTGCTGACTCAGTCACCACACTCACCCTGGGAGGAGTCCCGCTCGGCCCCGTTTTCAGGGTCGGGTGGTTGAGGTGCAGACGTTACGTCGTTTTGCTGAGAGTCACAGGGTTTAAGTTGGGAGCCAGGACTTGGCCCCAGGCGCTCTGGCTCTGGAGCCCATGCTCAACCACGCTGCGAGACCCCGCGTCTCCAGTGAGCCGCGTCCAGGCAGGGCCTTCCTGAGCTCACGGGGGCGGGGGGCAGCCAGGCCCCAGGCCCCCCGACTTCAGGCTGGAGCTGGGCCCTCACCAGTTTGCAGCCATGCCCTAGGAACCTGGGGGCAGGGCTCCGACTCGGGCCTCCCAGCCCGGCCCAGCCGTGGTGGCCAGTGACCTCACCGTGTGAGCTGTCCTCTTCACCCCAGCTCGCCCGGGCCGCTTGCTTGGCTGGGTGCCTGGCTGCAGCTGGAGGCCCGGGCCCTTTGACTCACAGCGGCCTTGTGGTTCAGTTAAGGCTGGAAAAGCCGAGGGCGGATGACCCGAGGTGGGGCCTTGATGATTTCGTCACAGCATCACAGATGAGCAAGTGTGTGGGGGCTGGTCCTGAGCTGGCGCCCGGGCCAGCCCCCCAGCCTGTAAAGTGCTTGGGTGGCCCCTGGCACAGCGGAAGTGCTGCGTAAATGCTCTATGTAATTTCTCTGAACCACCTGTACTGCCATTTCCTTACTGTGTTTGTTTTTTTTTTCACTGGTTCATTAAAAAAATTTGAATGTGTTTCTTCTTATTTATTTCCACTGATAATCTATGCAAAATGCTGGTTTTGATTTAATAGTTCCTTTTTCTTATAAATGCATGAAATACGCATACATACTGATGACCTCAGGGTCCTTCCCAATCCACCTGACACTCACACGTGCCCACTGGTGACCAACCAGGCCTGGGGACATGGCTGGCAGTGCTGCTGAGAAAAGCCAGGCGGGGCTGGGGGGCCTTCAGGCCGAACCCCGCTTCTGTTCCTCTCAGTGTTTCAGCCCACTGCTGCCCCCCCCTGGAATGTGTGTCTCAGCATCAGAGGAAAATGACAATATGCAATTACCATTCTTTTTGAAAAGTAATTTTATTGTATTTGCCCGTTTTGGGCTGAGCTGGGTCTTCGCTGCTGCACACAGGCTTTTCTCCGATTGCGGCGAGCGGGGCGTGCTCTGGTTGTGGTGTGTGGGCTTCTCGTTGCCATCCGTGTCTTCCCGTGTGACGGAGCAGGGACTCTAGGTGCATGGGCTTCAGTAGTCGGGGCGCCTGGGCTCTAGGGCACAAGCTCAGTAGTTGTGGCGCACAGACTTAGTTTCTCCACGGCATGTGGAATCTTCCCAGATCAGGGATCGAACCCGCGTCTCCTGCGTTGGCAGGTAGATTGTTCACCACTGAGCCACCAGGGAAGCCCTCAGATGTCATTCTTGTCTGCAGCTGCTCTGGGCCTTGGGCCCCAGGTCTCTGAGCCTGTCTATCTCTCCTGCCCCTGCTCTCGGATTCCCCTGCTGCACACAAGTGGGCAGGTGCTGCCTCCCCCAGCCCTGGCAGTGACCTTGTATGAGGCTGTACCGGCATTGAAACCCTGCGGGTGCCTCACTGGAGGAGTGGCTGGATGGTACCTGTGGCTGGTGTGGAGGTGGCAAGGTCAGAGACCCTGGCCCTCAGACTCACCAGGAGGCCTCTCAGAGCAAAGACCAGCCCAGTGGGTAGGCTTTCAGGGGACATCAGGAGCCAGAAGTCCTAGGCAGTCTGGGAAGGCTTCCTGGAGGAAGTGGTGTTGGAGCTGGACACCTAAAGGACCAAGTGCAATTTGAGAGGTTGCTAAGGGCTTATATTTCCTGTAGACTGTCTAGGGTACTGAGAACTGCTAGTTAACAACCCCATGTGTACCCCGTCCCTACTTCATCCCCATCTGAGGTGACCAAACCAACCCCACCTTGGCCTGGGGGCCATTATTGAAGGGAGTGGATCCCAGGGAGCAGTTTTTGCCTTTTGGCCATCTGGTAAAGCCTGTGTACACTTTCTTGGAGTGACGATTTTTTTTTTTTAATCCTGGAGTGGGTTGCCATGCCCTCCTCCAGGGGATCTTCCTGACCAAAGGATCGAACTCCCGACTCTAGATGTCTCCTGCACTGGTAGGCAGGTTCTTTACCACTAGTGCCACTTGGGAAGCCCCATGGAGCAGCGATTCTTAAAGGCAAAACACGGGACTTATAAAGGGTACCAGTTAAAGTACAGTTTATTAAATACCTTTAAAATCATTACATAGTGTTTATACTTATCCTCATTGACACATGAGATAACAGGACGTAGCAGCAGCTCTGACGACTCCCAAAGCAGTGATGAGCATTCAGGATCTGCAGTAACTGTTATGTGATGTGAAAACATCTGCCGTTTCTATTGATGACAGAGTGTTAGGGTCTGCTAAAGAGTGTTTCTTTTCTCTTTTTTGCCTCTTACATTACTAAGAAGGAAATGCTAAACTACGTCACAATTCAGCTAGTGAAACTAAAGAGGCAATTTTTCTCAAGTTCATGGACCCCCTGGGTGGTCAGTGGCCCCCTGCTTGGCGGATTCCCTGAGGACAGGCCAGTGCCAGTCCCCTCTCCCCCAGAGCTGGGAGACACCAGGCACGTGATGGCATGGCAGCGGGGGCAGCTGACACGGGGGAGGCTTCTGGTCACCTACAGCTAGCTTCTCTCAAGCTCCATGCTGCCCACTTCCACCCAAGAAAGAAGCGAGGGGTCTAGGATGGAGCCTGAGCTCTGGGGAGCCCAGGGCCTCTGTGGGCTTCTTTCCTCCAGCCATCCCTACCTAACAAAACAGAGAGTTCTGGAGTAGGTCTTCCGCTCTGCCTGGACCAGCTGCCTGGTCCTGGGGAGGCAGCTTTCCTTCCCTGGACCTTGGTTTCCTCCCCAAGAAGTCATGGTGCTGTTTGATAGGGTCAGGATGTTGGGCTCCTGGCCAGAGTGATGGCCGGAGGGAGCGTCCCCTGGAAATGCCTGCCCAGAAGCTCCACAGGGGCTCCCGCAGGCCCATCCCCTACCCACCCTGCAGCCCCCGTGTCCGCTCCATGCTGCTGGCTCCCTGCACCCGGGCCTGACCCTGTGCCTCCCTGGCTCAGAGCCCTTCCTTCCTGCACTCCTTGCTTCCCCTGGGCAAAATCCAGGCTCTGACAGCCAAAAACTGGTCTTTTCACCTGGCGAATGGCTAAACAAAATGCATACTTGGACAGTTACTACGCCGTACTACAAAGGGGCCGAAACTCAAAACTGTTCCGTTTCAGAAAGAAGCGGGCTGCCAGAGGCCACATACTGTTTACCACCATTTGTATGAAGTGTTCAGAAAAGGCAAATCTCTGCAGATGGAAAGGCTAGCCCTACCTTCCGCGTGGTGGCAGGCCCCGAGATTCCCAAGGACAAGCCTGTGCAGGTTGGGTTTGGGCTGCACCCCTCGTTCATTTGGGGAGCCACTGTCCGCCTCTTTGGGGCGCCAGGGCCGTATCAGGGACTCCGACTGCTGCCGTGTCCCTGGGGCACAGGAAGCCCCGTTCGGTGCTGAGGGAGTTTCAGGAGTGAGGAATCTGAGAGGCCGTGTGGCATCGCCGTTAAGGGCTGAGTTCCGGCTCCACCACTCACCAGCTGTGTGACCCTGGGCAAAGTGCTTCACCTCTCTGAGCTCAACATCCTCATAAGGTCCGAGTGTGGCCTCATTCTCTCATTCAAAGGAAACCACAAATCAGACATCTGCTCTGGGTCTGGCCCTGTGCTGGGTGGTGTTGGGGACCCTGGGGGTGACCAAGAGAGCCCCAGTCCTGTCCTGCAGGGGCTCCCAGTCTAGTGGAGGAAGTAGCTGACGGGTAGAAAAATGGCGTGGTATTAGTTGTATGTTTATGTGAAGGTGTTTGGGGAGCTCTGGGGAGGTGTGGGAGGATGGGGTAACTTGGTTTGGGGGCGCCGGGAGACATGTCCCCAGAGTAGCAGTCACAGCAAGGGGCTTCAACAGCAGGACTGAACTCAGTGGGTTGTTGGAAGGAGGTTGAGAGGGGAGGGGGTGGCAGAGGCCAGTGGTAGGAATGGGTGAGTGAGGCCCAGGGTGTGGAGAGTCACCTGCCTGGGTCTTTGCCTGCAGCCCAGAATGTGACCGTGGACGAGATTATTGGTGCCTACAAGCAGGCTTGCCAGAAGCTGAACTGCAGACAGATCCCCAAACTCCTCAGGCAGCTCCAGGTATGCCAGGTGACTGGGGGTGGGGGTGGTCCCTGGGGTGAAGCTGCCCTCCAGCACCCTCTGGGCCCGTGGTGTCTGCCCCAAGCAAGAGAGGGCACACAAAACACTCCCCCTCCCCAGCCTAGCCGGCCAGCCAAGGGCTAGTGTAAATATATCTTTGAAAATCCTCTTTTAAAAAAGTGGTAAAACCAGTCAGGCTTTTCATGAATATTTAAACAGTACAGAATATATAAAGTAGGAACTTACTCGTCAAGAATCATCTGCTCCGCAAATAAGTTCTCTTCCTCAGGGGAAAAGCCATGTATATGAAAGTTAGAAGTCTGAATGACAAAAATAATGTATATTTTTTCTTTTAAAAAGTTCAAATACTGCAGATACGAAAAGCAAGCCGTTTCTCAATTCTTGCCCAAGTCCCATTCCCAGGAGTGCCCCCTGGTGGCAGCTTGGGGTTTTTGCCCTCTAGGCTTTCTGCTTTTTATAAATGGAGGAGTCACTGTCCAGAGGTGTGTAGACAGGTGGGCAGGTTCTGTTTTTTGTATGACTAAGGCCAGTCCATGGGGTCGCTAGGAGTCGGACACGACTGGGCGACTTCACTTCCACTTTTCACTTTCATGCATTGGAGAAGGAAATGGCAGCTCACTCCAGTGTTCTTGCCTGGAGAATCCCAGGGACCGGGGAGCCTGGTGGGCTGCCGTCTCTGGGGTTGCACAGAGTCGGACACGACTGAAGCAACTTAGCAGTAGCAAGGCCTTGCTGTGGGGCTTCTCTGGTGGTTCAGCCCATAAGGAATCTACCTGCAGTGTGGGAGACTCAGGTTCGATCCCTGGGTCTGGAAGATCCCCTGGAGAAGGGAATGGCAACCCACTGCAGTATTCCTTCCTGGAGAATCCCCATGGACAGAGGAGCCTGGCAGGCTGCAGTCTATGGGGTCACAAAGAGTTGGACACGACTGAGTGACTGACAAACACACACACACACATGGCCTTGCTGTGCCTCTGGCCTGCGTGCCCCTAGTCGTCACTCGCAGCTGCCTTCCCTGTCGCCCGTCCACCCTGGTCGTGTTGGTAAAGCACTGCCTCAGTGCCTTCCCTCTGGACGGGTCATTCCAGAATGTTTCAGGACTGCTTGTTTCAGAGCCCTGGCTGCCCCACTGTTAGGGACAGACAGCCTCACAGCTTGGTCAAGGGCTTCCTGCCTTGACCACCAGTCGCTCTGCTTTCCCAGGAGTTCACGGACCTCGGGCACCGCATCGACTGTCTGGATCTGAAAGGTGTGTGTCTGGAAGGGGCCGGGGACCCTTGGGTGGTGGCCAAAGCTGGGGCCTCCCTGGAGGTGCCTGAGGGCAGGCAGAGCTGGGCCAGAGAGAGGTGTGGGCGTCCCCGGAGGTGAGACAGGTGCCTCGCGCCGTGCAGAGGCGCGGGGGTCTTTCGTCCCTGGGTTGGCCAGGAGCCCGTGTTTCCACCCAGCGCCCCGCCCCACACCTGAGTGCACATGCGTATAGATGCGCATGCGCACACGGCGCTCCGTCTCGTCCCAGGTGAGAAGCTTGACTACAAGACCTGTGAGGCCCTGGAAGAGGTCTTCAAGAGGCTGCAGTTCAAGGTCGTGGATCTGGAACAGACGAACCTGGACGAAGATGTGAGCAGCCCGTCACCGCCCATTTCCACGCTCTGAGCTCCCTTCCCCTTAGATGTCTGGGGGGAGAGCATAGCAGGAAAGAGGAACCCCCTTGGACAGAGGCTGGGCGGGGCTTCTTGAGGAGCAAGATCAGGGAGACGGCCAGAGCGCCTGGGGGGGGTGGGGGGGGTGGGGTTGGACTCTGGATGGGGCCCAGAGAAACGGTCTCACAGACTCACCCCAAGGATGGGGGCTTCCTACGCAAGGGGGAGACATGGGGAAGCAGGCCTGAGCAGAGGCGTATGGCCTTCGGGAGTCTAGTGCCTCAGCCCCTGCCTCCTGGCTTCCCCGGGCGGCCGCGACCTGAGGCCGAGCCCCGCTGTCTCTGCCCAGGGTGCCTCAGCCCTTTTCGACATGATCGAGTACTACGAGTCGGCTACACACCTCAACATCTCCTTCAACAAGCACATTGGCACCCGGGGCTGGCAGGCCGCCGCCCACATGATGCGCAAGGTGGGCACCTCCGGCCCGCAGCCTCTCTTCATAGGGCCTGGTTCCACAGCCCTCCTTTCACCAGCCAGTGTCCCCCGCTATACAACCATGTGGCTCTGCTGCCCATGAGGCTGCTGGGATGTGTGGGGTGGGGGTGGGGGGCGTCCCCAGAGCAGGGAGGGCGGGGCCAGCCTGACCCCGCCCCTCACGCACCTGCCTCGCAGACAAGCTGCCTGCAGTACCTGGACGCCCGCAACACACCCCTGCTGGACCATTCGGCGCCCTTCGTGGCGCGCGCCCTGCGCATCCGCAGCAGCCTAGCAGTGCTGCATCTGGAGAGCTCCAGCCTGTCGGGGCGGCCCCTCATGCTGCTTGGTGAGGCCCCAGGGTGGCGTGCTGCTGGGCTCGGGCTGTTGGCCGGGTCCCCCAGGCCTGGCCGGTCACAACCCCCTCCCCCTCTCCCCCAGCTACGGCCCTGAAGATGAACATGACTCTGCGGGAGCTGTACCTCGCCGACAACAAGCTCAACGGCCTGCAGGACTCGGCCCAGCTCGGCAACCTGCTCAAGTTCAACTGCTCCCTGCAGATCCTGGACCTCCGCAACAACCACGTGCTGGACTCAGGTGGGTATGTGGTCCCTACCCGACCCCTGCTCCAATCCCCCAGAACCCACCGTGTGGCCAGCCAGTTGCTCGTCGTGCTGCTGACACAGGGGTGGCCAGGACAGCCCCAGCCCTCCCTTCATGGTGATGGTGCAGATGGGGCCAGGCTGTGGGAGCCCCGGGGTCTGGCCCCAACTCAGGATGAAGGAGGAGGGAACAGTTCAACTGTTCCTTCAGGGTGAGGTGCAGTATTGACCAGATAGATGATAATGGGATAAAGGATCAACCAGAAGCTGTTCAAGGTGTGCAGGCAGGGACCTCTGGGTAGTGATGAGGAGGCTGGGCTGGAGCCAGCCATTTAAGCAGCGTAGGGAAGAAGCCAGGCAGAGAATACCAAATGCAGAGACCCTGAGGTGGGAAGGAGCTTATGTGTGCATGCTCAGTCACTTCAGTCTTGTCATACTCTATGACCCCATAGACTATAGCTAGCCAGGCTCCTCTGTCCATGGGATTCTCCAGGCAAGAATACTAGAATGGGTTGCCATGCCCTTCTCCAGAGGATCTTCCTGACCCAGGGATCAAACCCCCATCTCCTGCATTGCAGGCAGATTGTTTTACTGCTTAAACCACCAAGAAAGCCTGGGAAAGAGCTTAGACATTAGATATCTGGGGGGAAGAGCCCCAGTGAGCCCGAAGCTGAGTGAGCAGTGAAGAGGGACTAGTCCCAGGGCCTTGTCAGCGGGAGGAATTTGATTTCCTCCTGGCTCACTGTCGAGCAGAGTCCCTTGGCCTCGGTGAGGACAGGGTTCCAGGGGAGGGAGGTGCAGTATCGGGCAGCAAGTCCAGCGCCTTCCTCCAGGGCATCTGGCCCTGGACGCCATGGTCAGTGAGCACCTACCACGTTCAGGGCCTGTTGGCTCCTGGTTCACACCTGTGAGTGAGGCAGAGGTCTCTGTCTCAGGAGAGACACAGCCAAGATACATTAATAATGTCTGTTAGATGGTGAGACATGCCGTGAAGAGAAACAAAGCCATGATGGTGGACAGAGCTGTCTGCTGCGGGTAGGCTGGCCAGGACTGTCCTGTGAGCGGGCGAGATTTGAGTGAAGATCTGAGGCAGGTGGGGGAGGCCTTCATCTACTCACCCAGAGGACGAATGATCCCTGGGATTGGAAAGCTGTGTGTGCCAGGTCCCAGGTAGTGGGGCCAGAGCCTGTGGGGTTGGGCAGGCCGGGGCGGGGCTTTCTGAGCACTCGAAGGTGGCTCCTGGGCCAGCGTCCCCAGGGGAGACTCCCCAACCATGGACAAGACTTGCCCACGGGCCTCCCCAGGTCTGGCCTACATCTGCGAGGGCCTTAAGGAGCAGAGGAAGGGGCTGGCGACCCTGGTGCTGTGGAACAACCAGCTCACGCACACGGGCATGGCTTTCCTGGGCATGACGCTGGTGAGTTGGCTGGAGAGGGAGGGGGCAGCGTGGCTCCTCCAGCACCTCCCCCGTCCCCCTTCTTCCTCCTCTTCCGCGGTCCTGGCTCATCCTGCCAGTTGGGGAACCTGGCCTCTCCCGCCAGCCCTGCTTGGTCTCTGCTCCGGCTCCTGCTCCCTCTTTCTCTGAGGAGGGCAGCCCTTCCTTCATTGCCTCTCCACACCCAGCACCACAGCCTAGTACAAGAGAGTGCCTTGTGCCAGGGGAAAGCGTTTTGCATAGAAAGTTAGCATTCCTGGAAGTCTTCAGTAAGTCTTGAATCTCTTCATCACGTAGTATTCAAAGCAAGCCCACAGGGTACAAGGACTCAGACCCAGGTTAAGAATTACCCACAGCCAGGCCTGTGCCCAGAGCCCTCAGGAAGCTGGCAAGGTCAGAGGGTGGGCCTGGGGCTGTGGGGTGGCTGGATGCTTGGAGGGCTGGGGGGTGGACGGGGCAGCTGGCACTTGGGAGATTGCGTACCTGAGGGATTCGGCCCAAAGCAGGAAGGCGCTGGTGCTCAGATTGGGGGCACTGCCAAGGAGAGCCTGCCTCTTTCCTGACTGGCCTCCTGGGCCTTTCCTGGCTCTTGTGCGCCAACCCCTCCAGCCGCACACACACAGCCTGGAGACACTGAACTTGGGCCACAACCCCATCGGGAACGAGGGCGTGCGGAACCTCAAGAACGGCCTCATCAGCAACCGCAGTGTGCTACGCCTTGGCCTGGCCTCCACCAAGCTCACATGCGAGGGTAGGGCACGGGGGATG
This sequence comes from Bos taurus, assembly GCF_002263795.3. NCBI lineage: Eukaryota > Metazoa > Chordata > Mammalia > Artiodactyla > Bovidae > Bos > Bos taurus. Next base: position 52,800,487 of record NC_037345.1, read on the forward strand.
GTGGGCCCGGGGTGGGGGGCGGCCAGCCGAGTGTGGGCCCGTGGCCAGCCCCTGCGGTCCCCCTCCCAGGCGCGGTGGCAGTGGCGGAGTTCATCGCCGAGAGCCCCCGCCTCCTGAGACTGGACCTTCGGGAGAACGAGATCAAGACAGGCGGGCTCATGGCGCTGTCGTTGGCCCTCAAGGTGAACCACTCCCTGCTGCGCCTGGACCTCGACCGTGAGCCCAAGAAGGAGGCGGTGAGCGGGCTCTTCCCTGCCGGCAGGTGGGGGGCAGGCCGGGGACCCGCTGCGGGCAGGCCACCCAGAGCCCGAGCCCGGCCCGCTCCTCTGCCCGCAGGTGAAGAGCTTCATCGAGACGCAGAAGGCGCTGCTCGCCGAGATCCAGAACGGCTGCAAGCGCAACTTCGTGCTGGTGCGGGAGCGGGAGGAGAAGGAGCAGCGGCTGCAGCTGTCGGCCTCCATGCCCGAGATCACTGTCACCGAGCCCCAGCCTGACGACGAGCCCCGGGAGGAGCCCGCCGCCGAGGCACAGGAAAACGGGGCGCCGGGCCCCAGCCCCGGGCCGGACTCAGACTCAGACTCAGACTCTGAGGGGGAGGACAGGGACGAGGCGGATGGGGAGAGGGCTGAGGCCCCCTGCCCCACCCTGGTGCCCCCCACGGACTCCCTGGGCCCTGGGGACAGGAGCCCCCCAGGCTGCCCCTCCTCCCCCGCCGAGCAGCGCATCTCCGTGTCCAGCCCGGGCTGGGGCCACAAAGTGTTTGTGGTGACCCGGGTGGAGAGTCCACCCGAGAGGGCAGAGCCTCCTGTGCCCCCCGCCCCTCCTGGTCCCGTGTCCCCACCCGCCTCAGCCTCCCCCCCCACCTCACCTTTCCCGACGCCCACTGAGGCCGCCAGCACTCCGGACCCTGGGCCGCCTGAGCCCCAGCCACCGCTGGAGCCGCCCCAGGTGGGGCCACCATTGCCCAACGGCCTGAAGCCTGAGTTTGCCCTGGCACTGTCCCCAGAGCCGCCCCCGGGGCCTGAGGCCAAGGTGGGAAGCTGTGGCCTGGAACACGGTGAGAGGCGCCCTGGGGCTGGGTGGCGGGGCCCCTGGGTGCTGCATGTGACCCTCGCCGAGCATCCACCCGTGGGGTGCCTCAGTTTCCCCTTGAAGAAAGTGGACCTTGACAGGGACGAGTGGGACTGGGTTCTCAGTCCCTGCCTTACTCCCTCGAGTCCCTGGGAGCCCCTTGGGGGTGGGGCATGTCAGGTCTGCTGACTGGAGTCTGAGGGTCTCAGTGGCCCCCGGACCTGTGCTCCCTTATGAGTCTGGCTCAGGCAGGGCTCCTGCCCCCAGCCCTCCCAGCTCACTGGAGGCCGCCCACCTTTCTCCCCCGACCCCCCACAGAGCTGAGCTGCTCCAAGAACGAGAAGGAGCTCGAAGAGCTGCTCCTGGAAGCCAGTCAGGAATCTGGGCAGGAGACACTGTGACGCTTTAGGTGCGGTGCGGGCCGGGGCCGGGGCCGGGGCCGGGGTCTGAGCCCCAGCTCTGACAGGCTCTCCCCTTTCTCTCCTCCCGAAGCTCCCTGTTACCCGTCGGTCTTCGAAGAGCTGAGGCCAGAGCCATGAGAATCTGCTCACCCTCACCCCCAGCCTTCCGAGGCCCGGGACACCAGAGGGTGGGGGCCTTCCTGGGACCCCCGCCCACCTGCCCACACAGCAACACTACACGGGGTGCAGGAGCTACAGGGGTGGCCCTCCTCGCCCTGACTGAAGCACTTCTATTTATGTGTCGACACTCGAAGACTCTGGGCTGGGGGTGGAAGGGAGGAGGGAGTGGATGCGGTCTCCAAAGTCATCCGGCTCACGAGGCCCCAGCGCCTCTTCCCAGGGGCCCATTTGGCCAGGCTTGCCCCATCGAGGGCAGGAGTCCTAGGTGGTGGCGGGATGGCCCCCCAAGGCCCCGGGTGCGGGGCCAGGCTGGAGGCGCGGCTTGGGAGGGGCGGTGAGCGGTGGTGGTGGTGGTGGTGGTAGTTGGACTTGGTGGAGCAGCCCCAGGCAGGGTGAGGGCCTGGGCTGGGGTGGGTGGGGGGAGATGGGAGCCGAGGATCAGAGCTTTCTTTATCTTAAGTGCAATAAATCTTTCAGGGAGCTGGGGTGGGGAGCAGCCGGGGCTTGGAGACCCTGCTGTCCGGGCCACGTGAGGCTGCGCCCTGAGAGGCACTACAACCCGGGGTGGGGGGGCGCGGGGGTGGAGGGGGGTGGGCAGAGGGCGGGGGAGGGGCTGCTCCTGTCGGTGCAACTCTGTTCACACCTTTTCTAATAAACCAGAGCTGGGTTCCCCGTTTGCCTGCTCTCTGCTTGCGCTGATCCTGGGTCTCCGCTGTGGGGGCTCTGGGCAGAGCGAGGGGAGGGCAGGGGCACCACAGGTCCCGGCTGCGGAGCATCTGTGGGGATGTGTGGAGGCCGTCCCGGAGGAGAGCCCTAAGGTGGGCGGAGCTGGGTCTTCCCACCACAGCTGCCGCCCCTTCCTCAGGAGCCCAGGCTCCTCTGTGTCTGACACAGCCAGTTCGTCCCTGCTTCCACTCCCCTCTCTTCCGAGGAAATACCTTCCGAATACCTCCCAGCTTCAGGTCCAGCTCGGGTTCAGAGGTTATTGCTGCCCATTCAGACTCTGTGACCCCCACGGACTGTAGCCCCCACAGGTTCCTCTGTCCATGGGACTTCCCAGGCAAGAATACCCGAATGGGTTGCCATTCCCTTCTCCAGGGATTCTCCCCGACCCAGGGATTGAATCTGGGTCTCTGGCATTGCAGGCAGGTTCTTTACTGCCTGAGCCGCCAAGGAAGTGGGCCAAGGAGAGTGGACAGCCCAGCCCTGTCAGCCCCAGACATCCCGGGAGGAGGACGCCCACCCCCGGAGCCTGGCGGTTGCCTGGTCACTGCCCACAGGCACCGAGGTGTGGCTGGAGGGCTGTCGGGCACTTATTTCTGGGAAATCTGAGTCTCACCTTTCAGAAAAGGTGAGAACCACTTCAGGGGAAGGCCTTCGCCACCTGCTCCTTTGCTGCGTGGGAGGCTGGCTCGGGTCAGGAAGAGGTGCGGTGAGAAGACGAGAGTCACAGCATTGATGACTAGGAGCCCCTTCCGTTCGTATGCAAACTGGGGGGTCTTCTGCCCCAGTTGCCTGAGTGACTGGGATGAACACCTTGAGTCACCAACCACTACGGTGTCCTAACTGTCCTTAGGGCAGCCACAGCTGGGACTCTCTCTCATTTGGGCAAAGGGCTGGGGGAAGCCATGTACACTGGTCGCCAGCCCGTGGCACCTGCCCCACTGGCAGCCAGGGAGACACCGACACAGTGTCCAGGTGCCGGGCTGTGGGCAGCGTCATCCTCTGGTACAGCTGTGACCAGGTCAGGGACGAGCCCCTCCAGGCTGCCCTGCCTCCAGCCCCCACTTCCTGGGGAGACCCAGGGGTGCAAAGTTTCAAAGTGCTGAGAAACCACAGTCCTTTGCCAAGTTGGGGTATTGTCAGTACAGCCCCCTAAAAATCTCAGTAGGTTTTTGGTGAAATTTAGCCATTGCCCAGGAGTCAACCCCGGTGGGGGCTTTTGGTCCTTATATCAGTGCTGGGTGCTTATCCATCCCCTTTGCTGTCTGCCTCCACCTCCAGGCCAGGTGGTTAACAGACTGGGCCGAGGAGGGCACGTGGGGAAGGAGCCTCTGCCTCGTGGGGTGCCTGGGAAGGCTGGGGTGCCCAGCCTTGTCCCTGCCCTTCCCTTCAGCTTGTGGTAAGGAATTAAGCTTTTCCAAGTTCATTCAGGGTTGAATTGTGACCCTCCCCCAGACCTTGGATGGGACTTTGGAAACAGGGTCTTTATCAAGGTATTCAAGTTAAAATGAGGTGTAGGATGGGCCCTGATCCAGTATGAAAAGGGGGAATTTGGAGACAGGGATAGACGTGCTCTCAGGGAAGATGTAAGGACACCGAAAGCCTTGTGAGGATGGAGGGCTTGTGACGCAACCACAAGCCAAGGACGCCAGAAGCTCGAAGAGGTGAGGAAGGGCTCCCTTTCCAGGTTTCTGAGGGGGCATGGCCTGACAACTCCTTGATTTTGGACTTCTGATTCTGGAACTGTAAGGAAATAAATCTCTGCTGTTCTGAGCTACTCAGTTTGTAGGATGTAGTTACAGCAGCCCCAGGAGACCAGTTCTGCAGTTCTCCTGATTTTCTGACTTTAAGAGTCTTGGATCTTGGAGGTAGAGATCCCTTTGGCCAAGGGTTTTTTTTTTTTTTTTTTTTTTAAGGCGTGCGTCTCAGCTTAAGGGATCTTAGTTCCTTGACCAGAGATCAAACCTTGGCCCTCAGCAGTGAGCCTCAGAGCCCTAACCACTGGACCACCAGGGAAGTCCCTGGCCAAGTCTTTCCTTTGTCTTCAGCCATCCAAGCATCACCCAAGCTTGTGAACACACGAGTCCTTCACAACAGCTTGACATTGTACCAAATCTTAAAAGATCTCAATTCCCTAACGTGGGAGATGTTTATTTTCATGCATGTGGGCATTCCGGGTGGCAGACAGCTGTTCTCCATGAAGTGACTCTCGGAAGCCAGGACCCTGCCCTCTGGTGGCTCTGCCATCCCTGGGTCCTCAGGAGACCCTGCATCCAGCAGGCAGGCCGGGGAGGAGAGTGGAGAAAAGGCAAGCCTGCCTCTTAAGTCGTTGCCACGATGGGAAAAAGATGCACACTTCCACTCCCTTGTAGGCGCCAGTTCCCAGCAAAAGCCCCACACTACAGAGAATGCTGGGGGATGGAGCCATCTTAGCCACACCCAGCCCCTCTGACAGCCTCTCTTGGTTTGTTTTTTTGATGCTTTTTTAGTCTCCGAAAGCTCTAGTTTTGCCAGGTACATGGCTAGAATCTAAGATAAAATTGGGCAACAATTTGACCACTGCTGCATACCCTGTTAGGGGGAGCAGCTTCCTCCAGGGGTCTGGGGGCAGGGGAGGCAGTCCTCAGTCCCACCCCTGACTTCGGTCTACAGGTTGGTTCTGCCTCCCCAGCACCCCGCTCCTGGGGCCAGTTTGTTTGCAGCCTAGACTCTGCCCAAGTCAAGTGGGCTGAGGAAGCAGAAAGGAAGGGAAGCATGCTGCCGACAGCGGCACATCTTTGGAGACACCCATCTGAAGTGTCAGGAGGACCATGTCTCTCTCCGCGGTGGCTTCTCTTGAGCAGGCTCTCGCCCTGCTGTTGGAAAACAGCTCAGCACGCCTGGGGTTTATGCCACCAGTTCAGCCTTGCCAGGACTGCCAGTGCTTCAGTCCTGGCAGCTCTTTTTAAGTCACAGGCTGGTTCTCTCTGCCCCATGTCCACTTTGAAGCAGTTATTGGCCAGGGATTTTGGGGTGCTGCGCCCAACCTTGGAGCTACGGCATGAGGGCAGTACCCGCACTAGGCTGCCTGGCCTGGGGGTGGGTGTCTTCACAGAGCTCCTGGCTTCCTCTGGGACTGCCCTCTTGGCTCTCAGGGCCCCGGCTCAGAAGTCACATCCACCCCCGCCCCCCCAGCCACTGAACTGGGCCAGGCACACCATAGGCCTCAGCTTGTGGCTCTTTGACCAATGAGAACTGGGAAGCTGTCCAGAGGAGTGGTGCCCCCAGCCTAGGTCTCTGTCCCTGAGATGGAAAGGAAGCTGGTGAGCCATGATGGCAGAGGCTGGCCCTAGGAGGCCCCCCACTTTGGCTCCATGTGCCCCATCTCTGCGCCTCAACTTCCCTGTCCTCAAGAGGCTCATCTGGTGGGCCTGGAGTGACCCGTAAGGCAGGCACCCCCCCTGGACAGTTAGTTATCCGGGAGAGGCAGAGCCACCAGCTCCTCCAGACTGCGGTGCCAGCAAAGCCTAATTAACCCATTATGCCAGGGGAGGAGCCACCCCGAGAGTGGAGCAGCCTGCTGAGGTCACTGGGGACACCGCCCTCGGAAATACCAACTCCTGCCCTGCCCACGGAGGGGCAAGCTCAGGTGTGGGGACAGGGACCTGGATCCCCTGAGGCTTGGGTGCACTCCACTGAGTCAAGGAGCACATCCGTCTGGCCTTCATAGCCCCTGCCTACGCAGCCGCACCTGTCGCCCCCGCAGCCCCTCCCGCCTCCGGGATGTCAGCGAGCAGGCTGCTAGCTGAGCCTGCCCGACTCCCTGGGAATGCAGTGGACTTGGCAGGACAAGGCAGGCCTGGTGCCCAGTCCTCAGTGAGCTGGGGAGGCCAGGGCCATCTCTGCTTCTCAGCGTCCCTGCCCTCATCAAGGAAGACCGGGGGCTTTCACATTTTCATTTATTGCACTTGAACCCCGATTTCCTCATGGGTCCTTCTGCCCAGCTCTCAGACACACACGCTGTCCCATTCCTGGTGGCCACGGCCTATGGCTCTCCCTGGCTTACAGATTCATCTGGGAAATATGGGCACCACAGGCCCCATTCTGGACACTGGCCCCTGGGTCTTGAGCCCAGCCAGGCCCCCTTCACTCTCATCTGGGCAGATGCAAGTGTTGTGCCCAGAAGTCTTACATTCAAGGCCCACCTGGGCTGGATCGCCCCTGAGTCAACGGCACTCAAGCCATGGGTCTGGGCTTGCCCCCCTGCGCCCAGTCCCGGGGATGGTGGGCTTCGCTGGCATGCACAGGGGAGTGCCCTGCAGGGTGGCCTGCCCGGGCCGGCCCGGGGGCGTGGTTGGCTCCGTTGGCGGCGTGGGGGCTGTCGCGGGCAGGGGACTTGGGCGGGCTGGGCGGCTTAAGCGCGCTGACGGCCCGGATGAGGCCCATGCGGCGGCGGATGGAGTGGTCCAGGTTGACGGTGCAGCGCAGGAGGCTCTGCGCCTCGGCCACAGTAAAGGGGAAGTCGGCGCCCAGGAAGCGCTCGAAAAGCTCAGGGTCGCCGTCCAGGTCAAGCACGTTCTGCAGCGGCTTGGTCATGGTGTGCAGCTCGCGGCTGTGGTCGCTGAACACGTCCCAGAGGCGCGCGCGGGCCTCAGGCGCACCTCCGGCCTGCTGCCTGTCTTCCAGGCACTGCAGGGCCCAGCTGAGGCGGCACGGCCACTGGTTGGCGAGCACGACCCAAGCCACGGCCTGGCGCGGCGAGGGGCCCCCGAAGTCCCCCTGCTGCTGCTGCAGCAGGCGCACGGTGATGGGCACGGTGTTGACGATCCGCCGCATGGACACCACGTTGTCGGGCACGTACTCGTAGAGGCAGTCGCGCTCGTCGTGCAGGCAGAAGAGCGCTTCGCGGATGCGACGCGCCGCCTCGGCGTCGATGCGGCTTTGCTCGCGCTCGCCCCCCGCCTGCGTCTGCACCTCCAGGAGCTGCGCGCCCTCGCCGCCCCTGGCCCCGGCCCCGCCCAGCGGCCGCAGCTTGCGCGTCATCTCGCGATAGAGCAGGTCGTCGCGGCTCTGCACGGCGTCGTGGAGGAACTGCAGCTTGGTGCGGCGGCCCATGATGGGCACCGAGAAGGGCAGCGTGACGGTGCGGTTGAGGAAGAGGTAGCCGTTGTCGGCCGTGCCCTTCATGGAGCCGGCGCTCTCGAGGCACGCGGCCAGGATACTGGGGTCCACCACCAGGATGAAGATGAAAGGCGCGTGGCTGTCGGACAGCAGCGTGTTGATGGCGTTGAGCACGCCCACCACGCGCTCCGGGTAGCACGTGTCCAGCCCGGTGACCTCGAGCACGACGCGCAGCCGGCGCCGCTGGTAGATCTCCAGGAAGCACAGGAAGTCGGTGAGCAGCTCCACCTCCTTCTTTACCTCGCACATGAAGCCCAGCTGGCTGCCGAACTTCTCTCGCGACACCAGCCGCTCGATCTTCTTGCGCTGGCTCACAAACAGGTGCTTGCCCACCGAGTACACGGCCATGAGCAGCCCGGAGCCCGACAGCGTGGTGGCCGCGCCGCCGAACACCCGGAGCAGACTGCTGTTGGTGGCACGGTGGCTCAGCGAGCGGGCACCCACCGACAGGTAGAGCAGCCCCACGCCCAGGCTGAGCACGGCCAGCAGCGCCAGCAGTGCCAGGCACACGCGGTGCCGACACTGCCACTCGCGCTGGCGGAAGCCCTGCGTCGTGGCCGCCTTCGTGCCCAGCACTGAGTACACGCTGAAGGGCAGCGCGCCGTATTGGTGGCGGATGCCCTCGCACAGCGTGGTCACCAGGCCGGCCCATAGCTTGTCCGTGCCCGCGTACTGCCAGGCGCTGAAGCGGATGAAGAGGAACTTGACGTTCTTGCGCCGCAGGTGCACCTCGGTGATGATGGGCCGCAGGAAGACCAGGTACCACAGCAGCTTCGGGAAGGCCCAGCCCTGCACGGGCCGCGGCCGCCACTGCACGTGCTCCAGCTCCTCAGCCTCGCGCTGGGCTGCTTCTTGCTGCATCAGCGCTGCGGAGACCGAGGGCGCCGGGAGGGGGTAGGGCACGGTGTGAGCCGGCTCAGATCAGCACGGGGGCCTGGATGTTAAGGAGCCCGGGGCCATCCCCAAGCACTGGGTAGGTGCACAAGGGCGGAAGGAGAGGCTTGGAGCCAGGCTTGAACAGGGGAGGGTCCGAGGTGGGGAGGTGGGATGGTGGGGTCAGAAATAGAGCCCCCAGAGGAGAGAAGATGGGTTGGGGCAGCCAGGTGCTGAGGAAGGGAAATGCAGGGCCGCAAGGATACCTCCTGGCTCCCATTTTCCTGGCTTACTGCCCCTCCTCCAGCTCTCAGCTCAGCTGTCACCTCTTCCAGGAAGCTTTCCCTGAGACCCAAGCTGGGTCAGGTGACCCTGAGCTCCTCCACTGCAGCCCTGCCCATGCTGGGTCCTCCCTGTCTGGGGGCAGGTCTGTCTCTCGCACTGGTCTGTGAGCCCAGGAAGGGCAGAGCCCCGGTTGTTTTGGCCACCCCGTGTCCCTTGGGTGCTGGGAGAATGTCTGGAGGACTGGATCGTGAGAGGTTGGGGGCAGGACCTTCCTGCTGGGAGGGTGTGAGTGAAGCAGAAGCTTTGTTTCCTTTTGCCTTTTGGCCAGATCTTTTCTCCTCCCAGGACCCTGTTTTTTGCTCTGTGACAACAACATGATGTGGGCTTGTTTAGCTCCCCAGGGCCGGGCACACAGGGGTGAGTCACCTCCGGTTTCTCTGGCGGTGACTGGGGATGGGGGCTGAGCTGCAGCTGGGTTTGAACCTGCTCATGTTTTCAGTTAACATTAGCTGTCAGGGGTCTTGTGGGGGCCCGGCCCTGGGCCCGGGCTAAGGAAAAGAGAAGGGCCTGAGGAGCACAGAGCCCAGGAGGGACTCGGCAAGAGCCTGCAGCCTCGTCGAGGAACCTGGGCTTCCTCCCGAGGGTGCTGGGGAGCCATGGGAAGACTTCTGAGCAGGGGCAGGACAGGGCTAGATGTGTATTTTATTTTTTGTCGTTATTTGCTTAACTTTCTGACTGCAGTGCGTGGCATGTGAGGTCTTAGTTCCCTGACCAGGGATCGAACATGCACCCCCTGTAGCGGCAGCACGCAGTCTTAACCACTGGACCACCAGGGATGTCTCTCATCGATGTGTATTTTAGGAGGGTTCCTTGCAGTGGATTTGGTGGGGGAGGGGGCAAAGGCATGGGGAGGGCCCTGGTTAATGCTGACTTACGGGCCTCTGGCCTGAAGTCGACTGACCCCAGGGGCAAGCAGGTCTTGGGGAAGCCTGGGGCAGGGCAGGGACCCAAGGCTCCATTTCCCTTAATCCCTCTCCCCCGAATACCCGCAAGTCCTCACCTGTGATCTTGTCCAGCATCATGTGCAGGCGGCAGCCAAAGGGGGCATAGAAACCCACGGTCACAGGGACGGGCACGTGGCAGAGAGTCTTGGCCAGGCAGCTGCAGTAGACGTCATCCTCTGTCAAGATGTCTGGGGGTGCCAGGGTTGGGGAGGGGAAACCCGAGTCAGCGAGGCTGGCCAGGCACCACCCTGCTCCCCTCTGCCCTCCGCAGTGCTCGCCCTCTCCCTGCACCGCTGGCAATCCCTCCCCATCTCCCAGCTGCGACTCAGGCCAAAGCCCCCAGCAGAGGTTTCTGTGGCCGCAGGCAGCCCCCTCCTCTGGGACCAGATGTGCCCGTCTGGGTCGGAGGGCGCCAAAGGGTCTGGTGAAGGCCAGGCCCTCTGTCAATGTCGTGGTCTGGGGTGGCCCTTCAGGGCGCAGCTGTCCTGTCTGAGACCTGGCACAGGGACTCCATGTGCCAGTGCTACAGGAGAGCAGGCCTGCTCTCCCCCTATGGGCCCCCACTGAATGCCAGTTCTTGGACCCAGAGTTGGGGCACCAGAAGGGTACAGCTGGGTTGCAGGGGAGGGGCTACTGGCCAGTCTCGTGGTGCTCGGTGGGGACGACACGCCCGCTCTCATAGAGGCCTCTGGACTGCGTTATCCATCCCTCGCCCAGGGCCAGTGCTTGGCCTGGGGGCACAGCTGGGAGGGCAGGGGGCAGACTAGGGCCAGAGTCAGCTAAGGCGGCAGCCAGGGAGGACCTGAGCCTGCTCTGTCTGGTCGCTGGCTGACCTCACCTCACTGAGCCTCTACTTGCCAGTGTGTGAAATGGGCATCATGGCCACAAGGCTGCGCTCTATTTTTTCTCTATTGATGAGGTTGTGCCCGACCTGGAGATGAGCTCAGCCGTGCTCTATTTTCAAAACAGCCCTCAAAATCAGTGTGAGTCCCCACCTCTGCTGCCACCTCCCTGGTCAGGTCGCCAGCCCCTCTCGCCTGGACTCCCGGAGTCAACGCTCATGTCACGTCCCAGAGTCAGCTCTGGGCCCTCATGGCTCCTGCCTCAAGAGAAGGCCGACCCCTCACTGCGGCCACGAGGTCCGCAGAGTCTGGCCGCCTTCGGCCCTCTTGGACCTATCTGGCCTTCCTCCTCACCTCCCCCGACCCAGCCACATGCACCTCCTTGTTGCCCCTTGAACTGGCCACCTCAGAGTCAGTGCATTTGCCATTGACTCCAGAGAACGGCCCCATGTTGCTCAAAGGTCGACTTAATGGGGTCTTGCCTGATGACTGCTTAATTTGCAGACCCCATCTCCTCTCCCTGCTTTATCCTTCCCCCAACATGGTTATCACCTGGTGACGCTGTTTTGAACTTTCCTATTGTTTCCTGTAAACCCACCTCCCCCAACTGCCTACAGAATGTGAGCTCCATAAGGGCAGCAATCTGTCCACCCTGCTCCCTGGGGCACTCCCAGAACAGAGCCTGGCACTCCTGTAGGTGTCCATACCTAGTCACAGAATGAATAAATGAATGAGTGAGTGGCTGGGTGTCACTTGTCAATGTCAATCACGACACCGACAGAGGGCCAGTCCCCTCCCATGGTTGCATTGCTCTCTAAATCTCCCAGGCTGCTCCACACCTCTGGCTGTAGCTGCACACTTGACCCATCTCCTCCACCCCAGAGCTGGCCAGCAATCTGGTGCTCATCACCCACTGCCCCAAGTCAGGAGGGCTGGGGGAGAGGAAGCAGAGCAGGAGTGTCAGCAGAGGGAGAGAGCTGGGGCCAGGGCCCTGGCCTGGCCCGGGACCCTCGGCTGCTGACAAGTGAAGAAGTGGTGGCTGCCCCGAGGCCCAGGGTCGGGGACGAGTGCCCTCCAGACAGAGCCTAGACGGAGGGGTGAGGAGGGCAGGCCCCAGGCCCAGGCGGGAAGCAAGGTGGCAGGGACAGAGCCTGGGAAGGGGAGGCTGGGTGAGCACCGGAGCTGTAGGAGGTGAAGCAGCCGCAGGCTGCGGGGGCGGGCAGGGGCCGGGCGTCCGTGGGCCTGCTGGGCTCCAGGAGGGTGCCGGCTGCGTAGGGCAGGGCTGGGCCGCCGGTGGCCAGGGTGCTGGTCGCGGTGAGTGAGTTGGGGGGTGGCTGGGGGGCGGTGGCCGGCTGCGCGGGGGCAGTGGTGGTTGCAGGTGGCCCCTTCTGGACCCCGTGAACAGAGCAGAGACGCTGCTGCAGGGGCTGGGGAGGTGGGGGCTGGGGCTGCCGCCTCTGCTGCTGCTGCTGCTGGGTGGGGGGCTGGGGACCCCGGCGACAGCCACCGCGCCCCCCCTGGTGGTCGTGGTAGGCCGGCTGCCGGCATGCCTGTGGGGTTGGCTGACAAGACCTGTGGGCACCAGGTGCCGCTGGGTCATGGCACCTCTGATGACAGCGTCCTAGAAGGAAGGAAGTGGGGGTGACTGGGCCTGGGTCCCCGAGCCCTGAGGGCACTGGCAGGAACCAGGTCAGGTCTTCAGGTGGAGGGGGGCTCAGGAGAAATCGGAGAGAAGATGAGCAGGGGGTGAGGGCGGAGGGGCGGCCTCGCCCCACGGCTGGGGTGGGAGGGAGGGGAGGAGGTGCAGAGGCCTGGGCTTCAGCCAGGTTAGGGACTAGAGTGGGGATGCTGTCCTGGAGTTCCTACTCCCCCAAATTCCCCAGTCCTCAGGGTGTCGCCCAGTGCAGGCACTGAGAATACTCCATTGGGAGCTGGCCCGGTTGGTCCAGAGGCCAGAGTGACGGGAGGTGACTGTGGAGAGGGGACAGGGTGGGGACTAGGAAAGGAGGGCTGGGCCTCACACCTGAGCTCAGATGAGGCCCTCGGGAAGGGGACTGCCCTGGGAGGCCCCAAGGAGGCTGAATCAGCCCTGGTGGGCCATAACTGCCCCCTCCCGACCCCTAGCAGGAACACCTGTGGTCACCATGAGAGGCTGGAGCCCCACTTCCTTCATTCACTCATTGTCGGAGGGGGCTTGCCCTCTGACCCCTCCCTCCCACCACATGGTTCCCCCTAGGTGGGGGGCAGTCCCCCCAGGCCTGGTGACTCGGGGAGGAAATTCTTCCCATGCTGGGGGAGGAGGGGCAGGTCAGGTGGGCCTCCCAGGGTCCCCCAGGGCCGCCTGTGAAGACACCTCTATGGTGAGTGCTGGTGGCTTTTCTCTCTTGGGGCCTGAGGGTCTTCTTCTGCTTGGCCATCCCCCTCAGCCACCCCTCCTTGCTGCCAGGACCCCCCCAAAACTGAACCCCTACCTTTTCGGTGCCCCAACTCTGGGTCCAAGAAGTAGCGCTCGGTGGCAATCCGGGGGGGCAGGGCACCCTTGGCAAAGTGGACGGTGTAGTGCTGGTGCATGATGGCCGGGGGCCTGCTCAGGGAGGGGGCGGGAGGGGCCCAGCTCAGTGCCCAGCACCCTTGGGTGCCAGCAGCCAGAGCCTACCCCCGGGGCAGCTCCCTGAGACCTGCCATGGATGAGCCCCCCTCCCTGATGCTGGAGTCCCCAGGTGGGGTGGAGATGCTCCTCCAAGAAACACTGGGAGGTCTGGACGGGGTCAGGGGCGGACGGCGAGGCCCCAGGTTGGACGGACGGTGTTAAGGGGGGTGATCTGGGGTGTTTGGGAGCTACTGGGCGTTTCCAAGAGGCCGGGACAATGGGGGTGCTGAGCTGAGGTGGGCTGGGAGCTGGTGGGTGGTTGAGTAAAACCAGGGGGGAACTAGGTATTGGGGTTTGTGCTGTGGGATGTGGGGGCTGCCGCCCTTTGAAACCAGCGCAGTCAGTGATGAGAGGTGGGAGCGGTGAGCCACCCAGCGAGCGACTGGTTTCAGGACTGGGGCCTTAGGGACCTAACGAGGGGTTGGAGGGAGGGGCGTTCTCGGGGAGAAAATGAAATCTGCGTGGTCTGATTTTGGAGAGGCCGAGAGAGCAAATTCAGGATGACGCGGGGCGGTGGGGGGCGCCGGGTTTAAAATGTGAGGCGCCCATTTTAAGGATGGGAAGGATGCTGTTTAGAGGCGGGGACCGGTGGTGGGGGGCCACCGAGGCGCGGAGGAAACGCGGTGGTGAGGGTTGGGGACCAGGCGCGCGGCCCCCGCCCACCCCACCCCACAGCCCCCCGGCCTGGGGTCTCCCATACCTGAAGGCAGCCTCGCAGCCCCAGCTCCCCGCCCGGCTCTGCGCCAGCCCCTCCGTCCGGCAGCGGCAGCGCGGGCTCGACTACGCGGAGGCCCCGGAGCCGGAGCCTGGGATCCGGGAGCCCAGCCGCCCGACCGGTTTGCCCGCCCCGTCCCCGCCCCGTCCCCAGCAAGCCCTCCCAGTCCCCGTCTGCTGCGCTCCACTTTCCAGGACTGGGGGTGCCCCAGGTAAGGCACGGAGACGGCAGGCCTCGGTGCCGCCCAGGGAGGGCCCCGCCACAGGTCTGCAGGTCTGGGCGCCTCCGCCGGGGCGGGCAGGAAGGAAGCCGGGAGTCCAGGCCCAGGGAAGGAGCGATCCCAGCTTCAGGTGCCAGCTCCTCCCGGGCCAGGTGACTTCCCCTCTCTGAGCCTGGCTTCCTCACTGCTGAGTGGACTGGCATCTGGGCCGGCCTCTCGCGGCCGTCGGGAGTCCGCCGAGCCCAGCGCCTGGCATTCGGCAATAGGCTCCAACCGACCCACTTACCGGCTGCTCCAGATGCTTCACATAGTGAGGATACGCGAGTTCCTGGCTCGTCAGGAGCCACGCTCGGTGGACATGCTTTTCCCTTTTGGGGCCCGACACAGTTTGTGGGATCCGAGGTCCCCAGCCAGGAACTGAACCCTGGCCCCAGCCGTGAGAGCACAGGGTCCTAACCACTGGACCACCAGGGAACTCCCATGCGCTTCTCTACAGTAACCCCCTTTCCCCTAAACATGCCCCCACGGGGTGGGGGTGAGGCCTGCCCTGCAGATGAGCAAACAGGACCGACAGAGTCCCCTGGCCCCAGGTCTTAGGGAGGCCAAGTTGGGCTTTGCAAGCAGCGTTTCCTGCCGGGTAGTGAAGGCGCCTCACAGACATTCTTGGGGGGTGGGGGTGGGGAGGGAGCTTCTTAGATACCTTGGAGGGGGCCCCTCTGCTCTCCAGGGTCCCGTCTCCCTGTGGCTGCTGCCGGGGTGATGGCACCAACAGAGGTTCCCCCCGGGAGGTGGGGGAGGCAACCCCTGAGCAGCGCCCAGGACGAGAGAGGACACTGACGGGCCCTGCGAGGCGCCCAGTGACCAGACGCCGGCCCCTGCAGCCCAGCTATGCCTTCTTCCCTTTTCACCAGGCCTCCCAGCAGCTTCTTCCTCCCCGTCCCCCGCCAGCTTAGGACTCTACCACCCCACCCCCCACCCCGTCCTGAGCAAGGAGGCCAGGCTGGCGTGTTGGAGTCAGGGGTGGGTGGGTCTCTGGGGGCTCCTTCTGGACTGCCCCTGGGCCATTTCCCCGCTCCCGCTCCCCCACCCCCGCCCTCCTGCCTGCAGAGTTTAGCTGAGTGACCGAGATTCATTCGGGACTCATCCCGGACAGTGCCAGCCCCGAGCCAGGGACCCACAGGGAAGCGCAAGTGAGCAGCCACTGCAGGGGATTTGGTGGGCTGTGGAGGCTGCAGGAGTAGGAGTTTGAGAGGCGGGCGGGGGGGGGGGGGGGGGCGGGGAGCCAAGCAGGAAAGGCCCGTGCTAAGGCTCGGAGACAACCCAGGGACTGCGGGGCTCGGCTGTGTGTGCTGGGGAAGGGGCTGCATGCGGTGTCTGCACCAGACGCTGTGAAGGCAGAGCCCCAGCCCCTGGGGGGGTCTTAGGCAAGGGGACCCCTCCTCCTCCCATTCAGGTCGATCCCAGCCTCAGGTTACAGTTCTGAGGCCGGGGTACTTACCCACCTCAGGCAGCGAGTGGCAGAGCCCGGCAGAGTCCAGACGGGTGATGCCCCCAGATGCTATGAATGTAAACAGGGGAGGTGGTGGCAGGGGGTGGGGTGCGGGCACGGAGGCTGAACTGCCCAGAGACTAGTCAGCGAGGCCATTATTCTGGGTATGACTCGCATCCGCCAGGCACGTGAAGCGTGTATTCGAGTGTGTTTGTGTGTGTGTGTGTGTTTGGGGAGTTGAGGTGTCTGGCCCACCCACTCATCTATCCTTGCTCCTGGCGGCCCCCCCAGGCCAGCCCACACCTGGCAGCAACTCCAGGGGCCGCTGGCCGCGCTCCCAGGGAGAGGTCCATTCTTTGGGCCCCGCTGAGCAGAGAGCACCTCCAGACTTGTCCATGCTGGCAAGGCCACCCGTGCTGGGGGCCACCCTCCCCTGCCGGGTATGCGGGGTGGGAAGCAGCCAGCCCCAGGGCTGAGGCTGGGGCAGAGGGGACTCGGCGGGGAGGAAGCCACATGGGGTACTTCCACACTGGGCCCATGACACACACAGTCGCTTTGCCCCTACCCCCAGCACTCTATAGAGTGCCCCCCCTCCACTTTCCACTCTGAGTCTGGTTCCACCTACAGAACCTTTATTGAGCGCCTCCCTGTGGAGGGATGTGTGTGATGCAGACCCCCTCCACACCAGCCCCGAATGCCACGGGGACCACCTGGCCCCCGGGACACCCCCACCTCCCTCTGACACCCATCTGTTGGGCATCTGTGACACCCTGCAGCGCGGGGACTCCGGTCTCCCCGGCACCAGCCCCCAGCACAGGCATCAGCAGGGTTCTCTGGGCCGGGGTGCCGTGAAGCTCATCTGGGAGTGGGACCTGGGGCTCCTCAAAGTTTCTGGATCACCACCTGGAACTTACCTGGAAGAGAAGGGCTGGCCTGAGCTCGAGGCTGGGGCCGGAGGGGAGAGGTGGCACCCCAGCCGCTCTGAGCCGTTCACCCGGGCCCTGCACCCTCAGCCTGGGTGGCCCTGGCTGGACCTTGTTTCCTTGCTGGCCTGAGATGGTGGTGCCCCAGCCCCACCCCCGGCCTGCGCCCCAGGGCTGTGTGGGTGGCTGGGGGCACGATGGGCAGGCAGCAGGTCAGGCATGTAGGTTGTGGGGGAGGGGCCTGGCCCAGTTTCAGTGGCACGTATGGCTCAGATCGTGCCAGCTCGGGCCCCAGTCCTCCGTGATGCGTGGCCCTGGGGACCGGCAGAGGGGAAGATGCCCAAAGGAAGGGTGCGTGGAGGGCTGGTCGCAGGCGGCCCCCAGGGAAGGGTGGGGCCTCGGCTTGTCCGATGGGGGGCACTGCGGGCCAGCAGGACCCCGGGGTCAGGAGGACACCCCCTCACACTGGCTGCCTTTGAAGCCCCTCAGCCCAGCACCCCGCCTTCACCCAGGTGACTCCTATTGTGTCCACCTGGGTTCTCACGCTGGGAAGAGTGTTGGAAACCACTAGCCCAGGTCCTTGTCCTTGGCTCTCCCCTCCAGGCTGGCACGCCCAGGGAGGCAGTCTAGGAGGACATCGGGGGCAGGGCCATGGATGGGCTGCACCTGCTGTGTGGCCTGGGCCTGGGACTTCAGCTCTCTGGGCCATAGATTCCCATCTGCAGTGGGGCTGGGCGGCCCAGCCCCACCTCTGCGGCCCCTGGGAGCAGGGTGGGCCCCCTGGCACACTAGAGGGATGGGAACCCCCCCACCCCAACTCACAGGCGGGCAGGGCTGCCACGGAGGCGGTGACCAGGCTCTTGACGCCCAGGGTGCTGAGGGTGCCACGCAGGAGGCCGCAGGTGAAGGCCAGGAACTGGGGGCGGGGGACACGGGTCACCGTGGGTGGAGCAGGGGGAGGCCAACACCCCGGGGCCACGCGGGCTTGAGGGTTCACAGCAGGGTGGAGTGGGTCTGCCTCCCTCTCCCAGGGTCCTGGGCTTGGGAAGAGGCCTCCACCCCGGGCCAGAGTCCCGCCTGGTACCTTGGGCGCTTCCTCCAGGTACTGCAGACCCGAGGCCATCCGAACAAGGAGGGGGAAGCTGTTGTCCTGCAGGACGTAGGTCCCCTGGGGACAGAGGAGGGTGCCAGGGAGCCGGAGTGGCGCCTGTACCTTCGTGGTGGGGGGGGAGGGGAGGCAAGGGCCCAGCGCTGCCACCCTGAGGTCCAGAAGGACCCTTCCCTCAAAACGGCTGCGGTCGGTCTTGGGCCATCCTTCGGGGCTGTACGAGGACCCGTGGGCCCTCCGACCAGGGCCTGGTGTCCTCCCCTCCATGCCCCTGCTGCGCAACTTCCAGGGTGCCGGATGGGGAGAAGATACAGCCCAGGCCATCAGGCCACCAGCCGGGCCCAGCGTGGGCGCCTAATGGGAACGAGGCTCAGGTGCAGACAAGCTGCGTCAGGCCGAGGCACGGCCGCCAGCCACGAGGGGCCTGTCCTGGGCCCGGGGGGCCAGTGCTTGTGGGGAGCCCCTGAGCAGGGCTGGGCCTGCTGTGACTGCCCTGAGCCGGGGTCCCCTCCCTGGGCTCCCAGGGCTCTGGCTTCTGCCTGCTGTCTGCCTGGGGGTCACCCACCTGGTGGTTGGTACGGAGGCTGTCCATCTGCTTGTGGAACACAGCCACCCACAGGTCTTTGCACAGGAACTTGAGGATGTCCAGCTCTTCCCTGAAGGTTAGCGTCTCCCGGGGCAGCCTGCGGCAGACACCGCGGGGGCCAAGCTTGGGGAGCCCCGGGGTAAGGAACAGGGAGGAGACCGGCCCGGGATCCTGTGTGGAGCGAGGCACCCTCCCCACCCGTTTGCCCAGGAAGGGACCCCACTGTGGGTCCTGCCCGCCTCTCACCTCTCGCCCAGGGCCTGGCCCACGCGGAAGCCCATGCCCTCCAGGACCAACAGGCTGGTCTTCTGTCCCTAGAAGGCCAGGGAAGGGAGGCTGAGGGGCCCTCGGCCACCTCCAGCCGGGAGCCAGCCGGTGTGGCAGCTGAGGGGGGCTCGTGCGTCCCTGCCGGTGCGGGGAGACAAGACCCGGGATAGAGGGCTTCCTGAGTGGCCCTCAGGCCCCACTCAGCCTCACCCCAGGACACACGGGGGTCCTGCCCAGGCTCGGCCTCACCCGTTGTCTTTCCTCGCAAGTCCCATCACTTCCTGCACGCACTTTCAGCGTCCGTCCTTAAACGCCCGGTGGGGTAGCACTCCTGTCACCCCAGAAACTCCAGGTGACTTGCCTGGGGCGAGCAAGGGGGCTTCAGTGAAGGGGCCGCAGGGGTGGGCCCCCGGACGGGCCAGCAGGCGGGCGAAACGTCAACTGTGATTAGGAGGCCTTACGTATGAGCCGAGACTCCTGGGAGGGACCTGCAGGGGCTCAGGGGAGGCAGGGGTGGCCGAGTGGCCTTCTGGGGGGCCAGGTCAGGGTCCCGCGGTGGGGGTGCTGAGGCGTGGGGACCGAGCGGCAGGAGGCCGCACTTGGTGTCTGTCCATGTGTCCTGGAGCGCAGACCGCGTGGCTGGAGGAGAGCCGACCTGTGTACGTTGCCGATCTGTGTGACCCAGAGAGAGCTGAGCGGCCCCGACTCGGGGCATCAGAAACGCCAAGACGGCGTTAGGGGGGCTGGGCACATACTGGGCCGTGTGAGAAACATGCTGAATGAGCAAAGTGAGGAATCGGGACCTGGGCCTATGCTGTGCCAGCTGCCTTGTGCAGACCCTTGTTTAACAGCCCCGGAAGGTAGGTTGTGTTTCACATCTGGAGACCGGGGCACAGAGGAGTTAGGTCAGACCTCCCAGGGGCACCTTTGGACCTGAGCAGGTCTGGCTCCTGCATGTTGGTGGCTGACAGGCAGGTGATCAGGGCAGCACTCGCAGCTGCCCGTGCCCCAGAGAAGTGGCAAGGGCTGAGGTTGGCCGAGGGGAGGTGCCAGGAGTGGGTGGGAGCCGGAGCAGAGGTGCCCCGCGTGATGGCCCCGTCCTCTGCTGGGCCACGCGACACCCAGACCGTGGCCCACCATTCCGCCTTCCTCCTGTGGGAACCGGGCCTGGGGAAGGACACAGCTTCCTGCCCGTGACACCGGCGTGTGCTATCTGGTGTCCTCGGCACGACAGGGCTGGCCGCGGGGGCGGGGGCAGGCTGACTCGATGACTAAGGTGGTCGAGGTCTGAGCTCGGGTGTGAGGGGCAGAGAGGGGAACACATGCCTGGTGGCTGGGTCCAGGGTCCGGATCCTTACCAGCTGTGGGCCTGGGGCAGTGGCCAGCTGCCCTGTGCCTCAGTTTCCTCCCGTGTAAAACGAGGACCTTCCCAGGGCCCTCGTGAGGATTAAAGGAGTGGGTAAGTGCAAGCCAAGCACCCCGAGTCGGGCTCGGGAAGCGGTACTGTCGTCATTTGCGGCCTCTGCACCTGTCAGCCTGCTGAGAAGCTGGGGATGGCAAGAGGGAAGGAAAAGCCCACGAAGGAGGGGCTCTGTTCTGTGGGCGGACGAATCTCAGCACCTGGTCCCCTGCCCGGCCCTCGACAGGCCTCTGCCACTCTTGCACCACCTCCCTGCTCAGGGGAGCTCCTGGAGGGGGCCGGTTGGGCTCTGTTTTGACCAAGTGCACCTGTGTTCCCAGGACTCCCCCATTCATCCTGCGGTCACTTCCTAGCTCCCCTCCAGGAGCTCGCACACCGTGCCTAGTGGGGATGACAAGGTGGGGGCCCAGTCTCCCAGGGGCGGGTGACTGGCAGCTCGCAACACAGCTGCTGTTGCCGTTGACCCCATGGCCCTCGAGAGAGGCCAGGTGAATATCTGCTACACTGCAGAGACTGGGGATGGGAGGGAGAGGGGGCATAAAGCAAGCAGCGCAGAGGAGAGGCAGTGGGGAGGGCGGCGGGGAGGAATTGACAGGGGGTGGGTTTTGGGGGAGGGGAGGGCGGCAGAGCTGGCACACCCCAGGCCCTGCAAAAGCTCCCCTGACACTAGGGGGTCATCACTGCTACGGAGGGAGGGCGAGGGGCCTCTCCCATCCTGTCCTGAGCCTCTGGAGCCCAGCCCAGAGCCAGTGCGTTTCTGGGCTTCCCGCATCTGGTTTACACAAGAGCCCACGGAGAGGAACTGAGATGATGGGAGAAGCGGGGCAGGGGGACCCCCTCAGAGAAGGCTTATTTAGTGTGGGCACCAAGGGCACCCATGAGCAGCACGGGTGCTCAGAGAAAGGGACGAGCCGACAAAGGAACATGCATAAAAATGAACGTGGTGACCAAAACAAATCTCTTTGCAAGGGAGCGAAAAAGAGAGAACTCTGGAAAATCGCTAAAACTTCACAGATTGTTAAGGGAAAAAAAAAGAAAAGAAAAGCTGACACGTGGAAAGAGACCCAGAAAGTCTACGACTCCTCTGAGTGCCACAGATGGAACGACAACAGGGGAAGAAACGATGAAAGAGGAAAACGTGCTCAGCTGTGCTCGGCTAAAGGCGGATTCAGGCATCCAGACTGAGGGCCACCGAGCTCCGAGCAGGAGGAACGCGAAACAAGGAAACCACACTGCCTCCCCCGTGCCATCCTGGACTGCTGGGTGGCGGGGCTGCGTGCCGGGCCCCTCAGTTATTTGTGAGGATCAACCCCCACCGGTGGGGCCACTCTGCTGGCCCAGGGTGCGGCAGCCCAGGTCCTGCCTCAAGCACAGGGAGAAGGGATGACTTCTGGTTTCCCCAGCGTCAATGGCCCCAGAAGACGCAAAAGAAGTATGGTGAGGAGACTTCCCTGGTGGTCCGGTGGCTAAGACTCTGAGCTCCCAGTGTGGGGGATCCGGGTTCGATCCCTATCAGGGAACTAGATCCCACATGCCACAACCAAGGATCCCATGTGCAGCAGCTAAAAGACGGAAGATTCGGCGTGCTGCAATTAAGACTCAGTGTGGCCAAAGAAATAAATTTTTTTTCCCTTAAGAAAAGGAAGTGTGGAGAGTGACCAGGTGAGAGCACACCTCCCAATCTGTCACTCGCCTTCTCCCCCATCATCCACCAGGCAGTCGCCAGGATAACCGCAGACCCCACCTTCTCCGCTGACACTCGGGGAGCTCGCCCAGTCCCCGTCTGTCTGTGCTCTGGACTCCTCCCCTGCCCAGTCTCTATCCCATCTCACCCACGTGGCCAGGGAGGACCTCCGAAGAAGTAAATCTGAGCCCAGCAACCTCAGTTTAAACCTTCTACGGCCCCTGCCACCCTCAGGACAGAGCCCCAGTTGGCTCACAGAGGCCCCACTGCTGGCTCTGTGGCCTCAGAGGCACCACGCCCCGATGCCATGCACTTTTCCAGGAAGCAGGTGGTTTCCCAGGCTCCGGCCTGAGGACAAGGACTGTATCTGATGGCTGCTCCACCCCCACCCCCCGCCCAGGCCCTCCAGAGAGAAGGGGCTGGCTGAGTGCCCAGTTGGCTTCGGTGGACAAGGGCCCAGCCCACACGGCTGTTCCCAGGCCTCCAGAGAACAGCTCATTCCCACGCAGGCTTCACTCCTCTGCTCACAGGTTCCCCTTATCGTCAAAGCTCCTGAGATGGACAAACCACAGCCGCCTCCTCTTCCTCCTCCTCCCCTGCCTCTTCCTCCCGGAACTTTTCCAGCTCAGATAACAAAGGCCCTTAGACCTTCCTGTTCCTCCAGCCAGCCTTCCACTCAAGCCATAACCCTCCAGGAGAATCCATTCAACAGCTACAAATAACCAGGCAGGACGTGGAGATCAAAAAGCCCTAAACAATGACTGTGGCTCCTGAGCGCCTGGCGCCGGGGACAGAGATGAACCAGCCACGATTGCTTTCCTCAAGGGGCTCCAGGGCTGGTGGGGCTGCTGCCACAGACAAGCTCTGACCCGGATGCCCGAGTCCTGATTTTGCCTCTGATCCCGGAAAAGCCCTTCCTGTCTGGTGCCCCAGTCCCTCTCCTGTAAAATGGGATAATAACGTCAACCCTGGAGGGCTGTTCTGAGAACTAAATCAGAGAAAGCACTGTGCTGAAGCCACGAGAAGTACCCAAGAGGCAGACAGGACGCTTGCTGGACCAAAAAGAAGGAGCAGAGAAGGGAGGGGCCAGGGGCAAAAGAGAAAAGACTGCGGGAAAGCCAGGCAGCTGCCCACGATGAGCAGCTGAGGAACAGGGTTTGCCAGCTTGAAGGAATGTGGGGAGATGGTGGTCCTCACTCTGGCTGCACACGGGAACCACCCAGGAGCTCTGAGGTCCAATGTCCGGGCCACCTCCCAGCCCAGCTCTGCCGGAATCCCTGGTGCAGGGACCCCAGCACTGGGGCTGCGGAGGCAGCCGGACAGAGAGCCATTGCCAAAGATCGTGGGCACACTTGCGCTCTGAAAATCCTGTGCTGAGCAAAGCTGAGTAACCGCGTGCCCCCACACTTGCTTGGCCACATCAAAATCCTCCCAAGAGTGTCAGGGAAGATGCTGAAACAGGTGAGAGTTCATAGCACAGGTTTTGGGAGTGAGAGGCCCAGTTACATTCCTGACTCTGCCACTTGACAGCAAAGACTCCATCCATCAAAGCGTCTGTTCCTCGCCAACAAAGCGGGGAGGATCATGCTGACCTCCGTGGGTTGTTAGGCGGATCAAATGAAATCAGGAAGGTGAGGCCCCTGCGGGCACCTGGTGGGCGTTCCTATTGGCCACAATACTAAGTGAACCCAGTCCCCACCCTCACCCTCCACGGCACAGGGGCTGCGCTCACTTCTTCAACAGATCCACACTGGGATTTCCCTGGTGGTCCAGTGGTAAAGAATCCGCCCGTCAGTGTAGGGGGCACAGGTTAGATCCCTGGTCCTGGGAGGTTTCACACACCGTGGGGCAGCTAAGCCCCTGCACCACCTCTACTGAGCCCATGTGCCACAAACACTGGGGCCTGCACACTCCAGAGCCCACGCTCCACAAGAGAAGCCACACCAGTGAGAAGCACCGCAACTAGAGTAGCCCCTGCTCACCGCAACTGGAGAAAGCCCAAGTGCACCAACAAAGACGCAGCACAGCCAAAACCAACCAAATATAAATTTGAAAATATATACATCCATTCTGAGGACCTACTCTATGGTCATCAACGCAGAGCTGGTCCCTGCCCACAGTGCAAAGCACGAGGCCTGGCAGAGGAGACGGCGGTAACTAAAGGATCATAATTCAGGTTCGTATGGTGGTGTGGGGAATGTGCAAACAAAACAGAGATACCCCCACTTCCGCTGAGGGCTTCCCTGAGGAAGGGACATTTGAACTGAAGGATTAATAGGTGTCAATGTAGTATCGACGTGGCAGGTAAAATAAGCTGGAAGGTGAAGAAGGGGGCTGTTATGGAGCGGAGAGGAGGGAACCCACACTGCAACAGGGAGGGGACAGATGGGAACTCTATTTAGACAGTGGAACAGGCTGGGCCTGGCCGATGGCTGGAGGTGAGGGAGTAAAGGTGGTTATTGCAGACCCTTGGGTTCCTTGTTTGAATGCCAGGATGGATGGGGTGCTGGGACACTGCAACCCTCTCCCTGGCACACAGGCCAGCGCACATTCCCTCTCCCAAGTGTTATCATTCTCATAGCATTGCCCCAAGGTACAGTGTAGATGCATTTATCTGATTTGTCTGTTTCCCCCACTACAACATAAGCTCCAGAAGGCAAGGGTTTTGCACGGTTTGCTGAGTAATCTCCAGCCCCTACAGCAAGGCCTGGCACCTTGCATGTTTTAATAGTTAAGAGTTTGTTGACTCTATGTTGGGATGATAACAAGCAACAGCCTTGTTAGGGCTCCTGGATTGGGAAGGAAACATACATCAATAAAAATGTCTTGCATATTGATGATGATGACAGAATAATAATGAAAGAAGTGGGCATAGCACCCACTTATTAAGCATCTGCTTTCGCCCTCACCCTTTCTTTTTAGTACCAGATTTTAAAACAGAGCTCCATGTTTTGAGGGCTGATTATGTGTTAGACATGGAAGTAAGTGCTTTAAAGTCTGAGCATTTTTCCTAAGGACCAACTTTCAAAATTCCAAGCACGCTCTAAGGCCTCCTCTTGCCTGGAATGTTCTTCCCCACTACTTATCCCCAGGGCTTGCTTCTTCCCTTCTTTTCCTCAGAAAGGCTTCCTCCACTATCCACCACTCCATCCCTGTCCCTGATTCTACTTAAGTTTTGTTTATAGCACTTCTTACTAGCAGGTGGCACATTTGTTGCTATTTTTATTGTTTGCGTGGGTGCCCTGCTCAGTTGTGTTCAACCCTTTGTGACCCCAGTCTGATAAGCTCCTCTGTCCATGGTATTTTCCCTGCAAGAATACTGGAGTGGGTTGCCATTTCCTCCTCCAGGGGATCTTCCCGATCCAGGGATCCAACCTACGTCTCCTACAGTGGCAGGCGGATTCGTTACCACTGAGTCACCTGGGAACCCCATTGCTGGTGTAAATTCCCTACTAAAAGGTTAAGCTTTGTGAGGACAAGGAAACAAGTACCTGGGGAACAGTAAGTGCTCAGTAAATTTGTTGAATGAATGTCTCACCGAGTCTTAGGTGCTGTTACGATCCCATTTTACAAGGGAGTAAACTGAGGCACGCAGAGCGAATCACTGGCTCTCACACCCAGGGTGAGTGGCGCAGGCGGGACTTAACCCGGGCAGTAAGTCCTCAATATATACCAAGCAATCGTAATTACTACCCTCTTACTCTGTGTCAGGTTTTGAGCTAGGAGCTTGTCCCCGAGCTGTCTCGCACAGTTCTAGGAGTAACCCGCGAGGCCAGCCCTGTCCGGACTCGGCTTCGCAGAGGCGGAAGCCCGCAGTAGAGGTCTCCCCACGATCAGGGGCTGGGCGGGTATTCGTCCCGGGCCGCTGCCGCGCCCTCCGCGCCTCCCGGGGGCCTCGACTGGCTTTTCAGCCACGGCCCGTGGCTCCTCCCTACCAGGACCCGGCGCTCACCCCGGGGCCGGGGTCTGGATCTTGAGCCCACAGCTCCGCTACCATCTCGGTGTGCAGAAACTCGAACAGTGCCGGGTCCGCCATGCGCGGGTCTCAGTCGCCTAACAACCGCTCAGCGTCTCGTGTTCTCATTGGCCCAGTTGGGCAAGCCCCGTCTCCTGCTTCTTAAGTGCGGCCCACCCACTCCTGCTTCCATTGGTGTTTCAGGCTAGCCCCGCCTTCCTTTCCTGGGCTCTAGGGGTGCGCGCGTAAACCCGGGGGTCTAGGGGGAGGGCCTGCTTTGTCTGTAATGGCCGCACGGTACAAGCACCTCCGCCCTTCCCGCTGTTTCTTCACCGTTTCCGGGTCCTCGAGCGTTTCCATTAGTCCAGTCTCTGGTTACACGTGACAGCTCGTCTTTTAGACTCTCTATTTGTCCACTCTTCTCGCAGCACAACCCGGAAGCGCCAGCCCAACCGCTTTCCTATTGGCCGTGCCCTTATTCACGTGGCTCTTTACAGAAGCCCCAACATCTGGTCTGGAGGGCTTTCTTCCTGTTTGGTAGCCGGGCGGCCAGGTGATAGGCCGCCAACACCCGCCCAACTTTCTCCCCTATTGGTTGGGGCTACCGCGCTCCTCGGTAAAGACGCCGCACTTCGGATAGGTAGAGGATCCCGCAGGCTCGGAGCTCTGGTGACCCGGTACGGTCTTCGGTGATAACGCTCGCCCCCCCCGCCCCTTGTGCATCCTCCCCCAAGTCCAGTTGGACTGTTACCCTTTCTGTGATGGAGGCCCTGGTTCCCGAGCGGTTCAGAAACCCGTGTGCTTCCTAATCCGTCACAGGTTAAGAGGACAGTGTGGAGGGTGTGGTCTCTGCTAGGAAGCAAAATCAGGAAGAGTTGAGTTTAGGATTCCGGGACCTCGTGTCTCAGAGTCTTGATCGAGCTGGTGGCCCTCAGTTTTCCCATCAGTACACTGAAGAGTCACAGTCCAGTAGTTCCTACCATCATTAGGGATGATGGGCTCAGTTTGCAGAAACTGAAGCCCAGGCAGGCAGTGACCCCAGATTGTTAAGATAGTGGAGGGGGTGAGAATCCAGAAACTGCGGCTTTTAACCACTGAAGGGCGCCCGCCTCTCATATCATCCTTTCCCGCGTCTTCTCCCTAGCTCGCGCCATGGAGTCTCAGAGTCGTCGGCGGAGGCCGCTGCGGAGGCCTGAGACTTTGGTGCAGGGGGAAGCGGCCGAGTCGGACTCGGATCTCTCTGCGTCCTCGTCGGAGGAGGAGGAGCTGTACCTGGGCCCCTCGGGCCCAACGCGCGGCCGCCCCACGGGACTGCGAGTGGCTGGGGAGGCCGCGGAGACCGACTCAGACCCCGAGCCGGAGCCGAAGGCTGCGCCGCGGGACCTGCCTCCGCTCGTGGTGCAGCGGGAGACGGCCGGGGAGGCCTGGGCGGAGGAGGAGGCCCCGGCGCCCGCCCCTGCGCGCTCGCTGCTGCAGCTCCGGCTGGCTGAGAGCCAGGCACGGCTGGACCACGACGTAGCGGCCGCGGTGAGCGGCGTGTACCGCCGCGCGGGCCGTGATGTGGCCGCCCTAGCCGGTAGGCTGGCGGCTGCCCAGGCAGCGGGATTAGCCGCAGCCCACAGCGTGCGTCTGGCGAGGGGGGACCTCTGCGCGCTGGCGGAGCGTCTGGACATCGTGGCCAGCTGCCGCCTGCTGCCCGACATCCGCGGTGTGCCGGGGACGGAGCCTGAACAAGACCCCGGACCGAGAGCCTAGCCGTGACCCACTGTCTCCACTGACTGTGCCCTGGGGGTAGGCCTTGCGGCCTCTTGACCTGGCTCTCTGCTCTGTTTAGCCACCCACCCATCTTGCTGTCACCCTCAGGGATAACCTCGCCCCTGGATAATGCTGTGTTTATGTGTGTGTGTGTGTGTGTGCGTGTGAGTGTGTGAGTGTGTGTGTGTGTGTGTGTGTAGCCCTGCTGGACCTTAGCTCTGGTTCCTCCCCCTGGGCTTGCTTCCTGGTTCAGAGCTTGTGTCTGAACTTGACTCCAGCTCCAGGGTACCTGCTAGGTACCTTTGATCTGTCTCCCTCTTAAGGGCTCATGGAGCCTCATCTTTCTTTTCTCTCTGCCTTCCTCAGTTTGGTTTCTTTTCACAGGAGCTGGGCCTGCTTCTTTCTCCCCACGGGAGCCCCAGAATCCAGTTGAATGTCAATTCCCTGATGTCTCCCTTTACTCCCTTGGCTCTGTCTCTCCTCTTGCCCCACTTCTGGAATTTTGTCCCTCTAATCTGGACCCTTTTTCTGCTCCCCAGGCTTGGCCTTGATCCCATCTCCACCTTCCGGTCCTCGCTCTGCCACCTCTTGGCTGCTTCTCCTTGGGCTTAGCCCTACCCCCTTGGCCTGCTCTTGTTTCCTGTGTCCAGCTCTACCCTTGGTTTTGATCCTGCTGCTCTTCGCTTCTCCCATTCTCTTTAAACTACCTGCTTACTTCCGGGCTCCAGGGATCCCCTATGATTTTCTTCATCAGGTCCAAGATGAGGCTCCCTCCTGACCCAAGGAGGTCCCCCTCCCAGCTGTCCAGGCCCAACGTGGCATCTCCTCAGGCCCAAATTGGTGTCTCCTTCCCACCCCCAGGCCAAGATTATGCCTTCTGCCCGAGCTCCAGGTATGAGCTCCAGGCTTCGGCCTGACTCACTAGGCTGAGAGTGCCCCCAGCAGGCACTGAGGGCCCGGTACAGACTCACCCGGAACGTTATGTGCAATATGACAGCACTTTGCAGATAAGGACCACATGTAGTTTGTTTGTTCACTATGTTCCGCGGATGCTATTGGATGCTAAACTGCTTGGATTTCTGGGTTAGCTCCTTCTGTCTCCTCCTCCTCACTGCTCCCTTTTCTCCCAGCCCCAGCCCCTCAGTCCCATTCATATGCATTCCCTTCCCCCACTCTCTTATCCCAACCTGAGCTGAGATCTGAGCTCCCAGGATGAAGTGCTGAGGAAGAGCACTGTATGGCAAACTCATTAAAACTCAAGGCATTCACTGATATGATCAGTTCCTCTTATCTCCCCATCTAAGCTGGGGGGCAGGTCAGTTGGCGTTTCTGCTGCAAATGTGAGTCCCAAGAAAGAGATCCTTCCCACCTGGCCAATTGAAAGTGGACCTGTAGCTAGGAAACTGGGGCCCCAGGTTTTTTCACCCTGGTTCTGCACTTGTGTTTTGTTCATTCACCACACATTTACTGAGCTCCTGTTCTGTGCCTGTCCTGAGCCAAGCATTGGGGATGCCCCACCCAGGCTGGGTCCTCTCAGCTGACAGTCCACTGGGGAAGACAGACATGAAAATATTATTGTATAAGTGGATAGTCTTAACTGTAATTTATACTTTGACTATAATTTTTCTGGCATTGTGGTTAGTGCCCTAAAGAAATGCAGGAGTTTTGTGAGCTTGTAACTGAAACCTGTCAGACTTTGTTTGAAGGATGGTTAGATGGCTTCTGCGAGGAAGTGATGAGTGAGTTTGAGGTGTAAAAAAAACCCTGAAGGTGTAAAAAGATGAAATGTGGGGTGGAAAATTGTGAGCAGCAGGAGCAGCATATGCAAAGGCCCTGAGTCAGAAGACGGCATATCGTATTTAACAACAGAAGAGGGTGATATCTTCTAGCCTGTACCTGGAATGGGGAGACCAGGGGAGATGGGGGTGGTGAGGACTGTGCTAGCGGGGGCCAGACAAAGCTGGACTTTTAAACCAAGTGAAATCCTTGGTCTTTATTGAGCAGCCAACAAGTAGAGAATGATGCCATCTGGTAAATGTGTTTTGTGAAGGAGCCTCAGGCTGGTGCTTCTGCAGTGTGGTTGCTTCTGAAAAATACCCAGAAATACTGGTTTTGAAATTAAACGTCCTTTTAAATGTACAGCTGAGCTCAGAGCATGGGAAATCTGTACCCAAATTGCACACCGCAGTTGTCCTGAGTATTTGCCAATACCAGATACTCAAAGCCTTGGTTGTTTTTTTTTAAATAACATATTGAAGTATAGTTGATTGACAGCGTTGTGATCATTTCTGCTGTACAGCAAAGTGATTCAGTTGTTTTTGTTGTTCAGTCGCTCAGTCATGTGACCCCATGGACTGCATGCAGCACGCCGGGCTTCCCTGCCTTTTGCTATTTCCCGGAGTTTGCTCAAACTCATGTCCGTTGAGTGGATATACGTTCTTTTTCATGTTTGTTTCTATTATGGTTTATCAGAGGATATTGAATATAATTCCCTGTGCTATACAGCCGGACCTTGTTGTTTATTCTATATACAATAGTTTGCATCTGCTGACCCCAAACTCCCAATCCTTCGCCTCCCACCCTCTTGGCAACTACAAGTCTGTTCTCCATGTCTTTGAGTCTACTCTGTTTTGTAAGTTTGTTTGTGTCCTGTTTGAGATTCCACATGTGAGTGATATCATATAGTATTTATTTTTCTGTGTGACTTCCTTCACTTAGTATGATCATTTTTAGTTCCAGCCAGTTTTCTGCAGATGGCATTTCGTTCTTTGTTATGGCTGAGTAATCTTCTATTGTAGGCATATGTCGCATCTTCTTCACCCACCCCCTGTCAGTGGGCATTTCGGTTGTCTTCACGTCTTGGTTGCTGTAAGTACTATGAACATTGGGGTGCACATGTCTTTTTGAATTATAGTTTTGTCTGGATATATGCCCAGGAATGGGATTGCAGAATCATATAAAACCTTGGATTTTAACATCTGCTGGACCTTGGGCCAGGCGGTTTGGAGACAAGCAGAGGCCCCTGCATAAAACTTAGTCCCTTGAAGAGCTACGTCTTCAATGAAAGAATGTGGTAGAAAAAAAACCCTGAGTGATACCATTGAGGCACACATAGGGAGCTTGTCCATTTTGGCTTGGGCTGTGCGTAAAGGGACTGTTTCCTCAGGGAATTCATAACTACAGGCCTTTCTTCAGGCCTGATTAGGGTTTGGGTTTACCCTTGTAGAGCAGTCCGGGAAACCAGAAATGAACTGAAAGTAGGCTGCAGCCAGGGGAGACACCCTCAGCTGGCCTCGTGCGGAATTACAGCAGATGAATGCAGACCAAGCAAGCTCACAGCTGAAACATGCCAGGCGCACCTGATGGCAAAGTGATGAACTAGTGCGGGCTGCTGGCTCCTTTCCCCAACTTCAGCCTCGGAGAAACTGGAAAAAAGAACAAAATCAGGATCTGAGGAGTAGAAAAATGTTGAGAAGTCTTCAGGGACAAAGAGAGTTCTGGTTCTGGCATAGTATACTGGTACTTATTTCTTTGTAATAAATGACTGAAAACTTAGTGGCTGGAAACAACTGTTTTATTATGCCCCAGATTCTGTGGGTCAGGAATTCCAGCAAGGCTCAACTGGAAAATTCTTTGGATCCTTGGAGTAATGACTGAGGTCACTCAGTGTTCAGCTGGCAAGTGGGTTGGCACAGAGGATCCCACGTGATTTCACTCAGGTGCCTGGACTACGCTTACTCAAAGATTAGGCTTGCTGACTGAAGTGTCTATCAGCGGCCTTCTCATATGGCTCAAGCTTCCTCCTAACATGGCAGCCCCTAAGTAATCAGATTCCCTACATGGCAGCTCAGGTCCAAATGTATTTCAGTTTTCTTACTTAAAACTTTTTTGGCCACACCATGCAGCATGTGGGATCTTGGTTCCCAACCAGGGATCAAACCCATGCTCCCTGCATTGAAAGCACGGAGTTTTAACCATGGACTGCCAGAGAAGTCCCCAAGTATATTTCAGTGTACAAAGTAGAAGCACTCGGGAATGTTTTCTCAGTTACTAGCTAGTCGCTAAGTCCAGCCAAGGTTCAAAGGCAGGAGTGGAGGGGAAGGAGACCTGGACCTTTGATGAATGAGTGTCCGCATTTGTGGATGTATTTTGAAATCACTACAGGTAGATTGGGGAGTGGATTGTGAAAGAGGCTCTTGACTGTTTTGGTCCCTCTCTTTGATGTTGCCTTGGATAAATGATTGAGACAACAGCAGCAGCCACGAAGACCCTCTGGGGAGGGTGAGGTCACATCAGGGGTGTTCCAGATTCCTATTTTATTTAATGGGTTATAAGATATTCCTCGCATTGCTTTGATGCTCAAATTGTGTCCAGTGTGACCAATAGGATCTCTTTTCGAGCTGGCTTCTGTGTCCTGTGGACATTTCTCCATCATTGTTTGAATACTTTCTTGCTGACCAGCACGAGATGATCTAGGCACACCTTGTATTTTTCTCTGCCTCAACCTTGGAATCAGCCATCTGTGCATGGGTCCCTGGTTCCTTTTAGTGGGAAATGGTGTTTAGAAGCCAACATGTGGGTGCTGGGTTGCTACTCCCAGGCCCTCTCAATGCACAAACCTAAAACAAAAACAAAGCAAGCAAACAAAACTATGTAACCCCTGTGCCATACACACATCTTAAAATTGGTTTTACTTTCAGAGCAGTTCACAACAAAATTGAGTAGAAAGTACAGGGAATTCCCATATGCCCCCACCCCTGCCCCTCACAGCCTCCCCACTATCAATATCCCACACTTGAGTGGTACATTTGTTACAGTTGATGAACCTACATCAACATCATTACCACCCAAAGTCTGTATTTTAGAGTTCACACTTGTTAATACATTCTATTGCGCATGCTTAGTTGAGTCTTGACTCTGTGAGCTTATGGACCATAGCCCGCCAGGTTCCTCTGTCCATGGACTTCTCCAGGCAAGAATACCAGAATGGGTTGCCAATTCCGTGTCCTACAGGTTTGGACAAATGTATAAGTGATAGTTACCTACCAGTAGACTGTCTATACGGAATAGTTTAGTTTCCCTGACCTAAAATTAATCCTGTGTGCACTGTCTCTTCCTTCTTCCTGTCCCCCAACCCCTTGGCAACAACTGATCTTTTTAATGTCTCCACAGTTTTGCTTTTTCTGGAATATCATATAGTTGGAATCTTACAGTATGTAGCCTTTTCAGATGGGCTTCTTTTGCTTAGTAATATTTAAGTTTCCTCCATGTCTTTTCGTGGCTGGATAGCTCATTCCTTTTTTTTGTTTTTTGGCTGATCACTGGACTTTATTAAGGTGCAGTCCCTGATAATTACACAGAAGCTACTTGCCTAAGCGGAAATCCTTGAGGTTCACGAACTTAGTTACACAGATAAATGGCATGTTGATAGGAAATATCCCCATGCCCAGGTGATGAAGGCTGGGGTGAATGAATCTGCACACTCATTTTAAGCCATTAAAACAGTTTGTGGGCCACACAGTGGTCCCTTGTGTGCCAGAAGTCGAAGAGCTCCTCTGCAGTGGTGTTTCTGTGACCTGGAGGATACATGCTCATCACAGCGTTCTGGCTGCTCCCGAGCCTTTACACATTTCTCCAGCTGCTCGCGTTGCTCTCTCACTGTTGTTAGGGGATCCACTAATTCCTCCCCCTCTTCCTCTTCCCTGGGCTCTCCGGACCCGGCCAGCATCCTTTCTTCATCCTCTAGCCCCATGTCCGGCTGTGTTTCTGGACTCAACATAAGCAGCAACAGCCTAGTTCATTTCTTTTTAGCGCTGAATAATATCCTATTATCTGAAGGTACCACAGTTTGTTTATCCATGCATCTGCTCTAGGACATCTTGGCTGCCTCCAAATTTTAGCCGTTATGAATTTAAAGCCGCTCATTTGTGTGCAGGTTTTTGTGTTGATACACATTTCAGCTCCTTTGGGTAAATACCGAGGAGCATGATTGTTGGCACACATCGTTTGTATTTCTTTCTGTTCCACTCGGGCATCACGGGTTAGGACTTTTCAAGGGCAAAATCCTACAGACCTAGAAAGCATGGAGGACGATGCCACATGTACTTGGAAAGATGAGAAGCACACAGATGAGTGAAAAGATCTTAGCAGTCCTGAGAAAAATGATCTAGAAGAGACTGACAGTTGAGAACCAAGCAATTGAAGCAGCAGAATTCCCTCAAACTGCAGGAATTGTTTGAAACAGCTACTGGGAAGGCAAAAATAAGTTGATTGAAAGTCTGCCTAAGCAGCAGCCAGATCCCTGATAGCCTCTCCTAAATGCAAATGAGGCAGCCACAGCTCCTGTGTTCTGGAAACGGTCCGGGGGTTCATTCTGGGAGTGGAGGTGGTGGGAAAATACAAGAATATTTGTCCTAGATGGGGTGTGGTCAGTCCATTCTGAAAACAGGACTGAAAAAATGAATGTACACGGTTTCTCTACCTCACCTAAAGCATAAAAGTGAAGATACAGAAATGTAAGCTTCCAGGACTTCCCTGGTGGTCCAGTGGTTAAGGCTCTGGCCAATGCAGGGGGCATGGATGGGTTTGATCCCTGGTCTGGGAACTAAGATCCCACATGTCTTGGGACACAGCCAGGAGATAAAATTTAAAACATTTTAGAGGGGACCCGCCACCATCTCAGGTCTCTCAGCCTCACTATGGCCCACAGGAGGGAGCTGACACCTGGGTCCTCTAATCCTTATGGAGAACCAGCCTTGTATTTCTGGGAGATAACCTGGAAACAAGCAGGAAACGCAGCCTTCAAAACAGTGCTGCCTCCTAGCTCCACAGTGGGATTATCCAGAAAGCCCCTAACGGAGGTCGCATCCCTCTCCTTCCACACCTCCTCCAGCATCACCAGGCTGAAGTCACCCGCACCTCCTCCAGAGAAGCCGTACAATGTACTTCTCTGACCCCAAACCACCAGTCTTCGAGGGATTGCAGTGTGACTCCGTTTCCTTGGCGTATTCATAAAATAGTTCACTCAGTGAAGACAGTGAAGATTATTGACGACGCTACCCTGCTTCTGATGTCCTGCACCAGGAAGTGGTGTTTTGTTTTGTTTTTTAAAAAGTCTTATGATGTAATCAGTGAAATTTCACCTGAATTTGGATGGATTGTGGGACATGACCAACATCAGGCTGTAGACCTCTAAGATTGAAGGCCCCGGGCTGGGTGGTGGTGAACTCACCAAAGCAAATAACACCTGTGAGGTGGTCCTGCAGCAGCCAGTCAGCGCTCTCTTCTCATGACACTCCGTCCTTGCTGTATAACTTTGAATTCATATAAATCCTTTAAGGTGCCAGTACAGTTTTCCTCTCATTTTCTGTTAAATTTTTTTTAAGAGAAAAAAGAAATGTAAGCTTCCTATTAGAGTTGGCTGATACCCTGCCTTGAACTGGGTCAATTTACACATACACACCCCTCCCCGCCATTCCCTCGGGAGTGCCCATTTCCTTCCAGTGGCAAGCACAGCGTCAGCACTGGGTTGTATCTTTGCCAATCTGATAGGGGAAAAATGGCACTCAGTGTAGTTTTAAATGGCAGGAAATGAAATTAAAACCACAGCATGACAGCATTTCACGCCCATCAGGTTGGCAGCATTTTAAAAATCTTAACAATACCGATTATTGGTGTGGAAGTGAAGCAACGGAAGTTTTACAAGCTGTGGGTAAGAAATGGACATTAACATGACTGCCTGGGGAGACAGCCAATAGCTGATGATGTACCCATGTCACACCCATCTCATGTTCTGTGTTCATAGAAACACTGGTAACTAAATGCCCATTAACAGGCGAACAAAGATATATGTTTTGGTATACTGATAAAGAATACTATACAGCAGTGAAAATGAATTAACTAAAGACCCCTACAACAAAACATTGGCTTCCCTGGTGGCTCAGTTGGTAAAGAATCCACCTGCAATGCGGGAGACCTGGGTTTGATCCCTGGGTTGGGAAGATCCCCTCGAAGCGGGCATGGCAACCCACGCCAATATCCTTGCCTGGAGAATCCCCATGGCCAGAGGAGCCTGGCAGGCTACAGTCCATAGGGTCTCAAAGAGTTGGACACAAACGAGCGACTAAGCACACAACATCAGAAGACCGGGGCAAACTGTAAAAGAATACATTCAGGAGGTTATCCTTCATCTAAAGTTAAACAACAAGCAAATGACTGGTATGGATTCCTGGGTTTGTAAGTACATGCTCTATAAATTTAAAGGAAAGTGGGAGCAATAAAAGATTCCCCAGTTGCTTCCAGTGGGCAAAGAGAAGGGTGTCTGTCACAGGGAGGAGGAGTTGGCAGGTTTCACCTAAGTTGTGACATTTTGCCCTTGAACTGGATGGTCAAGACAGGGTTATTCAGGGCTTCCCTTGTGGTCCAGTGGTTAACAGTCCCCCTTGCAGTGCAGGGGACGTGAGTTCAATCCCTGGCCCAGGAAGATCCCACATGCCGCAGAGCAGCCAAGCCCGTGCACACGACCACTGAGCCTGAGTGCTGCAGCTACTCAAGTCCACACGTCCCAGAGCCTGTGCTCTGCAACGAAGAGAAGCCGCCAAGATGAGAAGCCCGTGCACCGCAACCAAGAGTAGCCCCTGCTCTCCGCAACTAGAGGGAGCCCGAGCACAGCAGTGAAGACCCAACGCAGCCAATAATAATTTTTTTTTTAAAGACAGGCGTGTTTGTTTTCCTTTTTGTTATTTACACATGGTACATATTCCATAAGGGAAATAAGAAATAAAGGTAGGTATACCAATAGAGAGAATGGCAGGGATAAAGCTCCTGAGGCTGGAGACTGGGATGCTAAGAGCTGAGAGCCGGGGGGGGGAGTGAAATGTGATGAAACAGTCAGCAGGGGCCAGACCAGACTGGGGACCCCCTTGAGAACGGTGTTGCTTTCTCCTGAGAACAATGGAGGATCATGGAAAGAATTTAAGCATGTAGGTTACACAACCAGATTTGCACTTTGAAATGGTTGTATCAGCTACGAGATGAAAAGCAGAGGGAAGCAAAAGTGGGGATGGTAAGCCCAGTCAGG
Source organism: Bos taurus (assembly GCF_002263795.3). NCBI lineage: Eukaryota > Metazoa > Chordata > Mammalia > Artiodactyla > Bovidae > Bos > Bos taurus. The sequence continues at coordinate 52,836,877 of NC_037345.1, forward strand.
AGTGATGACAAATGGAAATAATAATGGAGTGATCCTAGACTTCCATGGTGGTCCAGTGGTTCAGACTCTACTTCCACTGCAGGGGGCATGGGTTCAATCCCTGGTCAGGGAACTAAGATCCGGCATGCCACATGGTGTGGAAAAATTCATAAATAAAAAAAAAAATAATGGAGTGATCCAAGTTCAGGTGTACAAAAACGGAGTCAATCGGACATTGAGGATCTGGTCTCAAACACCTCTCTGCACCACTTCAAATTTGAACTTGCTTTGAACTGTGCTAACTCCAAGGACACCACCAGCTGTAGTCAGAACAATACCTGCCAGCTGCAGACTTATCCTCTCAAGGTCTCCCCTTGTAGCTGTGCAACCATTTCAGACGCCAACCAATCCTTCTTAACAAATACTGTTACTTCTTACCAACTCCAATTATAATTCTTCAGAAAAAACTCAAGTAACTGGCTGTTACTTTGCAGTGTTTGCCATTTCAAGCCTCCCCTCTTTGGTAATACGGAGCTTCCCATGTGGCACTGCTGCTGCTGCTAAGTCGTGTCAGTCGTGTCCGACTCTGTGCGACCCCATAGACGGCAGCCCACCAGGCTCCCCCGTCCCTGGGATTCTCCAGGCAAGAACACTGGAGTGGGCGCCATTTCCTTCTCCAATGCATGAAAGTGAAAAGTGAAAGTGAAGTCGCTCAGTCGTGCCCGACTCTTCGCGACCCCATGGACTGCAGCCTACCAGGCTCCTCCGTCCATGGGATTTTCCAGGCAAGAGTACGGAAGTGGGTCGCCAGTGCCTTTAGTGGTAAAGAATCCAACTGCCAATGCAGGAGACACAAGAGATTTGGGTTTGATCCCTGGGTGGAGAAGATCCCCTGGAGGAGGGCATGGCAACCCACTCCAGGATTCTTGTCTAGAGAATCCAATGGACCGAGGAGCCTGGTGGGCTACAGTCCATAGGGTTGCAAAGAGTCAGACACAACTGAAGCGACTACATGCAAACATGCATTTTTTTGTTTGTTTTTTTCTAAATATATGCATTTTATTGAAGTATAGTTTCAGGTGTACAGCAAGGTGATCAGTTACACATGTACACATATATTATTTTTAAGATGATTTTCCATTATCAGTTATTACAAGATAGGAAAATAGTGCAAGTGCTTCTTGAATCTGTGTCTCCTGGGCTGAAGTTCTAACAAACCCCCAATAAACACCTTTTTCATTTCAATCAGGATTTTGTTTCTGAAAGCTTTATTAGCAGGAGGTTGGTGTAAGGATCCAGGTGAAGTAAAATGGTGGCTTGGACCACCTTCTGAACTTGCCAGGACAGGGGGTCTGGAGACAAGCTCAATAACTGACTAGGAAATGAGATCAACAGACCTGCTTCTGGGTGACGGAGAGGAGGAGTTGATCAAGGGCAAGTCTGAACTTCCTGGCTTGAGCCCCTGAAGGGATGGAGGTATAGACAATAATGGTTTCCTAGTGTTACTCTATCAAATTACCACAAATTTAGTGGCTTAAGACAACATAAATGTATTATCTTACAGCTGGGGGTCAGAGGTCCTGAAACTGGGGTATCAATAGGACTGCATTCCTCCTGGAGGCTTTAGGGGAGAATCCATCTCCTTGCTTTTCCCAACTTTAAAGGGCTGCCTGCATTCCTTGGGCTTCCCTGGTGGCTCAGACAGTAAAGAATCTGCCTGCAATGTGGGAGACCTGGGTTTGATCCCTGGGTCAGGAAGATTCCCTGGAGAAGGGAATGGCTACCCACTCCAGTATTCATGCCTGCAGAATTCCATGGACAGAGGAGCTTGGTGGGCTACAGTCCATAGGGTGGCAAAGAGTCAGATAGGACTGAGCAACTAACACTTTCACGGCATTCCTTCTTCATGATCACTAACACTTGGCAGAGTCAAATAAATATATATATATATATATTTTTTAAAAAGCCCACACATCCTCAGATCATGTGTGCGCACTCTCTGTTGAGGTCATTCCATTGCCCTCACTCTCTGTCAGATCTCCCTTCGCCTCCTTATAAGGGTACATGTGATTGCATTGTGAGCCCATCTGGATAATCAGGATAAACCCCCCACCTCGAGATCATTTAATCACAGTTTCAAAGATTCTTTTTGACATGGAAGGCAACTCTCACAGAATCCAAGGATCAAGACCTACCATATCCCCTTGAATCGAGGAGCTCGGTTAAGGGCACAAGCCTTCTGACAGTAGAGGGGGATCTTAGTAGGGGAAGTTGAGTGTCTTGTCCTTGTTGGAAGGCCTCATGGGATTTGAGCTGGCCCCAGATCTCTGCTTGCTTTAACTGTGGCTAAGTCCTTGACCCGTTCTAGCCCAAGGGAAGAATGAGTGCTGGCTAAGTCCAATGCACTTGCTTTTTTTTTTGGCCCCACCACATGGCATGCAGGGTCTTTAGTTACCTGACCAGGGATTGAACCAGTGCCCCCCTGTAGTGGAAGCCTGGAGTCTTAATCACTGGACCTCCTGGGAAGTCCCCCAGGTTACTTCCTGATTCACAAGTTGGTGGAGGTTAGCGGGTAAAAGCGTGGCCCCTGGAGCCAGCCTGCCTGGGTTCATGTCTGAGCTTTGCTGCCTGTCAGCTGTGTGACTTTGGGAAAATTGCTTAACTTCTCTGTGCATTTCCTTATTGCTGTTATGGACTGACTTGTGTATTCTCAAAATTCATGGACTGAAACCGTAATCCCTAGTACCTCAGAATGTGATGTATTTGGAGATAGAGCTTCTAAAGCTTTTAAAGAGGTGTGTAGGTTAAATGAAGCCATTGGCTGGGTCCTAATCCAATCCAACTGATGTCCACTAAGAATAGGAAAATTGGAGCTTCCCTGGTGGTCCAGTGGTCAAGACTCCACTGCAGGGGGTGAGGGTTCGATTCCTAGTCAGGGAAGTTCCTCATGCAGTGAGGTGCGGCCAAAAAGAAAAAGAAAAAGGAGAGGAAATTTGGACAAATAGAAACCTCAGACATGTGCAGAGAAGAGACTATGTGACAACAACTTGAGAAGTGGGCGGTTTGCAAGCCAGGAAGAGAATTTCTCCAGAATTGTGAGAAACACGTCTCATGTCTAAGCAGCCCAGTTGGTGGAATTTTGCTATGGCAGCCAAAGCAAACTAGTATATCTACTAAGTTAGGATAAAACCATTATCCATCTCCTAGGGTTGTTATAAATATATCGGGTGCTGAGCCTACAGATAAGGCTGTCATCCGCTGTGTTCAGTCCTCCAGATGTCCTTGGGGCTCTCGCAGGTGGCACCTGGGTTGCAAGAGAGAACCTTCCAGGTGCATGGGAAGCAGATGCTATAGATGTTAGAAGGCCAGCCTGGGCAGTTATGAGGCACTTCCATCTCACACTATTGGTCAAAGCAAATCTCAAGGCCAGAGTCAGATTCTAATTGGTAAATCCTTGATGAAAGTGAAAGAGGAGAGTGAAAAAGTTGGCTTAAAACTCAACATTCAGAAAACAAAGATCATGGCATCTGGTTCCTTCACTTCATGGAAAATAGATGGGGAAACAGTGGAAACAGTGTCAGACTTTGTTTTGGGGGACTCCAAGATCACTGCAGATGGTGACTGCAGCCATGAAATTAAAAGACGCTTACTCCTTGGAAGGAAAGTTATGACCAACCTAGATAGCATATTCAAAAGCAGAGACATTACTTTGCCAACAAAGGTCCATCTAGTCAAGGCTATGGTTTTTCCTGTGGTCATGTATGGATGTGAGAGTTGGACTGTGAAGAAAGCTGAACACCGAAGAATTGATGCTTTTGAACTGTGGTGTTGGAGAAGACTCTTGAGAGTCCCTTGGACTGCAAGGAGATCCAACCAGTGCATTCTAAAGGAGATCAGCCCTGGTATTTCTTTGGAAGGAATGATGCTAAAGCTGAAACTCCAGTACTTTGGCCACCTCATGCGAAGAGTTGACTCATTGGAAAAGACTCTGATGCTGGGAGGGATTGGGGGCAGGAGGAGAAGGGGACGACAGAGGATGAGATGGCTGGATGGCATCACTGACTCGATGGATGTGAGTCTGAGTGAAGTCCGGGAGTTAGTGATGGACAGAGAGGCCTGGCGTGCTGCGATTCATGGGGACTCAAAGAGTCGGACACAACTGAGCGACTGAAATGAACTGAACTGAACTGAGGGAAGGGTTCATTGAAGTTGTGGAATGTGGTTGCCAAAACCGATAAAGATCCTGACATCATATCACGTTCTAGCTCAGGGCTTTTGATTGAAAGTCTGACTACAGGGGGCGCTCCTGCCATCTCATGGAAGCAGGTCGGTTTCCAGTAGTAGCAGTAGTGAAAGTGAGTGAAAGTTGCTCAGTCGAGTCCGACTCTCTGTGACCCCATGGACTATACAGTCCATGGAATTCTCTAGGCCACAGTACTGGAGTGGGTAGCCTTTTCCTTCTCCAGGGGATCTTCCCAACCCAGGGATCAAACCCAGGTCTCCCACATTGCAGGCGGATTCTTTACCAGCTGAGCCACCAGGAAGCAGTAGTAGTAGTAGTGTTAGTACAATACTAATACCAATAACTCAGTGACAGGTCTTGTTTGAATTTCAGCAGTTTTCCTGTCTGTCAATGTCCTCTTTGTTCCAGAAGCCAATCCAGGATCGAACACTGCATTTCCTTCTGAGTGTCCCCCCATCAGTAACAGCTCCCCATCTTACATGACCTTGGCCCTTTAAAACAATACTGATCAGTTATTTTCTAGAACATCCCTCAGTTTGGGCTTGTCTGGGCTTCCCCCCATGATTATATTGACCCTATGCGCTTTTGTCAGGAATACTCCAGAAGTGATATTTTGCACCTCGGTGCCTTATATTGGGGCTCCCCCAGTGGCTCAGCAGTAAAGAATCTGCCTGCAATGCAGGAGCTCCAGGGACTGGGGTTCAATCCCTGGGTCGGGAATATCCACTGGAGTAGGAAATGGCAACCCACTCCAGTATTCTTACCTGAAGAATCCCATGGATAGAGGAGCTTGGTGGGCTACAGTCCATAAGGGTGGCAAAGAGTCGGACATGACTGAAGAGACTTAGCACGCACAGCTTATATTGAGGGTGAGTGATATTGAAAGAGGTGATATTAACCTTGATTACTTGATTAACGTGGTGTCTGTTGGGTTTCTTCAGTGTGAGATTACTGTTTGTCCTGCTATAATTGACAGATATCTTGGGGGAGATACTTTGAGATTATGCATATATCCTATTTCTTCTCAAACTTTTGCCCAGTATTAGCATCCATCAGTAGATCTTGCCTGCAACAACTGTCGTCAGGCAGTCTTTTAAGTCTTTTTAAGATCTGTGATCTTGGGAAGTGCTGTCCACCTCTTGGCACGGTCTGCTTCAGGAACCAGTTTATTGGCTCTGGAAATCGTCTGGTGCCGGTCATCATCTGTAGGGACAGGCTTCCGAGAATCCTGGGAGTGCTGACCTGGGTCTGGTTTGGCGTGTTTCCTGTGAATTCAGCAGGATCGCTTTTATTCTGATGGTAGTGCAGGCGATCAGCAGTGCTCGAGAGATCCTTTCCAGCCAGGTGATAGTACACATTTTCCTCTAAAACCTTGAGATACCCTGGATCTCCTGTTTGGAAGGGATGACAAGGCTCATTGGCCAGTAGCAGCCTGCTGACCACACTCTCCAAGGACACAGGCAGACCTGTTTTATTGCCCTTCGCTCTACTGCACTCCTCCGATGCTGCACTTTTACAAATTTGTGGCAAGATCTGTGGCAACTCTAGATTGAGCAAGTTTGTTGGCTCCATTTTTCCAACAGCATTTGCTTGCTTCAAAATGGGTCACATTTCAGTAATTCTTGCAATATTTCAAACTTTTTCATTAATACTGTATTTGCATGGGCCACAACTAGAGAGCCCGTGCGCCACAACTTCTGAAGCCTGCGGGCTCTAGAGCCCGTGCTCCGCAACTAGAGAGAAGCTCTAAGACCTAGTACAGCCAAATAGATAATAAATAAAATAAATACATTTTAAAAATACTATATTTGCCATGATCTGTGTTCACTGATCTTTTTTAAATATCAGATTGAGCAAATGATTTATTTTTTATTTATGTGTTTAATATTTGTTCACTTATTTGGCTGCACTTATTTGGGTCTTAGTTGCCGCCAGTGGGGTCTTCCTGCTTTTTTTTTACTTGCCGCTTGCAGGGTCTTTAGTTCCAACACAAGATCTAGTTCCTGACCAGGGACTGAACCCAGGCCCTGTGCATTGGGAGTACAGAGTTTTGGCCACTGGACCATCAAGGAAGTCCCCCTCAGTGATCTTTGACATGACTCTTGTCATTGTTTTGGGAGTGCCACAAGCAGCACTGTATGTAAGACAGTGAGCTTAATTGATAAACGTGGTGTGTGTTCCGACTGCTCGGCCAACCAGCTTGTCCTCCGTCTCTCTCCCTCTCCTCCGGCCTCCCTATTCCCCAAGACACAGCAATATTGAAATTAGGCCAATTAAAACCCTGTTGAGGTCTCTGAGTGTTCAAATGAAAGGAAGAGTCACACATCTCTCACTTAAAATCAAACGCTAGAAGGGGCTTCCCTGGCAGCCCGGTGGTTTAGAATTCGCCTTCCAACGCAGCGGGTACAGTTTGATCCCTGGTGAGCTAAGATCCAATGTGCCTCTCGGCCAAAAAACCAAAACATAAAATAGAAGGAATATTGTAACAAACTCAGTAGAGACTAAAAAATGGTCCACTTCAAAATACCTTAAAAAAAAGACTTTAGTGGAGGAAGTAAGTACAGATGGGGGGAAATAACAAGAGAACTAGAATTAGACGTGGAGCCTGAAGATGGGACTGAATTACTGCAACCTCATGGAAAAACTCTAATGAATGAGGCGCTGTTTCTTATGGATGAGCAAAGAACGTGGTTTTTTGAGCTGGCCTCTATTCCTGGTGAAGATGCTGTGAAGACTGTTGAAATGATGACAAAGAACTTAGAATATGTCATGAACGTAGTTGATAAAGCAGCAGCGGGCTTTGAACGGATTGACTCCAATTTTGAAAGAAGTTCTGTGGGTAAATGCTGTCAGACAGCACTTCAGGCTACAGAGAAACCGTCTGTGAAAGGAAGAGTCAATCGATGCATCAGACTTCACTGTTGTCTTATTTTAAGAAATCACCACGGCCTCCCTAGCCTTCAGCACCCACCACCCTGATCAGTCGGTGCCCATCAACACTGAGGCAGGCCCCTCCAGCAACGGAAAGATGACAATTCACTGAAGCCTCAGACGATGATCAGCGTTTTAAAAAAAATTTTTATTGTTGTTCAGTCAATCAGTCATGTCCGACTCTTTGCAACCCCATAAACGGCAGCACACTAGGCTTCCCTGTCCTCCACTATCTCCCAGAGTCTGCTCAAAGTCAAGTCCACTGAGTCAGTAATGCCATCCAATCGTCTGTCACTCGGTCACTCCCTTCTCTTTTTACCTTCAATCTTTCCCAGCATCAGGGTCTTTTCCAGTGAGTCGGTTCTTCCCATCAGGTGGCCAAAGTATTGGAGCTTCAGCTTTAGCCTCAATCCTTCCAATGAATATTCAGGACTGATTTCCTTTAGAAATTATATATATATATCTTGCAAGTGGGATTGTCAATCTTCATTGAGGCATGCGAGATCTTTAGTTGCAGCATGTGGAATCTAGTTCGCAGATCTAGAACCTGGGCTCCTGCATTGAAAGCTTGGACTCTTAGCTATTGGACCACCAAGGAAGTCCCTTTGCTGTAAATGTTGTGTATCTGATATTTATGGTGGCTCAGATGGTAAAGCATCCGCCTGCAGTGTAGGAGACTCTGGTTTAGTCCCTGGGTTGGGAAAATCCCCAGAAAAGGGAATGGCAACCCACTCCAGTATTCTTGCTTGGAGAATTCCATGCTTGGAAAATCCCCAGAAAAGGGAATGGCAACCCACTTGAGTATTCTTGCTTGGAGAATTCCATGGACCTCTGTCCATGGGGTCACAAAGAGTTGGACACAGCTGAGGGACTAAAACGTGTGCTCAATCAAGCTGTATATGTATGTGTTAACATTTCTGCTGTTCCTTGGCCCAATTCCACAGAGGAATGCCAAACTGAGGGATAATCTCCAGTATTCATTTCTTTTCCTCTGTCAGAGCATCAGCACGTCTAGCTGGATAACCTCCAACCCCTCCAGTAAACAAGCAAACAGCAGGAACAGCCTGAAGCCAGAGGGCAATGTATGGAACCCACGTGAGACAGTGCAAGGATCAGCATGGACCTTGGAGGATTTCCTGAGATAAGTTGTTCTCTGGGGAGCCACTGAGATTCCCAAACAGCACATCAGGAAATACTTTGGTTAGAGGTTTTATAGATGCTGGGACAGAACCCATTGTCCTTTAGAGGCTTCACTGCCGCCCATCTGCACGCAGGTCCCATCTGATGGGAGATAAGGTCAGCCAGAAGGTCACATGAAGGGGGCCAGTCAGTTATAGCTCAACAACAAAAAAAGAAAGTGGGGGCCACCGGAAGACCATTTGGCCTGATGTATAGTCCACCAGTGAATCGTTTGCTTGGTACCTTTTTTTTTTTTAATTTGAGGTGTAATTGACATATAACATTTTAATTTCAAGTGCAGATCGTAATTACGCAACATTTGTATGGTATATGTGAAATGATCACATACGTCTAGTTAACATCCGTCACCATCCTTAGTTACAATTTTTTTTTCTTGTGATGAGGGCTTGTAAGATCCACTCTTAGCCATTTTCAAATATGCGACGCAGTGTTATGAGCTACCATCACCATGCCGTACGTTACACCCTTGGGACACACTGTTTGGTACCCTTTTGTATCCATTTGTCCTTTTCAGTTTGCAGTGTATTTGCCTGACTAGCTGATAATATCCGTTAGGGGATAAAGGCAGATTTAGACTACTGGGTGTAGAAGGGATCGGGGCCGGGGCAGGGGGCTGTGGGCCCCTTGTGGGCTCTGTCCTTCCCTGGAGATGGGGTGTCTGTCTCCACGGTGAACAGCAGCAATTTTAGCAGGGAGGTCTGTTAGCCCCTGGGGTTCCCAGGTGGCGCTGGTGGTAAAGAACTTGACTGCCAATACAGGAGACATAAGAGACTTGGGTTGGATCCCTGGGTTGGGCAGATCCCCTGGAGGAGGGCATGGCAACCCACTCCAGTATTCTTGCCGGGAGTATCCCATGGACAGAGAAAGCTGGTGGTTACAGTTTTCATAGGGACACAGTAGGACACGACTAAAGTGATTTAGCACGCACTCAATTAGCCCCTATCAGGGCAGCAGTGATATTCCTGATGGCAAATCGGAGCACCAGCAGGGGTCAGGAATCCACAGGATTTCCATGTGCACTGGCAGCGCAGCAGACACCAAAAGCATGCCTGGAGTTGCTATATGTATGTACTGCTAGTTTGCAAGCTCTAGGAAGAGCTATGAGCTGGGCCGCTGGGGCTGAACTTGTAATGCGCAAAGCATAAGCCTCCAGCATTTGATCTGGGGAAACTCGGGCATGACCCGTGATCAGGTTTCCCCAGGAATTTCGTCTACCAGAGCCATCTCAAAACAGAAGAAAAGTCTGTGTCGTCTGAGGTGGAGAGGGTGCCTAAGAAGTATTTTCGTGGCTTTGAGACCATTTCTCTAGTTGTAGGGCGATTGAATGGGCTCCCTGGTACTCAGCTGGTAAAGAATCCACCTGCAACGCTGGAGTCCTGGGTTCAGTCCCTGAGTTGGGAAGATCCCCTGGAGGAGGGCATGGCAACCCACTCTGGTATTCCTGCCTGGAGAATCCCCACGGAGAGAGGAGCTTGACAGGCTACAGTCCATGAGGTTGCAAAGAGTTGGACATGACTGAGCAACTAAGCATAGCACAGGACGAGGGGGTTGGGCTCTCTGTCACCAGGAAGCGACCACAGTGCAAATGGATTTAAACGTTACGTGATGCAAGATGATGGCAGCGTGGGTGCCTGCAGAGAGAGGCTATGTCTTTGGCACAGCAGGGGGAGCAGAGAGGACTGGGGAGCCCCAGGTGAGGGTGGTGGCTCAGAGGGGGACTTGTGTCTGATGCCACAGGGTCTAACTGACCTGAGAAATACGCTACAGGGTGTATCTGAGAGGCCAAAAGTTGTCATAAAACAACTTTGTGGCAGTGGAGGTGAAAAGCTTTGTCAAAATGAGGTCAGCTGAGAGCTGGGGGTGTGGACAGTGCTCATTTTAAAGTTTCAGGGGACTGATGTTCATTGCAGCATTATTTACAACAGTCAAGACATGGAAGCTACCTAAAATATCCACTAACAGATGAATGGATAAAGATGTGGTGTATATATATGCACTACTCAGTCATAGGCAAAGAATGAAATAATGCCATTTGCAGCAACATGGATGGACCTAGAGATGATCCTACGAAGTGGAATAAGTCAGACAGAGAAAGACATATCAAATGATATCACGTATATGTGAAATGCTGTAGGGAGGGGAAGTGAAAGTCGCTCAGCCCTGTCTGACTCTCTGTGACCCCATGGACTATACAGTCCATTGAATTCTCCAGGCCAGAATACTGGAGTTGGGTAGCTGTTCCCTTCTCCAGGGGATCTTCTCAAACCCAGGGATTGAACCCAGGTCTCCCTCATTGCAGGCGGATCATTTACCAGCCACAAGGGAAGCCCAAGATTACTGGAGTGGGTAGGGAGGGGATATATGTATACTAATAGCTGATTTACATTGTCATGTGACAGAAAGCAGCAGAACACTATGAAGCAATATTCTCCAATTAAAAATAAATTTTAAAAAATAAGTAAGATTTTAAAAGAATGCAAATGAACTTACACACAAAAACAGAAATAGACCCAGAGACATAGAAAACAAACTTATGATTACCAAAGCGGGGAGGGATAAATTAGAAATTTGGAATTAATATTAGCACACTGCTGTATATAAAATAGCTGACAAAGACCTATTGTATAGCACAGGGATTTTGTAATAACCTATAAGGGAAACGGATCTGAAAAAGAATAGATATATACATGTATGTATAACTGAATCATGATGCTGTACACTTGAAATTAACACAACATTGTAAATCAACTATGCTTCAATTTAAATACAACAGTTTCAGAGGAGGTTCATGCCTCCAGGAGCCAGGACACGGGCTCCAAATAGCATCTGAGAGGAGGGCAAATAAAGCTTGAGGAAAGGCAGCAAAAATAAAGGCATGTGCCGGCGGCAGCTTCTCCCCTGGGTTTGCACATCTGCTTTTTTTGCTCTGAGTAGAGGGATGGGCAGAAGTGATTTAAGGCGTTTGGGGGTGAGTTTTTGAGTTCCCTGCAATAACTCCTGTTTTGAGTAGGTGGCAGTGGTTAGCAGCCCTGAAGCTTAGATATGGAAGCGTTCTGGTCTTGTCTTGTTCGTGCCCTGGAGTTCCCAGGGGGTGCAGTGGTAAAGAATCCGACTGCCAGTGCAGGAGATACAAGAGACGTGGGCTTGATCCCTGGGTCAGGAAGAGCCTCTGGAGGAAGGGGCCTAAAAGAATGAGAGGGTCTGTTTCATCACCCTGCTTATCTGGTTACAGAGTAAGAAAGCACACGTGTATTGAGCGACGGTAGAGTCTGGGGTAAAGGCTGCAAAGTGAAGTCAGCTTTAAAGACTTGGGAAAATAATCTCGCACAATCCCTGAGATACGTGAGTCCCCGTTGATTGTCTCCCTCTAAACATAATTGCAGAAAGAAATGGTGAGTCGGGAATCAACGGGGGAAAGAAAGCTGAGCAAAGATCCATCACTGTAACCAGGCTGTGCCAGCAGGAGTCAATGTCGGGGTTAGGACCTCTGAGGTGGAACAGTGACAAGTGTTTATGGCTCTGCCCGCTTTGTACATATCACCAGGTTTGATTCAGAAGGGAATCCGGGAATAGAAGACGTTGCCCAGAGACTCTCGACAGCTTGAATGGAGTCAGACATGGTGGGCAGACATAAATCCTCGGAGCCAAGGGTAGGCAGTCATACCTGTGTCGATTAAGAAATCCATGGAAGACTTCCCCAGTGGTCCAGTGGGTAAGAATCTGCCTGCCCAGTGCAAGAGACACGGGTTCAGTCCCTGGTCCAGGAAGATTCTCCATGCAGCGGAATGACTAAGCACGTGCGCCACAACTGCTGAGCCCACGTGGTGTGACCACTGAAGCCCGTGGGCCTGGAATCCGTGCTCTGCAGCAAGAAAGCAGCTCCCACTCTCTGCAACTAGGGAAAAGCCTGAGGGCTGCAGTGAAGACGCAGTGCAACCAAATAATAATAATAAATAAGTAAATTGAAAAATAAATAAATCCAGGGAGACTTCCCCAATGGTCCAGTAGTTAAGAATCCACCTTTCAATGCAGGGGACCCGGATTTGATCCACATGCCTCGAGGCAACTAAGCCCATGCACCACAACTAGGAAGCTGGTGCTCCAGCTACTGAGCCTGTGCCCTCTAGAGCCCGAGCTCTGCAATAAGAGAAGCCCAAATGCCAACATTAAAAAAAATTTTTTTTAAATTAAGAAATGCAATTTAAGGCTGTGGCTTTTGCCCTCTGCGATGGTCCCCACTCTGTCTGTGGAGTGTGTTTCTCTCTGAATAAATCTACTTCTTTATAAAAAAAAAAAAAAAAAAAGAAATGGAATTTAAGAAATCCAATTCCTGATCCTCTATCTTAAGTTCAATGGTGGGTGCCAGGGTGTGACTCAGGATAGGACTGACCTTGTCCTTGAAGGGGAATTGCCCCCAAAGGAGGAGAACTTGACCCTCTGTGGGCTCGGGGTTCTAGGATGATTGCTTTGTAAGCTTTCCTTTATTTGACGTACAGGACCACTGTTTTCCCAATGTCCCAGCCTTTTACAGAATGTACAATTGTCTTGGGACAAAGGCAGGGACCGTTGATTTTAACTGCCTTTTCCTCCTGCTTTCCTGAAGGCTATTGTAAAAGAACCGAGAAGCAATTTCTGTAATAACATTGAGAGCCTGTCCATCCTGGCCAATTACGCTATTTTGGATTTGCTCAGACAGTAAAGAATCTGCCCATCCCTACGTAGGGAAGGTCCCCTGGAGGAGGGCATGGCAACCCACTCCAGTATTCTTGCCTGGAGAATTCCATGGACAGATGAGCCTGGCAGGCTACAGTCCAGAGGGTCACAAAGAGTCGGACAAGACTGAGTACACACACATGTGTGCTTACACACACATGTGTGCTAACACACACATGTTAGGGAGATTTCCAACTAAAGCAGACGTGTTCTGGGGCATCTGAGTTTGATGCATTGTGTCTTTGAAAAATCTGTGTAACACCTTCCACGGAGATTTGGGGATGCTCTTCTTTCTGAGCACACAGTTCAACCGGGGATCAGTTTACCTTTGGAGGAAAGCCCTTTAGCATCACTCCTATCAGACCTGGAACATCAGGCTCCACTTGGGTCATTTCCTGGCCATTTGCTGAAGCACCTGGGAAGGGTTCTGGCCACCGGTTTCCCCAATGTGGGGAGTCTCCTGCAGGAGCTCTTGGCATATGACTTTAGTATCATCAGAGGGCCTTCCCTGGAAGCTCAGTCGGTAAAGAAACTGCCTGCAGGGCAGGAGACACAGGTTCATTTCCTGAGTTGGAAAGATCCCCTGGAGAAGGAAATGGCAAACCACTCCAGTATTCTTGCCTGAAAAATGCCACGGACAGAGGAGCCTGACGGGCTATCATCCACCAAATGTCAAGAGTCAGACATGACTGAGCAACTAAACCACCACCATAGTATCATCACCAATGGAAAGAACACATCTTACAAGCTGTCCCCTATGAGCAGAGTTATATATATGGCCACTGATGTTTCTAGCTCCTCTCTGCATTTGGCAGGATCTTCTGGAAGTGGAAGTTTAAAAGATCTGCTGGTATCCAGGGAACATGGACGCTTTCCAGTGGAATCCAGGATACTTCTTTCTTTTTTTTTGGCTGAGACAGGTCTTAGTTTCAGCATGTGAGATCTAGTTCCCTGACCAGGAATCGAACCCTCGCCCCTGCATTGGGAGCATGGAGTCTTGGCCACCAGACCACCAGGGACATCCCCATCCTGGATACGTTTATTTATTTATTAGCTCTGGTTTACCCCAAGGATAATCTTACATTTTATCTGTTTACTTATTTATGGCGGCACTGAGGCTGCTTTGCTGCCTGAAGGCTTTTGTCTAGTTACAGGGAGTGGGAGCTACTCTTCACTGTGGTGCGTGGGCTTCCCGCTGCAGTGGCTTTTCTAGTTCTGGAGCACAGGTTCTAGGCCCGGGCTCAGGAGTTGTGACACGCAGTCTTAGTTGCTCTGTGGCACGTGGGATCTGCCCAGACCAGGGAACGAACCGGTGTCTCCTGTATTTGCAGGGGGATTCTTAACCACTGGACCACCGGGGAAGTCTGAGTCCAGGAAACGTCTGACCAGCCCTTTGCCTGGGAAAGCCTGAAGCTGATGGGTTTTGATTACAGAGCCCTGGGAAGTACTCCTGATTACCAGAGATGGCAAGACCAGTACCAAAGCCTCTACCAAGTTTTCCTCCTCCATATCAGCATTTACGTAAATAACCTATATCCCCCAGTCCAGAGATCAGGCCCAAGTGCTCTCTGGATTCTTTCAGGGAAAGGGAAGTTAATCCTGGCAGCTGTGTGTTTGAGGGATTTTCTGTGGAAGCTGGGGTAATTTTAGAAATTAAAGATATTTGCTGGGGAGTTGAGGCTAGATTTTGGGGAGATGGATTTGAAGCAGGGACCCAGAGATGCAGAAGACCTTCTAGAGGGTCAGGGACGGGGAGTTGGGTGTGAAGAGGCATGTGGGAGAGTGGAATTTATGGGGGCTATAGGTTTTTGTTCCAAGTCTGACTTCTGTTTTTTTCAGTCTTGTAGAAGGGACCCCTAAGGCTAGCCAGGATGCTCTTTTGCTTCCTTCTATCAGTTTGATCTTGGTTCCAACAGGACATTTATTTAGGATGAGAAGTCTCTAAAATCTTTTAAAAACATAAATGTTTTTCCAAATCAAACAATCCCTTATCTCACCATTGACGGGTAGACTTTTCAAAGGTGTTGTTTAGTCACACAGTTGTATCTGACTCTTTGCAACCCCATGGACTGTAGCCTGCCAGGCTCCTCTGTCCATGGGATTCTAATACTGGAGTAGGTTGTCATGCCCTCCTCCAGGGGATCTTCCTGACCCAGGGATGGAACCCACGTCCCTTGCATTGGCAGGCGGATTCTTTATCACTGCCCCACCTGGGAAGCCCAAAACCCAGAAACAGACAATAATCACAAGAGTCACTAGACTCCAAGAGTTAGTTCACATGAATGTTTTCTCCAGCTAATGTAAAGTTAGAAGGGAGAAATACAGTAGAGACTTGCACTGCTGGGCTTGATCAGACCACATGCAGAGGTCCAAGAAACAGAAAAGAAGCCTAACGTTTTGCTGCCTTTGTCAGGTCCCAGGATCTCTCAGTTGCAGCCTCCAGAGTGGCAGAAGGTTCTAGACAATGCAGTCTCTCCACATTTCCAATGCAGGAGGTAAGGGTTCGATCCCCAGTCAGGGAACTAAGATTCCACATGCCAGGTGGTGTGGCCAAAAATAAATTAAAAAATGGTTAAATAAATAATTACTATATGATCTGGCAACTCCACTTCTAGGAATATACCCAAAAGAATTGAAAGCAGGGACTCAAACAGATCCTTGCACATGAATGTTCATGGTAGCATTAGTCACAACAGCCAAGGAGGTGGAAGCAACCCAGACGTCCGTCAGCAGAGGAATGAATAAACAGAATGTGGTATGTACATACAATGAAATAGTATTCAGCCTGGAAAAGGATCGGAATTTTGATACATCCCGCAGCATGCACAAGCACGAAAACATTACACTCACTGAAATAAAACAGACACCAAAGGACAAATAGGTATAATTTCTCTTATATAATGCATCTGGAATACGCAAATTAATCAAGACAGAAAGTAGAATTAAGATTACATAGACGTTCAGTTCAGTTCAGTTCCGTTGCTCAGTCGTGTCCGACTCTTTGCAACCCCATGGACTGCAGCACTCCAGGCCTCCCTATCCATCACCAACTCCCAGAGTTTACTCAAACTCATCTCCATTGAGTCGGTGATGCCATCCAACCATCTCATCCTCTCGCCTTCAGTCTTTCCCAGCATCAGGGTCTTTTCAAATGAGTCAGTTCTTCGCATCACGTGGGCAAAGTATTGGAGTTTTAGCTTCAGCATCAGTCCTTCCAGTGAATATTCAGGACTGATTTCCTTTAGGATGGACTGGTTGGATCTCCTTGCTGTCCAAGGGACTCTCAAGAGTCTTCTCCAACACCACAGTTCAAAAGCAACAATTCTTCAGTGCTGAGCTTTCTTTATAGTTCAAATCTCACATCCATACATGACTACTGGAAAAACCATAGCTTTGACTAGACACACTTTTGTTGGCAAAGTAATGTCTCTACTTTTTAATATGCTGTCTAGGTTGGTCATAACTTTTCTTCCAAGAAGCAAGCGCCTTTTAATTTGATGGCTGCTGTTACCATTTGCTGGAGAAGGCAATGGCACCCCATTCCAGTACTCTTGCCTGGAAAATCCCATGGATGGAGGAGCCTGGTAGGCTGCAGTCCATGGGGTTGCACAGAGTCGGACATGACTAAAGCGACTTAGCAGCAGCAGCAGCAGTAGTCACCATTTGCAGTGATTTTGGAGCCAAAAAAAATAAAGTCTATCACTGTTTCCATTGTTTCCCCATCTATTTGCCATAAAATGATGGGACCAGATGCCATGATCTTAGTTTTCTGAACGTTGAGTTTTAAGCCAACTTTTTCACTCTCCACTTTCACTTTCATCAAGAGGCTCTTTAGTTCTTCTTTGCTTTCTGCCATAAGGATGGTGTCATCTGCATATCTGAGGTTATTGATATTTCTCCCAGCAATCTTAATTCCAGCTTGTGCTTCATCCAGTCCAGAAGTTCTCATGATGTACTCTGCATATAAGTTAAATAAGCAGGGTGACAATATACAGCCTTGACGTACTCCTTTTCCTATTTGGAACCAGTCTGTTGTTCCATGTCCAGTTCTAACTGTTGCTTCCTGACCTGCATATAGGTTTCTCAAGAGGCAGGTCAGGTGGTCTGGTATTCCCATCTCTTTAAGAATTTTCCACAGTTTGTTCTGATCCACAGAGTCAAAGGCTTTGGCGTAGTCAATAAAGCAGAAATAGATGTTTTTCTGGAACTCTCTTGCTTTTTCGATGATCCAGTGGATGTTGGCAGTTTGATCTCTGGTTCCTCTGCCTTTTCTTAAGCCAGCTTGAACATCAGGAATTTCACGGTTCATGTACTGTTGAAGCCTGGCTTGGAGAATTTTGAGCATTACTTTACTAGCCTGTGAGATGAGTGCAATTGTGCGGTAGTTTGAGCATTCTTTGGCATTGCCTTTCTTTGGAATTGGAATGAAAACTGACCTTTTCCAGTCCTGTGTCCACTGCTGAGTTTTCCAAATTTGCTGGCATATTGAGTGCAGCACTTTCACAGCATCCTCTTTTAGGATTTGAAATAGCTCAACTGGAATTCCATCACCATAGACATGGGTTAGGGAATGATTGTTTAATGGGCACAGAGTTTCTATTTGGGATGTTAAATAAAATTCAGGTAAGTAAATTAAAAATTAATTTGGCTTACTCAACAGTTCATAGATCAAACTACCTTCCATCCACCAGCAGAAAGGTGCTCCATGGAGCAGTAAAAAGGAAAGATTTTTTGTTTGTTTGTTTAATGTTTATTCATTTGTTCAGCTCAGCCAGGCCTTAGCTGCAACATGCAGGATCTTTAGCTGTGCCACGCAAGCTCTTAGTTGTGCTATGTGGGCTCTAGTTGTCTGACCAGGGATTGAACCTGGGCCCCCTACATTGGGAGCACAGAGTCTTAGCCACTGGACCACCAGGGGATCCCAAAAGAAAAGTCTTTTATAGGTGGAAAGAGGTGGGGAAAAAAAGTTATTAGAAAAAAAAACAAACATTTTTTTCAGACATAGTAATCCTCCTAATGGGAATAGAAGGATCTATTGGGCTATGAGCTCAGTGGTACTGACCAGGTAATTCCAGGTTGACTGGTCAAAGGTCACATCCCTGGAGATTGAGACTACAATAGGGTTAGATACTGTCTGGTTTTCCTGGCATGGGGTTGAGCACAAGTGACTCCATTTTGAGCCTGCTATCTTCTTTTTAAGGGGGCTTCCCTAATGGCTCAATGGCAAAGAATCTGCCTTCAGTGCAGAAGACTCGTATTTGATCCCTGGGTTGGGAAGATTCCCTGGAAGGGGAATTAGCAACCCAGTCCAGTATTCTTGCCTAAAAAGTTCCATCAAAAAGAGTAGGACTCGACTAATCAATTGAGCATGCATGTCTTCTTTTTAACCATCCCCTAATTTTGATTAGATTCTCAGCCTGAGAGATACGATTAAACTTTAAGGCATGACGCCACTCGAAGCTACTGCTCTGCAGTTCTCCAAGCTCCTATTGATCCTCTGTGCCGTATCCCCAAGTCCTGATGTTTTTCCTTAATCTGTGATACTCACAGCCACAACTTCAGATTCACAATTTTTAAGCTGGACATTTTCTTTGTTTCTTTTCTTATATCCCAGGGAGAACACTTGTTTGGTGATTATCGGCTATGAACACACAATTAAAGCTTTTGAGAGAGTATGAGAGGGTACAGTGTACCAGGGAGATGACTGTGGTTTTTATAAGCAGGATATTTCTTAGTGTTCTGAGTGCACTTTGGAGATGTGATCCTCAAGACCCAAACCAATCAAATCAAATAAGTCAAAGAAAAACTCCACTAAAAGAATGATCTTTATATGTATATATTGGAGAAGGCAATGGCACCCCACTCCAGTACTCTTGCCTGGAAAATATCATGGATGGAGGAGCCTAGTAGGCTGCAGTCCATGGGGTCGCTAAGAGTCAGACACGACTGAGTGACTTCACTTTCACTTTTCACTTTTCACTTTCATGCATTGGAGAAGGAAATGGCAACCCACTCCAGTGTTCTTGCCTGGAGAATCCCAGGGACGGGGGAGCCTGGTGGGCTGCCATCTATGGGGTCGCACAGAGTCGGACACGACTGAAGTGACTTAGCATATGTATATATAAATAAGATTATATTATATATTATATTATATTATATTATATTATATTATTTATTTATTTATTGGCTGTACTGGATCTTTGTTGCTACTTGGGCTTTTCTCTACTTGCGGCAAGTAGGGGCTACACTCTAGTTGCAATGCACAGGCTTTTCATTGCAGTGGCTTCTCTTGTTGCTAAGCATGGGCTCTAGGGTGCATGGGCTTCAATAGTTGGGATTCCCCACCTCTAAAGGGTAGGGTTGATAGTTTTGGCACACGGACTCAGTTGCTCCGAAGCATGTGGGATCTTCCCGGACCAGGGATCGAACCTGTGTCTCGTGCATTAGCAGCGGATTCTTTACCACCGAGCCACCTGGGAAGCCCAGAGAGTCATCTTCTTAACCCAGGTGGCCTCCTCAATGATCGTATGTATCTGAGTTTCAGCTTCTCCAAAAGTGTTAACCCAGGTACAACACGTGGTGTTGGCCACAGACACTGCCTCACTCAGCTAAAAGATAATCAAGGGCTGTCCTGTTATCAGGAACAACTTTGACCAGGGTCTAAGGATCTTTGTTGGGCAGCTGTGGTCTTAGCAATGGAAACTACAGTAGCTTCAAGAGTTAAGGAGATGTTTGAGGTCATGTTCCCATTTATCAGTTAATCCTAACTGGAAAAGAAGGGCCCTGCCAAAGGATGTGAACCTTGAATCATGAATGCCTCCTGGTTAGTTCCTTTCTAACTAGACAATGTAGGTCAAGGGGATTCAATCATGAAATGTCTTCATTCCTTTGTCCACAAAGTTAGAGGCACAGTTAGATAATCTAAGAGGCATTATCCAGCTGTACACAGTCATCTAGGCATTCATACACCCTACGAGAATGATAACCATTACAGACAAAGACAAAAGTTGTTGCAGGACAGACCATTCCCCTTAAGGGGGTACTTTAAATAGAGGTTTTTAGTACGTACGGGAAGAAAATCTCCTAGCCTGAAACAGAGTCGTTTTAAATCCCTTGCGAAGATAGGAGCTGCTGGTGAGAATGTTTAGCAAGTGGCAGCAGATCTGATCCAGATAATCATGAGTAGGTGGCAGGTGCAAGTGTACAAAGATTTACATAGGGGTGTGTGTGTGTGTTAAGTCACGTCAGTCGTATCCGACTCTGTGGCCCTGTGGACTGTAGCCTACCAGGCTACTCTGTCCTTGGGATGCTCCAGGCAAGAATAGTGGAGTGTCTTGCAATGCCCTCCTCCAGGTTACATAGGTATGCCTATGTAATCGGGCAAGCACGGGCATAACAAGAGAAAGGGAAAGACAAGGCACTGGATATTCTGGCCACAGCAGCTGAGACTTCTAAGGGGAGTCAGTCATGGTTTGCAGTGACATTGTGAACAGAAGAGAAGTGGGCCACAGGAAGGATCAGCAGGGATCTCTCGCCTCATGGACAAGTGAGTTTTTGATGACAAATTCAGCAGTCTGAAAGGTTGCTTCACTTATCGATGGCCTGGGAGATATGATGAGGGCATTATCTTGCTAGGCCAATGCCAGAGTAAAGAGAAGAAAGGGTTTCACATTTAGCTAAAATATGAACTGGTCTTTTTTTTTGGCAGCTCTTGGGTTTTCTCTAGTTGCAGTGCACAGACTTAGTGGCCTCATGGCATGGGGGATCTTAGTTCCCTGATCACGGATGGAACCCAAGTCCCCTGCTTTGGAAGGTGGATTTTTTTAAAACCTAATAACAAGCTTTTAGTTTTTCTTTTTTAATTTATTTTTGGCTGAACTGGGTCTTTGTTGCTGCACACAGACATTCTTTAGATGCAATATGCTAAGTCCTTCAGCCATGTCCTACTCTTTGTGATCCCATGAACTGTAGCCCGCCAGGCTCCTCTGTCCATGGGATTCTCCAAGCAACAATACTGGAGTGGGTTCCCACACCCTCTTCCAGGGGATCTTCCCCACCCAGGGATCAAGCCCAGGTGTCCTATGGCTCCTGCATTGGCAGGCTGATTCTTTACCACTAGCACTACCAGGGAAGCCTCATTGCAGCAAGCAGGGGCTACCCTCTAGTTGCAGTGTGCAAGCTTCTCATGGCGATGGCTTCTCTTCTTGTGGAGCACAGGTTCTAGGGTGCACGGGCTTCAGT
Source organism: Bos taurus (assembly GCF_002263795.3). Classification (NCBI taxonomy): domain Eukaryota; kingdom Metazoa; phylum Chordata; class Mammalia; order Artiodactyla; family Bovidae; genus Bos; species Bos taurus. The sequence goes on from NC_037345.1 coordinate 52,858,184, forward strand.
ACTTGTGGCACACCAGCTTAGTTGCCCTAAGACATGTGGAATCTTCCTGGACCAAGGATCGAACCAGCGAACCCTGCAATGGCAAGTGGATTCTTTACCCCTGTGCCACCAGGGAAGTCCCTGGCACAGGTGTATTTTAACAAGGTTGCTTGCTACCAAAAGACATCCCTATTGCAAAAAAAAAAAAAACTGAGCTCTGAAGTTCAGTGGCACCGTGGTGAGGGATATCCAGGGGACAGTCCCTAAAACAAAGGGACCAGGCAGCTGCTCAGATTTGTCCACAGACTCTCAGTGTCAGCAAGGGGCCAACAAATAACTGGCAAAAAGTCCGTCTAGACCTTTATCTCCAGGATGGCTCACCAAATTTGTTACTGAACCAGGTTCATTTGCCCACGGTGAAGCAAGCCAAAGGCCGGGACACTAAGGTTTGCAACAGAAAAAGTTTATTCACAAAGCAGCCAAATGAGATCTCAAATACATAAATCCTGCTCCTCATTGGTGAGGAACTTGGAATATCTGTGGGTGAAAAAGTTAGGGGGTCATAAGCGTGGGGAAAGGAGATTGGAGGTAGGGGAAAAGGTGAAGTAACTGGCATTCTGCACAGATGTCTCTGAATTATTAACACATGAGATGCTAATTATTAATACATAATTCTTCATGAGATGCATGTTAAAAAATGGAGGTGCTTTAGCGCAATCTGAGGGGCTTCCCCAATGGCCCAGCAGTACAGAATCCGCCCGCAATACAGGAGACACAGAAGGGAGGGTTTGACCCCTGGGTTGGGAAAATCCCCTGGAGGAGGAAATGGCAACACACTCCAGTATTCTTGCCTGGAGAATCCCATGGAGAGAGGAGCCTGAAGGGGTACAGTCGCAAAGAGTCGGACACGACTGCACACACAGCACACTCTGAGACTGGGGTTTTTGCCCTTTTGATGTCAAAAGGGCATCTGTTGGACACTTGTGCAGGACCAGTTTCAGGGTCGGTGGTCCCAATCAGTCTCAGCTGACTCGGACAGGACAAGAGCTGACTCCAAGTTCCTGAAAAACAGCTTAAGCCCCCATTACTATAGTGACCCATCAGTCAGTAGTGTTATCTATAGGGGTGGTTAAGGCATTAAAAAAAAAAAAAAAAGGCAAGCTTGGTCAGTGAAGGCAAGTTACAAGTGGAGATTTGTTTATTTTTTTAAACAAGGTGTTTCCTTAGTTGCTGTTCTGTAAGACCAGCTCAAGAATTTGTTAGTCACCAATTTCTGTTAACCCTGTGGAGCACAGTTTTAGTTATAACCTTATAGTTGGGGTAGGCACTAGCCACTGAGTCCACTTGTGTGCTATAAAAGGCAAGGAAAGTCTGAAAGTGTCAGTTGCTCAGTTGTGCCTGATTCTTCGCGACGCCATTGACTGTAGCCCACCAGGCTTCTCTATCCATAGAATTCTCCAGACAAGAATACTGGAGTGGGTTGCCATTTCCTCCTCCAGGGAAATCATGCCGACCCATGGTTCAAACCCCACGTCTCTTGCATCCCCTACACTGGCAGGCGGGTTCTTTACCACTGGCGCCACCTAGGAAGCCCTTAGTAAGTTTATAGAGAGGAAAATTAGGATCTGCAGTAGCCAGCCAGGATTAGAAATCCACCAAGCTGTTGCCTAGTTGTGGGTCAAGGAAATTCTTGGGTTAACTTAATCTGTTTGGGAGACAATTGGATTCCTTCAGCACTCCGATTATGACCTAGGTAATAAACAGTGTCTAGAGATAGTTGTTATTTTGTATTAGAGACTGCATGTCTCTTTTCAACTAACTGTTGCAGCAAATAAATAGAATCCTCTTGGGGGACACTGAGCACAGCAAGAGTTCATCTACATATTGTAAGAGAGTCAACTTCTTGGGGAAGTGGAGGGTGCTCAGACCCTGGTGGAGCACTTGGGAGAAATAAGAAGGGGTCTCTGTGGACCCTTGCCACATGAGTGTCCAAGTATATTGTTGATTGTTCCAAGTAAAGGCAAATAGATGTTGGCTGTTGGGGTCCACAGGGATGCTGTGAAAAAAGACGCCAGGCAAAGAGCTACAGCAGTGACCCATTTTGAGCCTGGTGGAATTAGTGACAAAAAGAATGCTTGTGTTTGAAACAACTGGGAAGCGGGGAATAACTATCTTGTAAGCAGCTTCCCAACCATTAGGTTTTTTTTCCCCCTGTGCTGGGTCCTCACTGCTGTGCGCAGGCTCTGGCAATGGTGAGCTGGGGCCACTCTCTCGTTGTGGTGTGGTGGCTTCTCTTGTTGCAGCTCACAGGCTCTAGAGAAAGGGGGCTCAGCAGGTGTGGCCCACGGGCTTAGTTGCCGCATGATACCGGGGTCCAGCCCTGGTTGGATCCAGGGATTCCCTCGGGAGGACGGCGTCGGCGATTAAAAGAATAGATAAAGAGATAAGGAAAGAATTTTGCAGTTGAGAAAATAGAGTAGAGAAAAGAGGCTGATATTCCTTGGTTTACACAGAAAGCCAATAAAGCCCCAGAATGGGACTTGCTCTGTTCACGTAGGCCGCAGGCTCCCTCTCGAATCGCCGAAGGTGCCCCACCCCGGGCACCTTCTCGAGTGGGTCTTAGAAGCCCAGGAAGGAAAGTGAATGCAGAGAGCCCCTGCGCTCGATGGAATCAGCCTGAATAGGAAAAGGAAAGCGAAAGAACGACATGGGGAGACCAAGCTTCGATAAGCAAGGCCTGCACTTTATTTTCCAAAGTAGTTTTTATACCTTAAGTTGTGCATAGAGGATAATGGGGGAAGGGGTAGAGTCATGCAAGGTCAGCAGTCCTTGATCCTTATCGAAGCCAGGCTTTCTTTCTGCAAACTTATCATATGCAAAAGTTTAGGTGATTTACATCATCTTCTGGCCAGGAGGCCTGTTAACATTTTATGACCCTTTCTTCAGAAAACTTATTTTTCTCTAAACGTGATTATTCTAAAGTCAGGCGCCACCCTCCGAAAGCGTTAGATAAAGTTGCATTCCTATAGGGCAAAAGTGTGGTGGGCCGTAACAGGAAAAGAATTAACTCGAGGGTCCAAGATTACAAACATTAAAGCTACTACTTACATTTCTATACACCAACTATATTAATCAATACACTCCCAGGGACACAGTAGGTAAGGGATATGGAAACTTGGCAGCAAGCATTAGCTCAACAAAGAAATCCTCTACTAGTTCTACTCTAACAATTTTAACTCTCTGAGAAGCTCTGCATTGTTAGACTATCTTAAGCTTCCCGTGCCTCTCGTGGTTGGGAGGCTGTGAATATTAACAAACCTGTCAGGCAAGCTAGAAAGTCATCAGAGGGGTTTGAATTGAAACACTCCTATTATGTCCAGGAGACTTATTAACTAGAGTTTTAAGTTGATTTTCTTACAGAGAAAAGTGGTCGGAGATAGCCCCCCGTTGATGTCAGAAGAGTTGGTGAAAGTCGTAAAATAGTAAAACAGATTCTGGTTTTGGGGTAGATGCTCAGGCAGGCCCAGAGGGGCACCCCTCGAGTTCTGGCTTGCCTTGCCCACCAGAACTCTCCCACATGACCTTGTCATGGGGTGGGGACTCCTGTGCTGGCTCCCAGCACCATGACATGTGGGATCTTCCTGGACCAGGATCAAATCTGTGTCTCCCACACTCGCAGGCAGATTCTTAACTACTGGACCACCAGGGAAGTCCTCATTAGGGTTTCTAATCAGCCAGATCACTGTTATAGGGGCTTGTACAGGAAATGATTAACCCTTGGTGATTAGATTGTCTGTTGTTGGTATGAGGCCTGTGTGGATTCAGGCTTTAATGAATACTGAGGCAGTTTAGAAAGAGGTCTAACCACATATGTCAGAAATTTTACCGGCTCTGCACTTTTTGCTTTCCCAAAGTCAGGATTAGAAATAGCCCATAGATTGAATATTCTTGCCTGGGAAATTCCTATGGACAGAGGAGCTTGGCAGACTACAGTCCATGGTGTCACAAGACTCGGACACAACTTAGCGACTAAACAACAATAAAAATGGTTTAGTTATGAAGGCAAGTTACAGTAAACAGACCGATTCTTGTAAGTATTAAATGCTAATATAAAAGAGAGCATCTCACTGTTCCATAAATAAAGCTTAAAATGCAAAAAAAAAAAAAGAAGAAAGAGAGAGAAATAACCTATATTTGGGGGGCACCTCTGTTAAACTAGAGATTTTTTGTTGTAATTCTTTCCCTTCTATAACAAGGGCAGATTGTAAAGGACATAAAAGATCAGGTTTAAGCCATAACCTGCCAGCAAAAAGCCCTAACTTCATTAGCCAGAGTAGTACTAGACAATAAGATTGCTTGTCATTGCAAGAACATGGATTCAGTCTCATAGGAAACACTTTCTCATGGATCCCATAGGAATAAGGCCTACATTGGAGGGATTGCTTAAATTCGGTAAGTGTCTTGTGCTGCTAGGATTTATATTCCTTCTCGTCATAACTCTGTTCTTGCTCCATCCAGACCCATCAATTTTTGCAGCTTTTGACCTCTGAGGTCCCAGTTAGCAACAGCCCTCATTGATTCAAAACAAGACAAGCAAACACATGTACAAATATCGGTGAAAACCAAGAGATGTTACTGCATCCTGGCCCAGAAAAGGTGCTGTGTACACCATGACCAATTCCCAACATGGAACTAGGCACTGGGGAAAGGACTGAACCAGCAGACTCCAAAGAATGAGAGTTGCAGGCTTCTTCCAGACAAATGGGAAACTGCAGTGGTCACCGGCTGTTCCCGACATGGAACTAGTAATTCCAGACAAATGGGAAAACTGACTGGTGCCGGGAGCCAGCACGGGAGTCCCCACCCACGACAAGGTCATGTGGGAGAGATCTGGTGGGCAAGGCGAGCCAGAACTCGAGGTGTGCCCCTCTGGGCCTGCCTGAGTGTCTACCCTAAAACCAGAATCTGTTTTACTATTTTACGACTTTCACCAACTCTTCTGACATTAACGGGGGGCTATCCCCAACCACCTCTCTGTAAGAAAATCAACTTAAAACTCTAGTTAATAGGTCTCCTGGACATAATAGGAGTGTTTCAATTCAAACCCCTCTGATGACTTTCTAGCTTGCCTGACAGGTTCAGATTCACCACGAGAGGCACAGGAAGCTTAAGATATTCTAACAATGCAGAGCTTCTCAGAGAGTTAAAATTGTTAGAGTAGAACTAGTAGAGGATTTCTTTGTTGAGCTAATGCTTGCTGCCAAGTTTCCATATCCCTTACCTACTGTGTCCCTGGGAGTGTATTGATTAATATAGTTGGTGTATAGAAATGTAAGTAGTAGCTTTAATGTTTGTAATCTTGGACCCTCGAGTTAATTCTTTTCTTGTTATAGCCCACCACACTTTTGCCCTATAGGAATGCAACATTATCTAATGCTTTCTGAGGGTGGCACCTGACTTTAGAATAATCACGTTTAGAGAAAAATAAGTTTTCTGAAGAAAGGGTCATAAAATGTTAACAGGCCTCCTGGCCAGAAGATGATGTAAATCACCTAAAGCTTTTGTATATGATAAGTTTGCAGAAAGAAAGCCTGGCTTCGATGAGGATCAAGGACTGCTGACCTTGCATGACTCTACCCCTTCCCCCATTATCCTCTATGCACAATTTATGGTATAAAAACTACTTTGAAAAATAAAGTGCGGGCCTTGCTCACCGAAGCTTGGTCTCCCCCATGTCGTTCTTTCTCTTTCCTTTTCCTATTCAGGCTGATTCCATGGAGTGCAGGGGCTCTCTGCGTTCACTTTCCTTCCTGGGCTTCTAAGACCCACTCGAGAAGGTGCCTAAGGTGGGGCACCTTCCGCAATTCGAGAGAGCGCCTGCGGCCTACGTGAACAGAGCAAATCCCATTCTGGGGCTTTATTGGCTTTCTGCATAAACCAAGGAATATTAGCCTCTTTTCTCTCCTCTATTTTCTTAACTGTAAAATTCTTTCCTTATCTCTTTCTCCTTTTATCTATCCTTTCGCCAATGCCGTCCTCCTGAGGGAATCCCTGGATCCTACCGGGGCTGGACCCCAGTAGACTGGAAAGGCCACTAGGTCAGGAACTTGACACAAACAGAACAGAACTCAGAACCAAGAACTCATCCAGGATCCTCGGAAATGGCCAGAAAGACAGTGAGCCCAAAGGGTTCACGGGGCATCACACCTCTGTCTCCTGCTGCCTCCAAAGCCAGCAGAAATCCCCTTTGTCCTGCTGTTGCCACCAAATCTGTTAAATAGCACAAAGTCCCAACTCAGTAAACTTAAAGATCAAATTGGCTTTATTCAATGATTCATGCATCAGGCTGCATCCCATCTAGCCGTAGAAAGGATCTCCACGGAGCTGTAGAAAAGGGAAGTTGTTAAAGGCAGAAAGGGAGTTGAAAAAGGATCTTTTCAGCAAAGAAATTCATTGTTTGAGTCAAGGCTATCCTCCTAAGGGGATGGAAGGGCTTATTGGGTGGATTACCTCACTAGCATTGCTGATTCATTGGACATGAACCTGGACCAACTCTGGGAGATGGTGAGGGACAGAGAAGCCTGGCATGCTGCAGTCCACAGGGTTGTGAAGAATCAGACTCGACTGGGTGACTGAACAGCAGCAAACCTCACTAGTACCAATCAGGTGATCCTAGGTTGAATAGTTGGTTACATTCTGGTGGGGTTGAAACTACCATTAAATTAGTTATTAAATCGTGTTTTGTTGACCTGAGGGTTAGCACAGCTGACTCCATTTGGGACCTGTTTTCTTCTTTGGGTGATGGGTTTTCTTCTATTGGGTGATGAAATAACTCTAGGATGTGGTAACAGTTGCACAATCTTGTGAGTGCACCTAATGTCACTGAATTATGTCTATACTTTAAAAGGATTAAAATGGTAAAATTTATGTTACATATATTTATTTTACCACAGCAATCGTGTCCGACTCTTTGAAACCCATGGACTGTGGCCTGCCTGGCTCCTCTGTCCATGGGATTCTCCAGGCAAGAATACCGGAGTGGGTAACTATTCCTTTCTCCAGGGGATCTTCCCGATCTAGGGATCGAACTGGGTCTCCTGCATTGCAGGCAGATTCTTTACTGTCTGACCTACCAGGGAAGCCCATTATTAAATAATAATACTATTTATTATAAATAATAAATATAATTTATGTTATTAAAGAATATCCATAATTATTAGATGATAATTACAATTTATTATTGTCAAATAATTCTTTCTAATTGTGGCGCTGGAGAAGACTTCTGAGAGTCCCTTGGACTGCAAGGAGATCAAGCCAGTCAATTCTAAAGGCAATCGATCCTGAATATTCATTGGAAGGACTGTTTCTGAAGCTGAAATTCTGGTACTTTGGCCACCTGATGTGAAGAGCTGACTCACTGGAAAAGCCCCTGATGCTGGGAAAGATTGAAGGCAGGAGAAGAAGGAGGCAACAGAGGATGAGATGGTTGGATAGCATCACCAACTCAGTGGACATGAATCTGAACAAACTCCAGTAGATAGTGGAGGACAGAGGAGCCTAGCATGCTATTGTCCATGGGGTGGCAAAGAGTTGGACGCAACTTCGGGACTGAACAACAACAAATTATTCAATAATAAATGCGAAGAACAAGTGAAAAAAACAGAATTTGCAAAGGAGAAGTGAGAAAGGTTACATAGAGCCATTGTAAGGCCTCTGGCTTTTATACTGCCCCGGCAGATAAGTTGTAGGTGAGGTTCTTCTGACAAACTGCATTGACAAACCCTGCCTGTCGGACACAACTTGGCGCCTGAACAACGATGTGATTGGTCCCTCGTTTCAGTTCTGGCCTTCACCCACCAACAGCGATATTGAGTTCAGTGACCCAAATGGAGGTTATCTGTGGGTACCCTTTGTCCAGCTCTGTTGGTTTAGAGGAGGCTGGATGTATGCTGGCTCTGCAGGCGTTGGGAGTGGACTTTGAGCTCAGATGTGGACCCATCAAAGGGCGGTACTAAGGCTATGAGCGTGGCTGTTGGTTAGACTAAACTCTCATTGGGCGTAGCTAGAGAGAGAGGTGGGGTGGAATGCTTGACTGGCAGTGTGGGTGGGGCTAACGCACAGGCTTCTAATAGCTGGCCCCGGAAAAAACCCCCTTGGTCCTAGGTCGGGTGATCTGTTGGTTGGGGTTGTGATGGAGGTGGAGTGGGATGCACTGAGAGTGCTGGGAGCGGTTACAGCCCTGTTCCTGCTGCTGTGGGCGACCTGGGCTGTGGGATCCACAGTCTATATTTACCTGCTGCCTCAGGCACGCCGGAGCAACCACTGGCTCCGGGCACACGGGGCCTGGGCAGGTAAGAAAGAAGGGCTCTGCAATAAGCAGGTAGAGGCGGGGCAGCAGGAACACGGACAGATGACTGGTGAGGACCCCTAGTCAGGGCAGAGGCCAGTGACCCCTGGAAGCATGACGGGTGAAGGCTGGAGATGCATGAAGTCCTCCAACCTGTCCGAGGTGTCAGAGCCCCTTGCCGATGAAAGAGGAGGACGAAAACCAGGAGGGTTGGGTCTCAGTGAGGAGGGTTCCCAGAAAAGGTGCAAAAGGGGACAAGAGGGACATGAAGTGGATGACGGGGGTAGGAGAGGGTGGGGATCCCCTCATGCCCTTTCCTCCTCTCCTTTCTAGTGGTGACAGGAGCCACCAGCGGCATTGGCAAGGCTTACGCACATGAGGTGAGCCAGGGCTTGGGTGAGTGATGGGAGGGCTTCTCCTGTTTGCCTGTTGTCAGCTAAGTCTATCAGACTGAGAATGGTGTGCTCTCTCTGGTTCCCACAGACATCCTCTCCAGGGAGCCTTTCCTCTGCTCCCCAGGGTGGGGGCAGGTGTTTACACTGGGCTTCTTCTTATTTATTCATTCCAAACATATTTATATAGCACCTCCATGCACCAGGCATCTTCTAGATACTAGGGGGTACAACAGTAAACAAAATAGATTTTTTTTAAAAATCAGAAGACCTTGTCTTCTTGAAGCTTATGTTGTAGTGAGGGGAGATATGTGTAAGATAAACAAATGAAATGTATAATGTATCAAATACTGGAATAGTTGCTATCTTCTTCTCCAGGGGATCTTCCTGACCCAGGGATTGAACCCAGGTCTCCTGCATTGCAGGTGGTTTCTCTACTGCTTGAGCCACCAGGGAAGCCCACCGAATGGTTATAAGAGTTAAAGAGAGGGACTTCTGTGGTGGTCTAGTGGTTACGACTGTGCTTCCACTGCAGGGGGCAAGGATTCCATCTCTGGCCCCTGTGGGGAACTAAGATCCCACATGCCACGCGGTGTGGCCAAAAAAAAGAAAGAAATAGATTTAAAATTTTAAAAAGAGTTAAAGAGAAAAATAAATCAAGAAAGGAGAAGAGGGAGCCCTGGAGATGTGTGCCGGTTCCAATTTTTATATAGGGTAATCAAATATGTCACTGAGAAGGCAGCATTGAGCAAAGATGAGAAGGAGATGATGGATGGAATCTTGTGAATAACTGGGAGAAGGAATTTCCGGGGAGAAGAAATCACCAGTGCAAAGCTGCCGGGAGCCAGCACGGGAGTTCCCACCCATGACAAGGTCATGTAATCTTGGACCCTCGAGTTAATTCTTTTCTTGTTATGGCCCACCACACTTTTGCCCTATAGGAATGCAACATTATCTAATGCTTTCGGAGGGTGGCGCCTGACTTTAGAATAATCACCTTTAAAGAAAAATAAGTTTTCTGAAGAAAGGGTCATAAAATGTTAACTCGAGGGTCCAAGGTTACAAACATTAAAGCTACTCCTTACATTTCTATACACCAACTATATTAATCAATACACTCCCAGGGACACAGTAGGTAAGGGATATGGAAACTTGGCAGCAAGCATTAGCTCAACAAAGAAATCCTCTACTAGTTCTATTTTAACAATTTTAACTCTCTGAGAAGCTCTGCATTGTTAGAATATCTTAAGCTTCCCATGCCTCTTGTGGTTGGGAGGCTGTGAATATTAACAAACCTGTCAGGCAAGCTAGAAAGTCATCAGAGGGGTTTGAATTGAAACACTCCTATTATGTCCAGGAGACTTATTAACTAGAGTTTTAAGTTGATTTTCTTACAGAGAAAGGTGGTTGGGGATAGCCCCCCATTAATGTCAAAAGAGTTGGTGAAAGTCGTGAAATAGTAAAACAGACAGATTCTGGTTTTGGGGTAGATGCTCAGGCAGGCCCAGAGGGGCACCCCTCAAGTTCTGGCTCGCCTTGCCCACCAGAACTCTCCCACATGACCTTGTCATGGGTGGGGACTCCCGTGCTGGCTCCCGGCAGAGGTGATCATATGGTTTTCCTTCTTTAGTCTGATTATATGGTAAATTACATCAATTGATTTTGCAAAAGTTGAACTAACCCTGCATTCCTGCAATAAGCCCCAGCTTCAGCATTACCTCTTATCCTTTTTCTATATTGCTGGACTTGATTTACTCATATTTCATTGAGAATTTTTATGTCTAAGTTTATGAGGGGTATTAGTTTGTAGTTTTCTTGTCATCTTTGTTTGATTTTTGCTTTTAGGATAATGATGACCTCATAAAATAAATTACTTATAGGATTTGTGACCAGAATACCTCAAAGAATGGAGCTGCCATTACTGCAATGGAGTTGAACTGAGGAGAAGACCAGGTTTGGGGGAAGTGGAAAGGAGTCTAGTTTTGGACATTCTAAATTTGACATTTTGGACATTCTATCTTCCTTGGTAGCTCAGATTATAAAGAGTCTGCCCGCAATGTGGGAGACCCAGGTTTGATCCCTGGGTTGGGAAGATTCCCTGGAATAGAAATGGCAACCTCCAGTATTCTTGCCTAGGAAATCCCATGGACAGAGGAGCCTGGCGGGCTATATAGTCCATGGGGTTGCAAAGAGTTGGACATGACTGAGCGACTAACACACACATTTGAGACACCAGTTAGCTATCCAAGTTGTGAAGTTCCAGAAGTTGGAAATGCCATTCTGGAGTTCAGAATGGGTGGAGATAGAAATTGAAGCATCAACATCATAACAATGCCATTTAAAGTCCTAAGACTAGGGGGCCTCCCTGGTGATCCAGCAGTAAAGAATCCATTTGCTAGTGCAGGAGACATGAGTTTGATCCCTGGTCTGGGAAGATCTAACATGCTGAGGAGCAACTACATCCATGCCTCACAACTACTGAGCTTGTGCCCTAGAGCCTAGGAGCCACAGATACTGAGCCCATATCCTGCAAATACTGAAGCCCATGTGCCTACAGCCCGTGCTCTCCAATAAGAGAAGCCACTACAAAGAGAAACCTGAGCACTGTGACTAGAGAGTAGCCCCTGCCTGCCACCACTAAAGAAAAGCCCGCACAACAATGAAGACCCAGCACAGCCAAAAATAAATAAATACATAATATTGTAAAAAATAAAGTCCCAATACTAGGTGAGATGCCCATGGTAGTGGGTGTGGATGGAGAAGGGGAGCATAGTCTGAATCACCCCAAAGAGCTCCCTGGAACACTCAAAGTTAAGAAGCACAGAAGATGAGGCACATGATCTGAGCCAGAGCAGGAGGGAAACCAAGGTTGGAAGAGATATCTGGGAAGCCAGGGGAAGAACGTTGCCTGGAGGAGGGGGTGATTGTGTCAGCTACTGCTGGGAGGTGCTGAGGACAGCACTGGGTTTATGACCGTGGAAGTTACTGTTGACGAGAGTGGTTTGGGTGGCACAGTCGGAGCAGGAGTCCAACTGGAGTGGGTACAAGCAGGCCCGGGAGAGAGCCAGGGTAAGCAGTTCTTAGAATGTTGAGTAAAGTGGGGTGGCGTGATGAGAAATGGGGGAACACGGAACAAAGAAGACCTTCTGGCAGGTCTGCATGTTGAACGGGAATCATCCAGAAAAGAGAGAGCGTGATGCAGGGGGAAGATGGGAGAAAGCTGCAGCGATGTCCCTGAGTGGGCACGAAGGCAGGGGAGGCTAGTTGTTGTTTAGTCACTAAGTCATGTCCGACTCTCTTATGACCCCATGTACTATAGCCCTCCAGGGCCCTCTGTACATGGGATTTCCCAGGCAAGAATACTTCATTCGGTGCACCCTGGACTGTGTGCTGTCCTTTAAGCTAGCCAGCCTTTGTGCAAGGGCCTCTGCACTTGTTGTTCCTTCTGCCTGGAATACTCTGGCCCCAGAATGCATGCTCCGCGAGGGCCGACTTCCCTTATTTCTCTTTTACTCACCTCTGCATCGGCAGCGCCTGCAACAGCGCAGCACGCTGTCAGCACACAGTAAATATTTGTGGCTTTCGTGAATAAATAAACGAATGCATCTCCTGCAGCTCGCCCGGAGAGGTCTGAACGTCGTCCTCATCAGTCGAGACCTGAGCAAGTTGAAGCACGAGGCAAAGGAGATAGGTGAGTAGAGGAAAGGAGGGGAGCTCGGAAACGCGGCCCTCCTGGCTTAAGGGCTGAGGTTGGACGTTGGGGCGGGGAGGGGTATGGGCGTGGTCGGGGCGTGGTCGGGGCGTGGTCGAGGTGGGTGCAGGGAGCAGGCTCCCAGTGCCTCTGGGGCCTCCGAAGGATGGGGTAAGGGCCTGGGGCTGAACTGAGACTGGAGTGAGATGCAGGCAGAGATGAATTACAGCCAAAAGCCTGGCTCCCACTGCCTCTCCCCTTCGCCCCCTCAACCTCTCACACACTTCCCAGAGGGGCTTTACGGCAAAAGAACACGAGTGATTCAGGTGGATTTCACCGGGGGCTTGGAAATCTACGAGACCATTGAGGCAGGACTGAAGGGCCTGGAGGTCGGAGTACTGGGTATGTCCCCGAGCCCGTTGGGAGAAGCGCTGCTCTCAGCCGTCCCCACCCCCCCACCCCCGGCTCACCCTGACCCCGGAACACTCTCCTGGTCGCCCTTTCGGGCAAACACTCCCCTTTGCCCCCGCCCGGTGTCCCTGGGACTGTTGGAGTGACACAAGCACTTTGTCCCCTCTCATTCAGTAAACAACGTGGGCCAAAAATATACACCCCGCTTGAGTAAACTGCTCGACTGTGAGGACACGGCCAAAGTGAGTATCACCGAGAACTAGTCCGCGGGACCTCCGCCTTACACTGCTCCCTCTGTTGAAAACCCCGCGCAGTACACTAGCTTGATCAAGTGGAGAGCTAGGGAATCTATGCTCTCCTTCCACGGGGCGCCCTTCTACAGTGCTCAACCAGGACCACTGTCTAAATTGAATCTGGTTCTGCCCGTTTTATATTCTCCGATGCTAACTTTCTGGAGAAATGACGGACTTCCCTGGCGGTCCAGTGGTTAAGACTCCATGCTTCCAATGAAGGGTTGGGGGCGGGGCGGGGGGGGGGGTTGGTGTGTGAGTTCTGTCCCTGGTCGGGGAAATAAGACCTCACATGGCCGACAGTGTGGCCAAAAAAAGAGTAGGGGGCGGGGAATGAGCCACGTGGGAAAATCAGCGCCTCAGTCTCATATCTATAAAATGGAATCAGTGTTTTTTGCTGACCTCGTAGAGCTGATAAGATAATATCAGCTGATAAGACAACATAAGGCACATAAACCTAAGTTGTGTGCTCCATAAATGAGGGCTATTAGACATAGACAAAACAGGAGATCAGGATGGCTTTTAAATTCTCTATTGTTAGTTCTAATCATGTTAGTTTAAGAAGTATGTTGTGGGAGTGGGTCCGGTAAAAGTATCTAAGGCCTTGATAAGACTAGGGAGTGGGGGCACTCTCCGTCCCCCTTCTGATGTCTATGTCAGAAGCTTTCCCTGTCGCTTTATCGCGTTAATAAAACTTTGCTACACACAAAAAAATAAATGAATAAATTCTAAATATTATTATTTCAAGAGGAATGCATAAGGGAGTGGGAAGGAGGTCCAAGAGGGAGGGGATATATGTATACACAGAGCTGATTCACTTCGTTGTACAGCAGAAACTAACACAACATTGTAAAGCAATTATGCTCCAATAAAAATTAATCTGTGATAACAGAAGTCAGAAAAGGAAAAGAAGGCACAGGCTCATTTTAGAAAATGCAAGGAGAATCAGCCTGTGTATTCTGCCTCTGGTCTTAGAGGAAGTTGTGACTGAAGACTAACCCTGCAAATGAGAACGAGTAGAAGAGCTGGATAAAATAGTTTTAAAATAACTGTTTGAAGGCATCAACCTACTAAGGCAACGAGGAATTGTCACATCAAGATTTGAGGGAAGAGAGAAGCCAAGAGAGGTGAAATCTGACATTTGAAGCGACATTTCCCTTCAACATGGATAGTGTTGAAGCTGCAACAAATAACGTAGCACATGCTTTGGAAAATATCTCAGATTTTAGGCTGGAATCCTGAACACTGTAATCCAGGAGTTAGGGTAAAGTAAGTTTCATAGGCCCTGGAAGAGGGCATGGAAACCCACTTCAGTATTCTTGCCTGGAGAATCCCATGGACAGAGGAGCTTGATGGGCTACAGTCCAGCGGGTCCCAAAGACTTGGAGATGACTGAGCGACTAAGCACAGCACAGCAGAAGGTTTCATAGGAACTGAAGCCAATTTTCAGGTGATCCTAATTCCACTGGGATTATGTGGATCTGATATTTTAGCACCCTCTAGTTTAGCTACCTGGGAGATGCAAAACCAAACCATTTGTAGAGAAAAATGATGTAGTCCAGAGACTCAAAATAGCTGTTAAATTTTTTTAATATTAAATATCCAGCACCAAAAAAATATAACCAGGAATATTAGAAGAAAATTCATGATTGAACACAAGAGAAATAATAATGTAACAAGGTCCACATGGAGCCAGGGTAATGGAAATATCAGCACAAATTTTTTAAAAATTGTGACATATATAACATAAAACTTGCCATTTTAACCATTTTAGAGTTTGCAACTTAGTGGCATTAAACACATTCACAATGTAGTACAGCTGTCAGCACTGTGTATTTCCAAAACTTTTCCATCATCCCAAACAGAAACTCATTAAGCAGTATAAGTTAAATGCTGCTGCTAAGTCGCTTCAGTCATGTCCGACTCTGTGCGACCCCATGGACTGCAGCATGAAATAATCATGCAGAACAGGCTTCTCCGTCCATGGGATTCTCCAGGTAAGAACACTGGAGTGGGTTGCCATTTCCTTCTCCAAAGCATGGAAGTGGAAAGTGAATTCGCTCAGTCGTGTCCGACTCTTAGCGACCCCATGGACTGCAGCCTACCAGGCTCCTCCATCCATGGGATTTTCCAGGCAACAGTACTGGAGTGGGGTGCCATTGCCTTCTCCCATAAGTTAAATACAGGATCTGTGTCTCCACATTCTTCCCTATTCCCTGGTAACATCTATTTCTACCTTCTGTGTCTACAAGCTTGCTAGTTCTAGATACCTCATACAGGAGAAATCACAGAATAGTTTTCCTTTGGTGTCTGGCTTATTTCAGTTAGCATAATGTTTTCAACTTCATCTGTGTTGCTATCAAATATCAGAATTTCATTCTTTTTCTTTTCTTTGCTTTTAAGTTATGGCAAATATATATAACTTAAATTTTGTCATTTTGACTCATGTGTGCAGTTCAGTGGTCTTGTGTACACTCAGATTGATGTGAAACAATAACCTCCATCCATCTCCAGAACTTTTTCAGCTCTCTACCTGTTGAACAGTAACCCCCAGTTCCTAACTACCTGCAGGTCCCGGAAACCACCATTCTGTATGAATTTGACTATTCTAGATGCTTCATATAAGTGGAATCATACTGTATTTATTCTTTTGGGCCTGATTTGTTTCACTTCAGTTCAGTTCAGTTCAGTCACTCAGCCGTGTCCGACTCTTTGTGACCCCATGAATCGCAGCACGCCAGGCCTCTTTGTCCATCACCAACTCCTGGAGTTCACTCAGACTCACATCCATCGAGTCAGTGATGCCATCCAGCCATCTCATCCTCTGTTGTCCCCTTCTCCTCCTGCCCCCAATCCCTCCCAGCATCAGAGTCTTTTCCAGTGAGTCAACTCTTCGCATGAGGTGGCCAAAGTATTGGAGTTTCAGCTTTAGCATCATTCCTTCCAAAGAAATCCCAGGGCTGATCTCCTTCAGAATGGACTGGTTGGATCTCCTTGCAGTCCAAGGGACTCTCAAGAGTCTTCTCCAACACCACAGTTCAAAAGCATCAATTCTTCGGTGCTCAGCCTTCTTCACAGTCCAACTCTCACATCCATATATGACCACTGGAAATACCATAGCCTTGACTAGATGGACCTTTGTTGGCAAAGTAATGTCTCTGCTTTTGAATATGCTATCTAGGTTGGTCATAACTTTCCTTCCAAGGAGTAAGCGTCTTTTAATTTCATGGCTGCAGTCACTATCTGCAGTGATTTTGGAGCCCAGAAAAATAAAGTCTGACACTGTTTCCACTGTTTCCCCATCTATTTCCCATGAAGTGGTGGGACCGGATGCCATGATCTTCGTTTTCTGAATGTTGAGCTTTAAGCCAACTTTTTCACTCTCCACTTTCACTTTCATCAAGAGGCTTTTTAGTTCCTCTTCACTTCCTGCCATAAGGGTGATGTCATCTGAATATCTGAAGTTATTGATATTTCTCCTGGCAATCTTGATTCCAGCTTGTGTTTCTTCCAGTCCAGCATTTCTCATGATGTACTCTGCATATAAGTTAAATAAGCAGGGTGACAATATACAGCCTTGATGTACTCCTTTTCCTATTTGGAACCAGTCTGTTGTTCCATGTCCAGTTCTAACTGTTGCTTCCTGACCTGCATACAGATTTCTCAAGAGGCAGGTCAGGTGGTCTGGTATTCCCATCTCTTTAAGAATTTTCCACAGTTTATTGTGATCCACAGAGTCAAAGGCTTTGGCATAGTCAATAAAGCAGAAATAGATGTTTTTCTGGAACTCTCTTGCATTTTCCATGATCCAGTGGATGTTGGCAATTTGATCTCTGGTTCCTCTGCCTTTTCTAAAACCAGCTTGAACATCAGGAAGTTCACAGTTCACGTATTGCTGAAGTCTGGCTGGGAGCGTGTGAGATGAGTGCAATTGTATGGTAGTTTGAGCATTCTTTGGCATTGCCTTTCTTTGGGATTGGAATGAAAACGGACCTTTTCCAGTCCTGTGGCCATGGCTGAGTTTTCCAAATTTGCTGGCATATTGAGTGTAGCACTTTCACAGCATCATCTTTCAGGATTTGAAATAGCTCAACTGGAATTCCATCACCTCCACTAGCTTTGTTCGTAGTGATGCTTTCTAAGGCCCATTTGACTTCACATTCCAGGATGTCTGGCTCTAGATGAGTGATCACACCATTGTGATTATCTGGGTCGTGAAGATCTTTTTTGTACAGTTCTTCTGTGTATTCTTGCCATCTCTTCTTAATATCTTCTGCTTCTGTTAGGTCCATACCATTTCTGTCCTTATCGAGCCCATCTTTGCATGAAATGTTCCCTTGTTTCACTTAGCATAGTATTTTCAGGGTCCATCCATGTCACAGCCTGTGTCCCAATTTTCTTTTTAAGGCTGAATAATATTCCATCATATGTATTAATATGTATCACCCTTTATCTCTTACCTCTTGATAGGTACTTCGGTTGTTTCCACCTATTACTAGGCTGTTGGGAATAATGCTGCTATGAACTGTTGATGTACCAATATCTGTTTTGGTACCTGCTTTTTATTCCCCAGACTTTAAACTTTTTATTTTGTATTGGGGTATAGCCAATTAGCAATGTTGTGGTAGTTTCAGGTGGACAGCGAAGGGACTCAGCCATACATACACATGTATCCATTCTTCCCCAAACTCCCCTCCCATTCAAGCTGGCACATAACATTGAGCAGAGTTCCACATACTATACGATAGGTCCTTGTTGGTTATCCATTTTAAATACAGCAGTGTTGGGTACCTGCTTTTAATTCTTTTGGGCATACACCCAGAAGTGGAAATGATGGATGC